>NW_022589662.1:0-300000 GCF_009834535.1 Camelus ferus | reverse complement strand
CCCCCGAGGCAGGAAATTACGCCTCTGCTCTGAGCGGGGCTGTTGGTGACCCAGGACCAGCTCCAGCAGGCTGTGACCTCCCCGAGGCAGTGTATACACAGCCACCGACTCCTTTCCCTCCAGCAGTGACCAGAATGCTCTTCTGGTCACCTCCCAAGACGTGGCGCTGGAGAGACTTAACCTTTGCCCTCATTTCCACATCTTGTTTTGGGGTAAGGAGAGAAATGAGTGGAATGTGGCTCTCAGCTAGTCCCAATTCCACGTGAAGACCAGTTTGTATAGTAAACTCCTCGGCCATTGTACTTGAGAAGCCTTTGTGGAGTGACAGCTGTGTGCCGGGCAGTGCATACAGTTCACTCCCCAGATTGGTACCACAGTGTCCAGCACATGTTTTAATGGGTGGAAAGCTGCCAGTAAACACAGACATTATAGGATAAGTGAAGGGGGAGAGTAGAGCTCAAGTTGTAGAGCGCATGCCAAGCATGCACAAGGTCCTGGGTTCGATCCCCTGTACCCCCTCTATAAATAAATAAGTAAACTTAATTACCTCCCCTCCAAAAATTAATTAAATTGTAGGATAAGTGCTGTGCAGAATAATGAAGTAAGGATAGAGCAGAAGGGTCAGTGCATCTTCAATGAGATGGCGTGGTTGGCGGCACCCCCTGAGAAGGGAGGGGGCAGCAAGTAAGAGCCGACACAAGTCACCAGTGAATCTGGGGTTGTGTGAAAGATGAGAGCCAAGGAGGACCTCAAGGTCTTGGTCAATGAAGAAGGGATGGTGGTATTTCCTGAGATGAAAAATGGAGAAAATCTTAGAGAGTGATTTTTGGACTTGCTACCGAGACAGGAGGGAAGGGAGCAGGGCACCACCTCTGAAGGACTGACACAGCCATTGCGGACAAACTGGTTCCAACCAAGATGGCGGAAGACTCAACTCCCAGTAGACCTTGAGCCTCATGGGTGCGCCATAAAACCTAACAACTCTGCACCTCGGGGTGGCTTCTCTCTTGCCTTCTGAGGTGGACCACACTCTTTGTGAGTGGAGTGTGCATCTCTCTAAATAAACTTGCTTTCACTTCACCATGCCTTGCTTTTGAATTCTTTCCCCGCAAGAAGCAAGAACTCATCCTCGGGCAACACTATGTCTGAGATACTTTTAGACTTGAAGATATTAGGGAAGTAGTTGGGTATCTGAGTTTGAGCTTCAGGGGAAAAGGTCCAGGCAAGAGATAAAAATTGTGACTTCAAAGTCTTGGGACTGAATCAGAGCGTCCAGGGATTAGAGACGCTTATAAATAGAATTCAGAGGCCTGGGGCCTCTAATGTGAGGAGCCCCAGGAGATAAGGAGGAAAAAGTCAAGGAGACTGAGAAGGAGTGGTCTGATCTGCTGCCCTGGGGGCAACTGGAGAACCGGTTTTAAAGACAAGGGTTTAATTAGCTGCATCCAGAGCTGCAGACCTGCCGGGGAGCCCCGCACCGGCACCGGCTTGTCACTGGTGTCTCCCCCCAGAAAGAGGTTTCGCTGGCGTCGTGGGGCCGGAGTCTGAATGGAACGGGGGTCTAGTCGGCATTTTGTTAAATTTATCGACAGATTTAAGAAGTACTTGAAGAAGGATTAATGAGATGGCCACATTCAGGCTAACACATTGGTCAACTGACCTGACTGACCGGCTGCTACTCGCAGTTCCAGGCGCATTGTTAAAACTAAAGCTATTAATTTTACTGTTTCTACTTCATTCCAGCAATCCAAAGCTGCAAGCCTGCTTGGTCTCTGAGTCAATCTCCAGGGAGAAGGTCACAGAACTGAAACCTTACAAAGTAGGCCACATACCAAGAGGACCGCGCCTTGAGAGCTTGCGAGATAAAGAGATCGAAAAAGTGACAACGGCTGGCCTCTAGAGAATCGGTCCCCTGGAGGCATCAGGACACCGTTCTGAGTCTTCTGATGAGAAAATGATTCTGTTGGTGGTTACCGATGCTTCACTGTTTGAGCCATGGCTGTGTAATCACCCCAGCCCATCCCCAAGGTGGGTCCACGGTTTTGAAGGCACCAGCCTGCTGTGAGTCCCGTTTGCCCCGCAAAGCGATAAAGCTGCCTCTTTCCTTCTGAGCTCCAACCCCTGGCCTCTGAGTTATTTGGCTCGTCAGGGACGGGGGCCGATATTTCGGCCACATACTGACATCTTTAAAAAAATTGTATTTTATTTTTCTTGACTTTTCGTTAATTGACAAGGTTCTGTTAGTTTCAGGGGTACAGCAAAGTGATTCCGTTTTGCATATATATGTTCTTTTTCCAGAAGTATTGACATCTTCAAAATACTTTCTGTACCTCCTTATAATGTTAAATCTTCAGAATCAGAAAAAAAAGTATTTTTCGACTTACACGTCTTCCCCCCCCCATATATTGCATAGGCTGACGTTAAATAACAGTTTTGCTGTGCGGGGGGACTGAAAGGTAATTGTGGGGGGACGCGGAGGCACAGTGCTAAAGGCACCCACAGTAGGGAATGGACGAGCAGGAGGACTGGGGAGGACCAGTGTCCACGCACAGCATCAGCAGCTGCCAGGATCAAGGAAGGAGGAAGGAGAAGATGGACAAGGATGCTCACTGCCTCGCCTTGGAAGTAGGGGAGGGTTCAAAGGACCCTCGAGAAAGACACCGGCTTTGTCCCTCAGGTCTTAAGAGATGTGGCGGGCTGTTTGTTTATTAACTGAGCTTAAACTTTGAGTACTTCATAAATTCACATGGTTCAGAATTAAATAAGATGAAAAATGTGTACAGTGAAAATACAGGGCTCCTCAAACTTTTGTGATGTGAAGTGCATTTTCCTTGGTTTAAACATTTATTTTCAAACACTAACAAGCTTTTCGGACATCTGTTAAAAGTCAGAGTTCTTTTTTGTTTGTTTGTTTCTGTTGTTGTTAAGTATATTACATTTTAATAGATTTTGAAGACAGTCTATTTTAAGCAAGAGCCTTGTTTGCTTTTGATTTGGGCCAGTGGGAAGCGGGTACTCATTACACATTCTTTTTTTTTTTTTTTTTAACTCTACACTTTCTTTATATAATAGTTTGCATTTTGGTTATTTGCTGCCCTGGATACTTCCAGGAAGAACAAGTTAAATATTCAGGGTGAGTGAGTTGACTATAAGATGTGAAGTTTTCAGTTATGAAAACGGGAAAAAATATGTAACATTTTAACTTGACTGTGGAAGATGATGGTTGCATGTTTCTCATTTGTGTGTTTCCAGCTTTGTGATAAGACGCTTTAATCAATCTCTTCAATTTAAAAGAAAAAAGAGCCCTGTACTGCCAGCCACATGGCTTCCTCTGAGGAGGCATTTCCCCCAATCTTTCAATATGCACAGCATTGTTTTTGTGCTGAAAACGTGTATGTAATAATATACTGTGGGACTCATTCTGATGCAGGAAAAATGGATGTGGGGCAGGAGGGGGGGCCGTGTCCCAGGTCTCAGATGAGTCCCTGGGATGTGCCCCACCAAGAGTGCATCCTTGGCTTCATGCAGGAAAGAATTCAACAGCGAGCCATCATTGAGTAAAGGCAGATTTATTTAGAGAGAGACATCGTATGTATGTTCTTCATTCAATAATTTTTCTGCAAGCTCATCGCAAACATTTTCAGCTAATCCGATTTGCCTGACTCCACTAGTCTCTTGTCCAGAATATATTTTTATCGACCACATATAACCTTTGGTGGACTGTAACTTAAATAATTTTATTCCATATTTCTGTGTCTCATCTTAATATAAGTCTTCCCCTTCAAGGAACCATTATCTCATCCATTACGGTATCTGGGCCCCGGGGAAAAATTTTTTTGATAATTTTCAGTCAAAGTGTTAATCAACGTGTTAGTATTTTCCAAGTGTATCACCTCTTTTAATCGTTTCATTATTTGCAAAGTGCAAACTGATAATAATTTTTATATAAAATAATATAAAAATAATAATAAATCAAAATGGCTATGAGACATTACGGTAGGCAGCAATGTGACCCTGCAAAGGGGGGAGTCTTTTGACCAATATTTAATCATAAATATTGATTTTGCTAGACTTATGCAGATCAGAAGAGGAAGGAATTTTTTAATTTCTTCAGAAGAAGTAGGTTTCAGCTCTTTATTCAACTGTATTCCGTGTTTAGATGTAGGAGTAATTTTTGTTCCATATCTCTGTTTATCTTCTTTGCCAGAAGGTTTATTATTTAGTCATTTAAAAATAGCGGAAGAACTTCGCCTGGGCTGGTACCACTAGGTAGTGTGGTCAGAAGTCCACTTTTTCCTGTGACCATGAACGACTTCTGTCTGCCAGGAAACTCTTTCCACCGAGAACCATCCCGTGCGCCCTGTTTCTTCCTCTTCTATAACGAACTGGTCTAAAACCTCGGTGTCTTCAACTTCAACACCGTGTCTCCTCATTCTCTGACCTTGAACTTGACGAGATTTCTATTTCTGTGTCTTCTTCCGACCTCCTGATCACTGCCAGAGTCATTTTCAACAATGCATTTTCACATGGTCGGGCAGACATGGTAAGGATCTGAAAAAAAATCACGGAACAAACCTTGAGCGATGCACAGATTTTGAGATGCAGAATGAAACTGCCGAGCTGAGCGGAACAGAGCAGGCGAACGGAAAGTGTACCATTTAAAGCAACTTCTTATCTATCGTTGCTTCTAATCGGATCACACATCGCTACCAAGCTATCAAATAGCAAAGCAATGGGACAGCGTCCCGGACTATTCCATTACCCGAATTTATTCCCTGCAGAATAACAACGTTCCAAGAAGAAATAAAACTGTAAATAGGCTGAAAATTGAAAATAAGAAAACAGATTTTTTAAAAAAAAAATTCCAATTACACTGGACAAAACAGATTAATTTTATTTATTTATTTAACATTTTTATTGATTTATAATCATTTTACAGTGTTGTGTCAAATTCCAGCGTAGAGCACAATTTTTCAGTTATGCATGAACATACATATATTCATGGTCACATTTTTTTCTCTGTGAGCTACCACAAGATCTTGTAGATATTTCCCTGTGCTCTGCAGTATAATCTTGTTTATCTAGTCTACAATTTTGAACTCCCAGTCTGTCCCTTCCCATCCTCCGCCCCCTTGGCAACCACAAGTTTGTATTCTATGCCTGTGAGTCTACTTCTGTTTTGTATTTATGCTTTGTTTGTTTGTTTGTTTTTGTTTTTGTTTTTTAGATTCCACATATGAGCGATCTCATATGGTATTTTTCTTTCTCTTTCTGGCTCACTTCACTTAGAATGACATTCTCCAGGGACATCCATGTTGCTGCAAATGGCGTTATGTTGTCGGTTTTTATGGCTGAGTAGTATTCCATTGTATAAATATACCGCATCTTCTTCATCCAGTCATCTGTTGAGACATTTAGGTTGTTTCCATGTCTTGGCTATTGTAAATAGTGCTGCTATGAACATTGGGGTGTCATTTTGAAGTAGGATTCCTTCTGGATATATGCCCAGGAGCGGGATTCCTGGGTCATATGGTAAGTCTATTCCTAGTCTTCTGAGAAATCTCCATACAAAACAGGTTCATTTTAAGCATCACACTGAGGTCAAGAGTGAATGCGGACCCCGCAGAAAACACCTGATCCACAGTTTGGCGATCCATGGGTTAAAACATCCAAACAGCCATGCCAAGTAGGCAGTTAGGAAGTCAAGTCTGAGGCTCAGAAGCGTAGTGTAAGATGGGAAATAAATGTTTAAACAGTCATAAAGCTGTCCAGTAATATTTAAAGCCCTGGAAATTGATGAATTTACCTGGAGAGGGAAGAGAGTAAAGACTGAGAGGCAGAAGACAAGGAAGGCTCACCTTGATCTAGAAAAACCCCCACATTTACAGCCAAGGTGGAGGAGACTGAAGCGGTGAATGGGGCTGAGAGGGAGCAGGCAGACAGGTAAGACGTCCGGGAGAGAGGGCGGTGGGAAGCCAGAGGTCAGCAGTGATTCACATAGCAGGAAATGGTCAGAATGCCAAGGGAAAAAGAATAAAGAATAAATATTAGCCATCGGGTTCGGTGATGTCAAAGTCATGGTGACATGAGTGAGAGCTGTTTTGGGAAAGTTTGGGGGGGTGGGTGCCAGATTTGAGTGGGCTGGAGTGTGACTCAGATCCTGTTTTCGTGGGGCTCCTGACTTCTGAGTCTCTCCTTCCATGTCTGCCCTTTGAACCTGGTGGCCCTGTCATGACGGTCAGACTTGACTCAGCCCCAATCTCAACACCTTCCTTCTTTCTTAATAGCCCCCTGGGAACCCAGCTCTTGTTTCCAGCCTCGCCATCATCCTGGACAACACATGAGCTATTCCTTAAGTGAACATAATTGAAGCTTTACCCATCCAAGGAACGAGATACAGAGCTCAAGCTTGCATCCGGGCTTTGCCACTGATTGCATAAAATTGGAAATCTGCTTACCTTCTGTTTCCTCATCGGTGAAATGAGGACTAATCACACTTAATTAACAGTGACATTGTGAGGGTGGACGTTCCTGGTACACGACGCTTCCTCAATAAACAGAAGTTGGCTCCCCCCAGCTCTCCTGTCCGTTCAGGAAATAACGCTCCCTTCTTAAGGAGCACCCCTAGATTCGAAGAAATGTTTCCAGTGAGATATTGTGATCAGGGAATGGAGACGCTTCTCTGTGATGTTTCTTTTTTTCTTCCAACGTTTATTCATCAAGACCCCTTCATGTGGGAAGCACAGAGCCAGGACTGGGGCAGTCGGCGATGATTAAGAAGGACGTGGCTGTTTGCCACCTGACTCATAATCTAGTGTGACAGGTAGGCAGTGCAAGGAAAAAGCAAAGTCATAAACAACAGGATTATAAAAGTTGATGGGTGCTGGGAAGGAAATATAAAGGGCGGTGAGAAACAGAATGCAGGGTTAGGGCTGCTGCGGATGAAGTCATTGGAGGAAGGTTTTCCTAAGAGTTTGACGTGTAAGCTGCCATCTGCAGGGCATGAAGGAACGAAGGACACCCGTCATTTTGACGTTCATCGATAGACTGGGCATTAACTCAGTGATCCCTGAGGAACTATGGAAGCCTGTTGGTGTATTAACCTCTACACTGAATCCACATCAAGGTGGTTGCACGCTTATTAACTTGTTTTTTTTGTTTGTTTGTTTGCAGTTGCTTATGCTTAATTAATTTTCTTTTTTAAAAAAATTTTATTTTATTGAGTTATAGTCAGTTTACAATGTTGCGTCAATTTCCAGCGTACAGCACAATTTTTCAGTCATACATGAACATACGTATATTCATTGTCGCATTCTTTTTTGTCGTGAGCTACCACAGATCTTGTATACATTTCCCTGTGCTATACAGTGTAATCTTGTTTATCTATTCTATATATGCCTGTCAGTATCTACAAATTTTGAACTCCCAGTCTGTCCCTTCCCACCCACCTCCCCCCTTGTCAACCACAAGTTTGTATTCTGTGTCTATGAATCTGTTTCTGTTTTGTATTTATTTTCATTTGTCTTTTCCTTTTCTCTTTCTTTTTTTTTTTAGATTCCACATATGAGCAATGTCATATGGTATTTGTCTTTCTCTTTCTGGCTTACTTCACTTAGAATAACAATCTCCAGGGACATTCATGTTGCTGCAAATGGCATTATGCTATCATTTTTCATGGCTGAGTAGTATTCCATTGTATAAATATACCACCTTTTCTTTATCCAGTCATCTGTCGATGGACATTTAGGCTGTTTCCATGTCTTGGCTATGGTAAATAGGGCTGCTATGAACACTGGGGTGCAGGCGTCTTTTTTTTTTTTTTAATTGAAATACAGTCAGTTACTACTGGATCATGACTTCAAAAAGGGAATGATAAAAGCACTGAAGGACATGAGACAGACTGTGAAAAGAGACAGAGAGTACTATAAGGAGGGACTAGAAGCTCTAAAGTGGAGTCAGTTAAAAACAGAAAACTCAATGGCAGAGATTAAAGCCGAGCTAAAGGCAGGCAAAAGCAGACTGGACGATGCAGAGGAACGAGTAAGTGACTTGGAAGACAGGATAACAGAAGTCACTCGATCAGAACAGCAGACAGAAAAGCGAGTGGAAACGAATAAAAGCGATCTAAGAGACCTAAGGGATAATATAAAGCATGCCAACCTACGCATAATAGGGGTCCCAGAAGAAGACAGAGAAAGGGGGATTGAAAAGGTATTTGAAGAAATCATGATTGAAAGTTTCCCAAACCTAAAGCGGGAATCAGATATCCAAGTACAGGAAGCCCAGAAGGTCCCCAACAGGAAGAACCCAAGCAGACCCACAACAAGACATATTATAGTGAAGATGGCCAAGTTTAAAGACACTTATTAACTTGTAACATTTTTCTTTCTCCTTCACCATCTGTCAGTTGATCGAGCCAAGCGCTTTTTAAATATTTGCTGTTTCTAATCTATTTGCGGGCTGAGAAGCCTTGTCATCATGCTGGTTAGAAACACACGGAGATGAAATGAAATTGGCCTTGGATGGAGCCTCTCTTAGGAGTCAAGTACCTGAGTGTCAGAGCCCGAACTTTGCACCAGCTCGGCAGGTTTCCTGGCGGCCGCTTTTGCTCCTGGGGTCTTGGCTGCGTTCTGAGAAGCGGGGTTCAGAGTGGGTGACCTCCGGCCAAGGGAGGTGATGCCGGGCAAATGACATGTCATCTCTGTCACTGAGGTGACCAGTTGAATCTGTGTAGCGTGCAGAGGATTCACCATAAACCTGGGAGACACTGGCTAGTTCCCTTGCTGGTGTTGGGGTTTTCTGTCCTCCACTGATGGCTGTCACTTCTGCTCATGATCAGCTGTCCCCTCACTAGGACCTCTATCTTTGCGTCCTTCCGGACAGACAGCTCAGGTTAGAGGAACTGTGTTTGGGAGGAAGTAGGGTGCAAAGGGTCCCCAAATGCCTCCTCCCCTGAGCTCCATTCACAGAAACTCTTTAGGGTTTTTTTTTTTTTTTTTTTTAGAAGCTCAGAGATTCCTTCCATCTATTTGAACTTGAGTTTGACTAGGCACATAGCAGAGAGGCTAGAAAGACTGTTCTTCCCAGGTTTACAGTTTTATCTGAAATTGGCTTTCCTCTCCTACAAGAGAGCTCGGGAGGTAAGAAAACAGGAAAGCAAGTCTCAGAATGATTTTTCTGTCCTTTAAGAGAAGTGCGATTGGCCGTGTTCCTCTGTCCCAGCATCTCACACACGTGATAATTTTTCTTCTTATTTCTAGACTGTCTCCTCTTCTCCAAGAATCCCAGCCCTGCTTCAGGTAACTCCGAGTCAGGGCCAAAAATGGGAGAGACGGGGGTATAAGGGATAAACTGGATTTTGAGATTTTATTTTTGTTACCGGGATGATCTTCTCGGTTTTGTAGCTGAATTACAGAGTATGTATGCCTCCCTCTTGGAAAGCCAAGAATTCACAGCCCCAGAGAGGGCTCAAGAATTACAGGACAAGGTTGCGGGCAACTAACTCCATGAATTCAAGACAGAAATGTCGTATTTATCTGGTCTTTCTGCTCCAACTTTCCAAAAAGCCAAAACCGGCCCAGAGGCTGAGAAACAGGTGTGACGGGCTGGGTGGGCTCCAGGGAGCCCTTCTCCAACTGGACACTAATTTTGGTGACAAATGACTGACAGGCAGTGGGCATTGTGGAAAGCACCAGAGAGCAATTAAGAGGCCCCGTGGCAATGGCTGACCCCGAGACAAATTCCCTAATTCGTGTAACTTTGAGCAAATTGCATACTTAATTTTGGGTCCTAATTTCCCCATTTTAAAAATGAGATTACACTTTGAGAATGGTTATGGATTCTTCCAGCTTGGAAAAACCTGCTTTTTGTTGGAAAATAAGGCATTTCTTGGATCTCAATCTCAATCTAAATCTCCAGTGATCCTACGAAAGTCCTAAAAATCCATTTACATACTTTATCCAGGGATGTGGAAGTCCACAGTGCATTCAGCGGGTTAGAGATTGGGAAGGTTCGAGGTGGCTTGTGTACAAAGTGGCCGCCACACGACAAAGTCCCCAGCTGGTTGTCTTCGTTAATCCTATTGTTATAATTGAAATGACAATATTTCATACAAAATCATCATATAAATTATACATAGAGGGGATGAAGCCATGAAACCAGGACACTTTGACACATAGGGGAAAAAAAAATACTGGAAAAATGAAATGTCCTGTTTGGAAAACAATTGTATTTGGATGGTGGACCTAATAAATATTCTTTTCTTTTTTTCTATTTTCCAGCATTTTTTAATGTTTTTCTTTGAGTATTAACTACTTTGTGATCAATACTTTGAAATACCTTATACTTCAGCACAAGGTGAATTTCTTTTGCGCGGAATGTCAGCAGGAGCAAAATTACAAAGACATCCTGGCCAAATGAATGATTCTTAAAAAAACGATCCACATTTAATCCTAAACATTTGCATTCGACACTTAATTCCTATGCAAAAGCTGACTTTGACTAGAAAAACCTGAGGCAGAGGCAGCATTCAGTTTTGTCGTCTTCACAAAACTATTTTAACTGAGGTGACTTGTTTAAATTTCACAGACCACAGTGGTAACGGGGAAAGAAAAATAAGAAAAACGCTTCCATTTAGCAGAATTTAGGAAAAGACGATTCAGCAGTTAAAACGCTTTGCTGGAATTTTGGCATTGGACACTCTCTGTATTAGTCCCTTTTGTAGGATAAGAAATTGGAAAAAAAAAAAAAAGCCTCGGTTCTTTTAAGCAATAAAATGGTCGTTAAACCCTCCTCTTGGTTTGAAATTCACCATTTCGGGGTTATTTACATTGGGTCTGATTCAACACATCTTTTTTCCTCGGGCTTTCAAATCCAGTTAGTTTTTGTTATGCTATTTTTAGCTCTAACCCTCTTTCCTGTTCCTGCTCGCCACCAAAATCTGAAGGTTGAATTTCATTTCAGTTTCCAATTGCCCGCTGGAAGCCTCGCTGAGCTCTTCCTGCTGCCTGGTTTTCTGGTGGGAAAGGTTTGTTTTATTTTTTTTTTTTCTGACTCCGAGGGGGAGTGCATGAAAATCTTCTCTCCTCTTCCCCGAGGGCTAGCAGAGATGACGCCTTTGGGGATGGAGAGGGCCCTGCCTCTGAGCTGTGATGCAGCCCGGCTGGCCTCCCCGGAGCTGACGCTTCGTGCGGAAGCTGGGGACCTGGGTGGTGTGTGTTGGTGGCCGGAAGCCTGTCCTCAGCCTCCATCCAGCTGGGCCCCTCAGCACTTACCCGCTGTGGTTGCAGCGTGGCTCCCACTGGCTCCTGGAGGCAGTAAACCCCGGAGCATCTCCTACCCCGAGGGCTCTGATGGGAAAACCCAGCGGTTCTCATCATTTGGAACTCGGTGCTGTTCTCTGTGTCTCTCCAGGCACTCTTACGTCTTAAGTCATTTGTTTGCTCCCAAATGCCCGGAAAGCTCAGTGCTGCTCAGCTCAAGCCGGTGGAGAGCCCCACGGTGATGGGTACTTGGGTACAAAACTCTTCAATGAATATCTTTTGTTCATTCATTCATTCAATGATTCGTTGACTGTCGGTTCTGTCTCAGACACTCCGCTAGGTGGTAGGGACACCAAACATATTTAAAAATTGGCCGAGCCTCCGAAGAGAAGACTAGTATGAAAGATCTAAATGAAAAACAGAAAAAAACCAAAAACAAACCCAAAGAACACAAGTGATTGGACAACATCAGAAATGTGTTTAGACAAACTGCAGGGCGCAGAGGAAGCAGGGCTGAATTCTTCCCCCAAGATCTGCTCGGTCTTCACGGAGGAGGTGAATGGGCAGTGCTTCCCTTGGAACGGGGTTGGGCTCGGAGCAAGAATGCCAGGCGCACAAAGGCAAAGAGGTGTGCAACAGCCTGGCAGAGTTTTGGTGTTTGCTGAGGGACCGGGAAGTTACCGGAGGTTAAGCCGGCGAGGACCCGGTTGTGTCGTGATGGGCGCACCTATCCTTTGCTAAGGACCTTGTGTGTGTCTGTGAGTGATGGCACTGCAAGAAGGAAAGAGGGCTCGGGGCTCGTAACGCTGAAAGGTAATTCTAAACCTTAATTCCCCGGCAGTGTGGAGGGTGGGCGGGCAGGGGGAGATGCCCGAGGTGAGAATGAAATTGTTGGGTGGATCGAAATGGTTTGCAGCTTTGGAAGCCCCGGGGAAGCGCCCTGGGCAGGGCTACATTCTTTCAGGGGGGCGGGGGCTGAGGGCTGGCGGGACCTCTGAGGCCCTGGGGAGGTGGGGAGTAAGAGGGTACCCAGGAAGAATCGTGGCGGCTGCCAGGGGCAGGGAAGGGTTGACGATGAAGGGACCTGTGCTTGTTCTGGAGTGAGTAGGGGCTGTTGGTAGGGACCCCACGTGAGATAATGAACCATTAGACTTACTTTTTCTTTCTTTTCTTTTTTAAAACTGAAGTATAGTCAGTTACAATGTGTCAGTTTCTGGTCATGAATGTGTCAATGTCCCAGCCATGCACCATCAGCCTTGGATTTTGAATTTTACCTGCAGGCTCCTAAACATCTGAGGGACATCTGAAGTTTTGTTCTGAGACCTAGACAACATGTAAGTGTAGTATTTGCCGCAGCAGAGCTCACAAAACTCCGAAGTGAGATTTTATTTCTTCCCGGCAAAGAAAGTAAAACTCAGGGAGGTTGAGTAATTTGCCCAGCGTCACAGAGTTGCACGCGTGCCGCTGGTCGGAGGCAGATTCTTGGCATCTTGGCTAATTTTCCGTTTCTCCTGGGAGCACAGTAGTCACTTGTGATGATGACATTCAAATATTGTTCCTTAATGAACAAAGACAGCAAGTTTTCATAATAATATTTGTATAAAAATGTGGTTTTCATCACCCAGTTATATAGGGGGACGTAGGTCCTTGTTTCTGCCCCCACCCGACTCTGTTTATTTTTCAAAACCATAAAAGAAATGAAAACATGTTAAGTTCCGAAGCACAGACACATTTGCCTATACACATGGGGCAATACAAGCCATGAGGTTTCCATAAACATTTCTCGGCCACGTGATATGTGTTCTCTAAATACCCCACAAACATGATCGCTTCTGGTCTTCAAAAATGATTTCTTTTTCTGTGGTGTGTGGACAGTTTTGCAATCACATATTGCTTGCGTGTCATTAACTTGTGAATAATGGTTCAAACCGAATTTTCATTGTTACAAAAAATGGCATTAAGTGTCCACATGTTAATGAAACGTGTTGATCCGGAGCTGAGAATCTAAAGCAGGCGCTGCCAACGAGCGGCTTCCAAGCCATGGTTGGGTCCGGCCCGTAGTCCACTGGACAACAGCGGAAACAGGAAAATAATTGAATTAGCAAGATTTAAAGGATCACAATAGATAATCTGGTAGAAACATACTGAGGTGTTATTCCCATCTCGCCTCCCTCGGAACTCATACACCTCACCGGGCGGTCACCGCGCAACTCCCAGCTACCTAGAGGCCAGCGAATTCTGAATCTTTCTGCGTCATTTGAACCAAAGCAGAGACAGCTGCACAGGCAGGTGGGGTTGATCGTTGTGCTGTTGAGGGAAGAGACGTGAATTCCTAAAGCTGAGATCCTTGGAGCAGCAAAAAATTTCCCAAGGACTGGTCTGTGTTTGTTGGTGATAATGAGGGTTCTTTCCTGGGTTCTAGCGTTTTTTTCCACCATCCCTCCAAAGACCGAGATGGATTTGGTCATTGGGAACCTAGCAGACTGTCTGGAACACACACAGCGATCGGTATAAAACACACACGATCTGCCTATAGATTAATGAGAGCAATGCCACAAACGTCTTTTTGTTTAGATTGTGAAGGACGTGCAAGTCATGAAAATTGACCACGTGGCAGGTGGTGAATTTCCTGAAACTGGAGATGCTTCAGCAGGAGCCGAGTGACCATATGTCAGGGTAGGACCGTGGACAAGATTGGACGGGTGAATGCCCGACTGTGTGACTTTATGATGGCCAATTATGTTATTACACAATTAAGCCATGTAAATACACAGGTGACATGGACAGTCAACTGTACAAATATTAGACCTAGATTCAGTGGAAGATGGAAATCCTGTCTCCCTGCGAGTGCAAGTCTTCTTGGTGAAGCACCGAGGCCGGAGTGGAGCTACATGAGTTGTAAGTTCGGGGATTAAAATCAAATTAATAGCTGATCCTTAACAACTGGGAAAGTTTCCAACTAATTGTGAAAATCAAACATCTGAATGCTCTTTTTAATATCATATATAAATGAAACAAGTAGGTTACAAGCACATGGCAGTGTTCGGCTTTGAGAGAATCTTTTACAAAGACAAAAAGGAAAGGATGGTTGAAATGGTGAACATGAATTCTTTGAAAAGTATCTTATTCAAGTAAAGTTCTCCTTATTAAAACTATTCTTCCTTAAAATAAATAAACAACATGTTGGCCTCCAAGTTTATGTGATTTCCATCTGTAGCTTCTCACCTTTTACAAAGTCAAGCCAATAAATTATCAAAACCAGAGTGGATTTTACAGTGGAAAATCTGACTTGAAACAGTTTTTACTGTCGTGGGCTTTTTCCAGACAGAACTTGTAAAATTACCAAGAAATGAATGTTTTAAAAAACAATATTGTAAAACGCCTCAGTCACTCCTGGGCAGTCTGCTTTCATTCTGGAACACAGGGAGTTTTAATTTCTTCCTTTTGTACGCTGTCCTGAAAACTCTGACCCTCCTCTTAAATCTTTTGTTTATCTGCTTGTCACCCTACAAGCCAATAATCTTTTCAATCTTTTATTGTTCTTCCTTTAAAACATTGTTTTTTGGTCGTTATTAAAAGATTAAAAGAACCACATGTCCACAATTTAAAAATCACATAAAAATACAGAAAAGGAAGTTAAAAAAAAAACTACCTTAAATCTCATTCATGAGAAGCAGCCATTATTACGAGTACATTTTTCTAAATCTCTCTCTTTTTTTTTTGTATATATATAAATATATATTTTAAATTGAAGTTTAGTCAGTTTCCAATGTCGTGTCAATTTCTGGCGCGCAGCACAGTGCTTCCGTTATACACAAATATACATATATTCATTTTCATTCTTTTTCACTGCAAACTTTATTTTTATTATTTTTTTATGGTGGGGAGAGATAATTAGGTTTATTTATTATTATTATTATTATTATTATTATTATCATTTTTTTCTTTAATGGAGGCACTGGGGATTGAACCCAGGACCTCATGCATGCTAAGCATGCTCTCTACACCTTGAGCTATATAAACTTTAAATATTGCTTTTTTTTTAAACTCAGCTTAATCCCCGTTTGTGTATCGTGGTTTGTTCTTTTTCGTCACTGAGTGGTATCCATCATAAGGATGGGCCCTGGTTTGTTCCCCACCCCCCAGTCACCTGCGGAAGGGTACTTGGTTTATTTCCAGCTTTGGACTGTCACAAATCAAGTCCCTATGCACATTCAGGTGCAGGTTTTTCGGTGAACACATTTTCATTTCTCTGGGATGGACACCTGAGGATGAATTTCTCGGTTGCACAGTAAGCAATATGTTTAGTTTTGTAATAAAACGCCATACAGAGTGATTGCACCATGTCGTGTCCCACTTGCTATATGGGACTGATTCAGTTTCTCTGCATCCTTGCAAGCATTTGGTATTCTCATATATTATTTTTCGAAGTCCATGGCAATACCATTTATACCTTTTCTCATCATCACTGTCCACTACAATGATTTCTTCCTATGGCTGTATTCTTAAAAAGATTGAAAACTCAACACCAGTGAATGCTGTTTTTGGGTTGTTGGATGGGTTGCATCAAGCACTTTTGTTGGTGTCCCTTGAGTTTAAAAATCTTACTTAAAAAAAAAAATAAAAATCTTACTTAACACAAGTCTGTATTCTATGTCTATGAGTCTGTTCCTGTTTTGTATTTATGTTCATTTTTTTTTTTTTGCCAGATCGGAGGTGGGCGGGAAGGGACAGACTGGGAGTTCGAAATTTGTAGATACTGATGGGTGTATATAGAACAGATAAACAAGATTTTACCGTAGAGCGCAGGGAAATATATACAAGATCTTGTCTTGGCTCACAGAGAAAAAAATGTGACAATGAATACATGCATGTTCACGTATGACTGAAAAATTGTGCTCTGCTCTGGAAATTGACACAACATTGTAAACTGATTATAACTCAATAAAAAAAAAATCTTACTTAACCATCATATCGGTGTGCTGGTCCTTATGCTCTTGTATGGCTGAGAGTATTTTTGGCCTCAGTTCTGCTGGGCATTGCTTTGGTGCCTTCCGGCATTTCTGGTTATTATGAAGACCCTGACTCTCCGCCCCCTCCCTCCTCAAGGTGACTTGTTTCTCCTACCCGAATACTTTCTTAATTCTTTACTTTTGGAATGCAGTCATTTCACGGGCTGTATCTGGTGTATCTTGCTGTGGGTTTTCCTGAGTGTGTTTATGATATTTGGGCTTAGTCAAAGACAGTTGCTCCTTGAATGACGTGTGTTTGAAGTGGAGGTCCACTTACACACAGATTTTTTTTCGTTAAATACATACTACTAATACTACGAAATCCTTGGTTTTGTGGTGTCTGCTGATGTAGGAACCTTAACAAGGAGCAGCAACTGTAAAATTGTACCTGGATTTTCCATGCATGGAGGGTTGGTGCCCCTAACCCCGACATGTTCAAGAAGCAATTTTTTTAACATTAACTTAATTTTTATTTTATTTTATTTTATTTTATTTTTAATGTATTTTTATTTATGTATAGTCAGCAACTGCATTTCTTTATTGCAGAAAAGCTTTCTTGTCCCCTTGAATATTTTGTTTACATTTCCCTGTTTTGTTCTTAAGACACAACAGTTCCTTTTACCTCCAGGAGGCTCTCTGTGCTGGGAGGCAATAGAAATGGCCAGTTGATATACAGCCGCCTCTCCCCCAATATTCCATGGGGACCTTCCACTGTCCCCACGGTCTCGTTGCATTTTGCAACGGCCATCTCAGTGACATGGATCTCGGTCTGCCTCCTGATTGGAGCTTTTGGAAGGAAGCCTCAATCTTTCTACATCACCTTTGAGTCCAGGCTGGGAAGCAGTTAGAGGGTATGTGTCAGTGTTTGTCACGTGGGGTTTGGAAATGCCTTTGATTCATAAAAATGGTGTTTTTCTCCGCCCTTACCTTTCATTTGGTTGTTTTGGAGGGAGTTGAGGAAGGAGAATAAAGCAAAATGCCCAGCATAAGATTCTTTAATAGGAAGTGTTCACGACCTCATCTTCACCTTGTCTTCCCTCCGCTCCTGGCAGAGTGTTAACACAGGGCTGGATAATACTTATTCAATGATTCAACAAATGAGTAGATTAACAAATAACTTATGCTCTGTAATAAGCCAAAGTCACAGAAAATGATAGTGGCTGCAATCAGCTAAAAGAAGTAATCAAGACTTTGACAACCATCGACTGAGGGACCCGTTAGAGAACTCATGCGGTATTGTTCATCATTCCCCGAATTGCTCGTGTGTAAATCAAGCAAGTGAATCACTAACAATCTCTTTCCGTTGTGAAAACTGCTGAAATTAAAGGGTCGTTATCGTCCAGGAATTTTGGTTGTAAGAATGTAGCTGTCTTCATGAAGTTTCTAGGATCGCCAGATTTTAAGTGTTGTAATTACGATTGAAATTTCATGGTGAAGAAGAAATTGTAATAGAGAACAGATCTGACTCCATATGGGATCTGTTCCTTTGTCTTTAACCTGTTTTCTGGGCTCAGTCTTGCCGGCTCTGCACCTTTTATAAAACAGTGTTGCCTTTAGCCTGAAATGGACAGGAGAGCCTTTTCTCAGGGCTCTGACCTTGAAGGATGTCAGCACTTCTGCACTTACATAGAGGTGGCAAGTTGCAAAATAGAGAATAACCTTTGTTTTGTGGGAGGTTTACAGGGACAGCGTGACCTGACCCATGTGCACAGCTGCAAGAACAAAGGATTCCTGCAGCAAGAAGTTTGCAACAACCAACCACACCCCCTCCTCTGTTTTTTTTTTTTTTTTTGTATAAAAGGAGCCTGAATTCTGACTGGAGCAGGATGGTTCTCCAAGACATCAGTCTGCCATCCTCTCAGTCGGCCGGCTTTCCCAATAAAGTCGCTCCTCCTTGCCCCAGCACCTCGTCTTCCGATTTACTGGCCTGCTGTGCGGCGAGCAGAACCAGTCTGGACTCAGTAAAAAAAATAAAAACTTCCAGGTGGCAAGAATAATCTGACCACCAGAGAGTCAGGTTATTTGAGTTTTCTGCTTGATTCTGTTCTTTGTGCTTAACACAGAGCTGGCCACACAAGGAATGATATCAGGGCTCTGGTTTTTTGTTCTTTTTTTAATGAGAAGACTGGTAAAATCATGGTAAACAACTACAAAGTATAGAATTCTGCTCTGAAATCCTTTTGTCTTAGACGCAAATATTCAAGTGAGTCTTTATTAAACTTAACAGATACTAACTAAAACAAAACAAATTAACCAAGGAACTTTTTCTGTGCACTGTTGGTGGGAATCAAACTGGTACAACCATCGGAGATGGGTATTAGCTTTGAAAGGTGGAAGATGAATTAGAATTTAACTTTTAGATACAGACCTGACAGAAATTCATGCCCACGTGCACCAACAGACACACACAACGTATTTATGGCTCCAAATCAGAGACAACCCAATTGTCCATCAAGAAGAGAATGGATTAATAAGTCGCAGTAATTCATATGAGGAAATCCTATCGTTTAATGTCAATGAATGAACCAGAGCTACATGGGTCAATTTGACACACAGAATGTTGCATGAAAGGGATGAGGCTCTGAGAAATAAATACTGCATCGTGCCTTTGGTACACATTCAAAATCAGGTAAAACCAGTCTCTAGTGTTAAGCGTCAGCATGGTGGTTCCTTCTGAGTGGAGGGAAAGGGAAATGATTGGAAGGGGACTGAGCGGAGCTTCTGAAGAAATGTTTCTTGACATGGGCGAAAGTTACATGAGTGTGTTATCTGTGTGATCAGTCCTCAGATTTCTTCCTTCTGACTTGAATGCTTTGCTGTATGTGTAAGATACCTCAATAAAAAGTTGAAAATATGAAAACAAACCATCAGAACAGAGACTTTCAAGTGGGAGATTGGGAAGAGAAGGAGAAAGAACAGAGGACAACAAAGATGGCAATTCTGTGTGTACGTGTGTGTAAGTGGACAAGACGAAGCGTTTTAGGAAGAGAGAATGAAAACACCAATCTCAGCTCTTGAAACAAAGAGACAACCCCTGAGGGAAACCTAAATTAGTACTAAATTAAACTAGCAACACACCACGTTGCCTGGAGAGCAGGTGGGGCAGAGAGAGGGGGCGTATCACCATGATTTAACGATCACAGTAGAATGAGAGACTCAAGGGGTGGTGAAGTGAATCTATTTTAAAGGAACCCTCATTCTTCTATGATGAGATAGCGATGAAATAAAATTTCATAGAGGGAAATAACTGGTCCCTTGTTCTAAAAAATAGCATTATATGCATCTATCTCTGAAAGCATCGGAAAATTACAATGAGTGAAATGGAAAAGCACAGTGGAAATGCAAAGCAATCATGTGGAAATGGTATTTAAAACATCAAAAGATAATGAAAAGAGAAAGAAAGAACAATATAGAATAATTTGCTGGACGGTATTCAGTTCACCAGTCTCTACACTAAATGTGAGCAGCCTCCAAATGGACCCCAATGATCGTTGCATCTTGGTGCTCACGTATTTGTGCAGTCTCCTTCTCTGGACGAAGAGACTTGTTTCTAAGCCTAGACTATAGTAAAAGTGGTCAGCTGCCACTTATGGGAAGAGGTTACAAAAAGTCTGTGGTTTCTGTCTTGGACTGCCCTCTCTTGTTCTTCTGGTCACTTGCTCTGAAGAAACCCAGCTGCCGTGTTGTGAGCTGCCCGTGGAGACGGCCGTGTGTCAAGGAGCTGATGGCTCCCACTGTGCAAATAAATGAAGACCACCTAAGTGAGAACAGGCAAAGGCTGCTTGTTCAGAGCTGGCTGGAGCCAGGAGTCGACCATCATCACTTACGTTCCTTCAGAGACTCAAAGGCAGGCAGAGCCGTGGGGAGGCTATACAGTGGAAGAAAGAGGAGGCTTATTTCTAGGAAAGTGGAACTTACCCCTAAGATTCTATTGGTTCCCTGAGCTCACTCCTGATTGGTCCATTTCTATCACTCCCGATTGGCCCATTTCTACAAAGCTTGTTCCTAATTAGTCAACTTTGTTACACCTTATTTGCATATGATGTTGCAAAGTATAGACTGGCAGCCTGTAAAAGCCTGTGTAAACCTACAGACGGGGTCCAGAGCTTGGAGTGTTAACTCCTCTGGGCCCGCTGGCGTAATAAATCCGAGTTCTCCAACCCTCCCAGTGCTGCTTGGTCTCTTGCCCGGATCCAGGTTGCTGTCACAACTGTGCTGTAACACACTTTTGATGCAACATTACTAGAGACAACAGTCTGACTTCCTGCAAGCCCGACTTACAGCAGGCTGGCTTCCTGGGCTGGTGACCATAGACAAGAGATGGTTTCCCTGGACTGGTTGCTGTGGGTGGTGGGTCAGAGCTCTATTTTTTTTACATAGTCTGGCCGTTGTCATTTGTATATTCAGTTTCTCAGTTCCCCCTTTTGGTCATTCTCTCAAGTGCAAGAGATTGACTGATTCAGGAAGAACTAGAAACTCAGATCTTAACCACTCGGAGACTGTCCAGTTGTCTATGTTGTCACTTGTGTTGCAAGATCTTTCTGATCCTTTTCTTGTATCATCATGGTGATCATCTGATGAGAGAGTTGCTACGTAGAAGCATTTAAGACTCTAGAGAAATACAGCAGAGTAACCACTGTGACAAAAATATAAATAATTAATAGTCTCTGGTAAGATTCTTCATAACCAGGAGCCCCACTGGCCCAACCCAGGCCAAGAGAACAAACCCCATGGGCCATGAGGGTCAACCTTAGTAAGCCAAATAGCTTTTCCCTTAAAACGATGTATTTTTTGTTCCAACTTGTTTGTTTCATTGTCCCAAGAACAATGAGAAGTATTGGCAATGGCACAAACCCACCATGACTGAGTGACAAGAAATCCAGAGCAATGTCCGTCACTGGTTGTGCCAGTGAGTTAAGATGGCCCAATATTCCATCTAGGGCAGAGACAGTGTCATGAACTCCTGCCAGATTTAGTCGTAGGTTTCTCACAGTCTTTTCTATTTGTATGATTCCATTGATGGGAGCACTTCAATGAGCCAGCAAGTCTCACAAGCAGTGTGTCTGGAATAATCAACAGTGGCCTCATTTTGGAACTCGCATCTGAATCTGAATTCCCAAGATTATCGATTTGTAGAATTAGAGTCTCTCTGTAAAGGCAAGTCTCAGAACACCATTCCCAAAGTGCATGAAGTATTAGTTTGAAGCAAACAGAACCAGGCATCCTGGTCACAAAGTATACAGTGGAGGCACATGAAGATCAGAGAAAAAAGGGGGTTGTTCACAGTATGAGGTTAGAACCAAGATCCTACACGAGCTTCATTATGTATTTAGATCTCTATTAGTCTCTGCCAAGTCATATTTGGCCCGTCATTCTACAAAGATTGTTGAACTCAAATTTAGAATGATCTAGGGTCTGATCCATAGGTTTCAATAATTGGTTCTTTTTGTGGGAGAAAAGGACGCTGGCAAAGTAGTTGATTGATTGGTTTAGGATCAGTGGTCCATGTAGTTGCAAGTGGAGATGCCACCAGCTATGATGGTCTATGGTCTCATTTCACGAAGGTGGAATTGCCCAAAGGTTTTGATCGTGGGGGACTGGATGGCGTATAGAGCATTCAGTAAGAATGAAGGCAGTGGCTACTATTTGGGGTCACATAAGGGTGGCTTCAGAATGACATGTTCTGACTTAACACTTAAGGAGGGAAGAAAAGAATAAAAAAGGTTATATGGCGGATGATGACAAGAAGTCTACAGAAAATGAGAAGACTGATTACCAGTGAGCATGTAAGAAACAAACCAGGAATTAGATAGGGGTCTTAATTTGACATCTTAGGCAGAAGCTGTCCACTGTCCATTGTCATTTATTTGTTCTGAAGGTCTCGGGTCAGCTGTTTGCTTCGGAAGATTGGCTGCGTTTGGAGGATCTCTGACCATCCTTAGTTTGAGAGCACTGTGCGGAGTTCTGAATTTCTTCTTTAGTTGTGAAACGTGAATCCAGAGGTTGACTCCCCAGAGTTTCAATGTTGTGTTTATTGATAACCATACCTGACAGGGTCCCTTCCAGCAAGGCTCATGAGCAGTTTTTCTCTGATGTCTCTTCCAATAACAAAAATCTCTTTTTGAAGCTTGTAAAGAGTTGCAAGAAGGTGGCCTTAAATTTGATGGGGGACTCGATATATCCAGCTATAGCACATGAGTCCCTTGCGTGTGGTTGGATGGAGTCTCACATGGGGGGTGAAATCCCTAGACTCATGGGCCTTCTAGTCACTAATTCATAGATGGGTAACCAGGTGTGTCCCCCAGAGAGTGGATGGTACGGCCATCAGTGCTAGAGGAAATATCTTTGGCTAAGGATACCCAAAGGCTTCTGAAATTTTTCGTAACTTTAACTTAAAGATGTCTTTGGTCCTTTCAATTTTTTCCCAAATTTAGGTGTTGGGGACATACAGTGTTTGAGTCAGGGATAATGTTTCACAGGGCTGTTTTATATGGTTCCCATCAAGTGTGTACCTCAATCACTCAATGCAAAAGTAAGGACGCACCAGATTGGAAACACAAAAATCAAGAACTTTTTAGCACCTGTAAGGACTGTAGCTTTTTGGCAAAATTCAGCTCATCCTAAAGATAGACATATAATGGTTTCATGGAAAAACTTATCCACTTGAAGCCACCTGGGGCTACCAAGTAGCCATCCTGAGAGCACCAGAGATTACCCGAGTGAAGGGTGCGATCAGATTTTTTTCCATTCTTCCTTTTCAAAACCAGGGGCTAAACGTTGATGTTTTATGATGGCCTCTGTGAATCCCTCCAGAGATTTATCACCTGAGGGCTTAGATAGGACCACAACCTGGTGAAAAAGGCTTGTTTGGCATAGTGATCTGTATAGTGTTTCCCTCAACATCCATATTATCTTTTTTTTTTTTTTTAAATTGCAGTATAGTCAGTTACAACGTGTCAATTTTTGGTGCACAGCACAATGTCCCAGGCATGCATATATGTATATTCATTTTCGTATTCTTTTTCATTAAAGGTTATTACAAAATTTGTGGAATGTGGAAAAAAAGAAAAAGAGATAAGAGGACCCTAATGAACTCATCTACAAAGGAAACAGACTTGCAGACACAATGAACAATCTTCTGGTTACCAGGGAAATGGGTGGGAAGGGATCCATTTGGGAGTTTGAGATTTGCAAATGTCAACCACCGTATTGTCTTTTTTATTTGACGTGGACCTCAACCTTTACTAGCTGCCTCTCTAGGTTGTAGGAACACACCTAAACGTTTGTGAACTTGCTGTCTACTTTTTGGTGGGAGCTGCAGTGGAGGTACTGTCCCCCAGAGCACACCTGCCATCGGCATACGTGATGACTCTCCGGTACCACCGAGCAGTGAGGGACAGCAGTTCTGCTGATGGTCCAGAGGTCTTAAACAGATGAGTGTCTTCATCCATTTGGTTCACGTGCTGGCAGGACAGCAGCATTACAAGGGCCAGTGCAGGAGAAGGGAAGCCTTGGGCTAAAGGCTTTCAACTGTGGGTATGATCTCACCCTCTGCTTCTGGTTTTAAGGGCTATTGGGGAAGGTTAGATAGTGGTTTGGTACGATCTGGCTGAACTTTCATAGGATCAGCTACAATTATTTTGCCTGTGTCGGGAGAAATTTTAGCCCATAGTCAGGTATGGGGTCACGATCTTGATTTGGGGGTATGCATTAAATGTAACAGAGGAGACAAAGGTCTATTCATGGCAGACACAACTGGATTGTGAATAGAGGAGTCCTTGGGGACCTCAAGGAATAGTCCCTCTGCTGCGCGTTTGATATTCCAATTCCATTGCAAAATGTCTCTCCCTCCTGAATGCACAGGGGTTGGTATCACAGAGCAGGAAGGAAAGTTTTACACTCAAGGGCGCCAGGATTACTAAGGGAAACCCTTAAGGGGCTGAGATAGAGGGAAACATCTGTGGGTTATCTGAAATGCTTTCCACCTGTGCCGTATGTTTACTCCCAGGAGAGGCTGAGCAAAGGTTTAATGCAGTTTAATGCAGTATCTGCCGGGAATTGACAAGGATGACCACCGCCCTTTACAGTTAATTCACCTTTGAGTGTTTAAGGGCATGGTGGGGGATTGAGCCCTCTTGCCTTTCTCAGAGCTCCCTCAACGATCTGAATGGATCTTTGTTATCTTCTGAATAGGTGTTTGTCTTTCTCTCCCGAGTTGGGACCGTCTTTTTTTTTTTCCCCCAGTGTCCCTTCTGTTTACAGTATCTACAATGTCCCTGTACAGAGCGGAGATGTTTGGTTGCAGGGTGGGGGGTGGGGGTGGGCATGTTTGATCTGCAGGGCCGAAGTTCACTTTCTGTCCTGTCTTGTTTTTGTTCTGAAGCCCTTTCGAAATATTCTGCCAGGTGTTAGTTTAGCTAAAGGCATTATTTCTTATTCTAATTTCTGTTTCCAAATTAGGTCTCCAGTTTCAAGCTTAAATCCATTGACAAAATGAGATGAGAGGCCTGTTAGATTCTTTAATTCCTGAAGGCATTTTTCTAGCCTATCCTGAAAATCTCTTATTTTTTCATCTGTTTTTTTTCATGGTTTTTTTTTGGAAAAATTTCATGGATGGCTTTTAGGAGACTTCACCTTTCTTGCATTGCCTTTTTTTTTTTTTTTTTGATCCTCAGGTTTATTGTGCACAGAGGGGTCTTGTGGGTCCCTTTTTGGGTCAGTAAAATTAGCTTTTGCCCTGCAAGGTTGAGGATCTGAGGTTCTGACCAACATGTGTACAAGTTAACATATGTCAAGTAACTGTGGGTTATAGGCACCCAAAAGAATTCTAAATTCCTCCATGAAGAGGAGAATCTTTAATTAAAGATCTCAGTTCAGTTTGTGTCCAACGTTTAACTTCTGTAGTTGTCTGCAAACCTGGCTCAAGGGAAGGGTGGATCTTAAGAGGCAACTAGCATTTTGGGATTTCAAGAGAGTTGTTGGGAAAACGTAAGGGGGTCCGGACAAGGGGGAGAGGTGGGAGAAGGTGCAGGAGGAGAGAGACCAGAAGGATAAGGGGGCGAAAAGGAGCAGCTGGATAAGGGAAGCAGCTGGAGATCAAAGAGGGGGCACTTCCTAGCGAAGTGAGTCTACTTTCTTCTCATTCAATTTGTGAACAACTTTGGCCAAAGCATCTTACCGTGCAGTGCTTTCTGATTCAGAATTTCACTTGGAGCTCTCACGTCCCAACCCCAAGTGCTGCTCCCTGGACTTGGGAAATAGATTCTGTTTCTTTTCTAAGGCACCTCTCAGATGACCAAACGTGTTCCAATCCGGCGTTCCCCAGAGCGGCCAACGGAGGCTCACAGCATATCTGAAATAAACACATTTGTTTTATTCATTTGAAAAAAGCCATTGATTCAACATTGAGTGTGAAAAGAATCTAAGATCGATTGAAAAAGACTCGAGACTTAATTTTGGAAATTATAGCAGTAATTTACTCATCGAAGAATGTAGCAGTCAAAAATGTAGATTTATGAAGCGTGAAAATCATCACCATGGTTCCTCACGTTCTGGCAATATGCTGGTTTTTTTTTTTTTTTAAGACAATGACTCAAAGATACACTGAACATTTACCAGTATTTATACCATAGCTAATATTAAATTTATTTAAGTCTGTAATTTTTAATTAATGTTATAGTGGTGAAGTTATGCATTTGGAAGGATATTCGGATTGTAATTTGGATTGCAATGAAAGTACCCATAAGAAGCAGGCATTTTTGCTGGTAGAGAAGAGGGTTTGGATTTGCACAAGCCCAGGAGAGCTGGCGAGGTCAGCAGGGATGGAACGCTATGCATCTGAGTCTCAGGTCTCTGACTTGACTGGCAGCTGGCCATCCCCACCCCAAAGCAGATAATCTGGCCCCCTGGTGGGTGGAAAACCAGAGACACTGGTGTCTCTGAATCAAAGCCAACCTTACAGAACACAAAATTAGGATGCAAGGAGCACCTCCTCCGGTAAAGTTTGTCTAAGTGGACAGCAGTCTTGGAAAACCCATTGGTCCGCGAAGCTGACTTGAAGAAGAGACTTACAATGCCTCTGCCTCTGTTCTGTATTATGATTCTTCTTTCTTATGACAGCACAACACAAAAGTCACATTTAAGACAGACAAAAGGGATGAACAAAAGTTGCTTGATTCCACCAAGGATGCCAAACAAACGGGTACCGATAAGAAAATCCAGGTACCAAATTATGAATAGGTAGCTGAGGAATTCATGGCATAGACAGCAGACTCAGATGCAGTGCTGAGTTA
This sequence comes from Camelus ferus, assembly GCF_009834535.1. Lineage (NCBI taxonomy): Eukaryota > Metazoa > Chordata > Mammalia > Artiodactyla > Camelidae > Camelus > Camelus ferus. Next base: position 273,435 of record NW_022589662.1, on the reverse strand, counting down.
ATCACGTGTTCATACCGAACAAGCAATGCAAAAGCAGCAGGACCCAAGGAAGCTCTGTGGGTACCAGCCCTGGATGGAGGCCAGGGTCCACCTGCTGGGCAGTGCAGGCTGGGTTTTGATGGGGCCTCCACAAATGACTGTGGAAATGAATGAAGACCCCCCCAAGTGAGAACAGGCAAAGGCCATTTCTTCAGAGCTGGCCGGAGCCCGGAGTCCCCCGTCGCCACCTACGTTCCATCAGAGACTCACAGGCAGGCAGAGCCGTGGGAGGCTCTACAGCGGAAGGAAGAGGAGGCTGCAGGAGCGCCTTGCCTGGAAGCTGTGCGAGTCGGGGGGCTGGAGGCGGCTCCTGGGGGCGTCCTGTGGGATATGTTAGAGGTACGTGCTTGGCTTCCTCTGGTGGGTCCCGAGTTGGAAGGAGGGACAAAAGGGAAATGCCAGCCACTCATCGAGTCCTGGGCATTCAGGGCTGATTGCTCCAGGGGTTCTTGACTGGCGTTCTGGGTTGTTTCCAGAGACAGCAGCCTGCCTTCCTGCAGGGCTGTGGGTCAGAGGGAGCTTCCCCAGACAGGCTGCTGCAGGTGGCGGGCAGGGTCTGTTTTTGCAAAGAGTCTGGCCATTGTCTGCTTTTATATTCAGTCTCTTACCACCAAGAGCCAGAAAGGACCCAAGACCTGTCAAAACCCAAGGGTCTTGGTTGAAGGGTCTCAGCTGTGGGTCTTCTGCAGTTGAGCACAGAAATGGTGAAGACCCTGGCCAACACCTTGTTTGGAGCCTTGTCAGAGACCCTTAGCCAGAAGGATCCACATAAACCACTCCCAAATTCCTCACCCAGGGAAGCTGTGAGATAGTGTTTTGGGATAATTTGTTGAACAACAACGGATATATAATAACTAAATGTAAAAGAACTTGACAGACTTAAAAGACTATGATTGTGTTAAGAAAATGCAATGCGTCTATATTCTGTTTGAAAGACTTAAAACATGATTTAAAGAAAAGGTGAGAAATAAAAAGATGAAGACATTATATCCAGGAAATGGATGGGGAGGAAGAAAATCTGTTTATGAAAATACAAACATAAATACATTTGATTTTATTGGTTACAAGGTCACGTACTGGAAAGTAAAAGCTATTATTGTTCATTTGTCATGTTATGGGTGAACTGTATTTTCTTTTCCATGTTGCTTTGTTTTCTACTTTTCTTATACTGCACAGGGGTTTTAGGTTTTGATCAAGTTCATGCCATATGCAAATGAGGTGTTAGAAGTGGACCAATCAGGAGTGAGCTTTTGGGAACCAATGGAATTTTAGGGGGTAAGTTTCATTTTTCCTAGAAGCAAGCTGTTTTACAGAAGTGCAAAAGTGGGAAGGCAATGGCCCTGCCTGGTCCCTTTGCTGGGACACACCAGCGCTGCGGGAGAGGGTCTTGGGTACAAGATCTCCTGGCCAGTTGGACTTAAGCTCTTTTCCGTGCTGTCCTTGCTTCCCCCTCAACTCTAGTAGCACTGGTGGCAGACACCTGGGATCCCCGAATGCACACTGTACACCGTGGAGAGGCTAAACAAATTGATTTCCACAAATTAATTAATGGGGTGTAGAGTTTGTCACATCCCTTGGAGGTATCTAGGCTTTTGGAAATCAGTGATCTGGTTATGAATGGACCCAATGGCTCTGTCCACCATCCCTACAAATCTCTCCACTGCATGCTGTGGCTTCCCCTGGGTAAGTTATTTATTTTTTTCAGCCTTCAGTCTGAGTCACCCTTGTTTATGGATGTTTACGGCGTGACCCAAGATGGCGATGATGACCTGAGAGCGTGAGGTTCCCGAATGTGTTCAAGCAATGGGGCCAGGGGGCCATTTTGGTTCTTGTTTGGGAACAGGTACGTGTGCTGAGCTATGAAGACATAGCCGGCGTAGTTGGCGTCTGTTGGTGGCTTGGCACATTCCAAGGACACATTCAGGTGTGCAATCACCTTGGCTGTGGCAATGCATAGAAATGGGATGTTCTGCTGCAATTAGAATAACCTCAAACAGTACAAAGTACGGACTTCTCATGAACTTGAAGCTTTCTCTGGACTCCCCGACCCCCCCCCCCCACCAAAATGGGCTAAATCCTGATTGTAGATGAGTTGCCAAGAAATCACCTTACACTGGGGCTGTGTTAGAATTTCACTTGGAATTCTGGAGCTTGTCTGAAACTTGGCATCTTAGACCTGAAAGGAAAAGATTATGAATAGAATATTTAATTTGCTCCATGCAGACACTTGATGTCCACATACTATTTAAAGAAACGGTTTAATAATCTGTAATCTTGACATTTTCAACAGTCTTATTAATTAAAACCTTTCTAGCTTTTCAGCTATGCTTTTTTGAATCTCATAAGCAGCACCCAAACACTTCATTTATTGCAAATTATTTATTGTCCTATTTCATTTATACTTTTAATATTCTAGCAATTTCTCTAAGTATGGGCAGACTCTGACTAGTAAGTAAAAGCCTTAGGAAATTCTAAGGCTTAGTCAATCCCATGGCTCTATCTGAATCTAGATATCTGAATTCCAGAGTGCACTCGTGTACTTAAACACCACACTGTGTGATGTACGACCAACACAAACAAACACAACTCTGAAAAGTCAAAACAGATGTCTGGACACCTGCTCATAGCAGCACTATTTACAATCCTGAAGACATGGAAACAATGTAAATGTCTATCAACAGATGACTGGATAAAGATGTGCTATATTTATACAGTGGAATACTACTCAGCCATAAAAAGGATAAGATAATACCATTTGCAGCAACATGGATGTCCCTGGAGAATGTTATTCTAAATTAAGTAAGCCAGAAAGAGAAAGAAAAATACCATATGAGATCGCTCATATGTGGAATTAAAAAAAAAAAGACAAATGAACTTATATATAAAACAGAAACAGACTCACAGACATAGAATACAGACCTGTGGTTCCCGGGGGGGAGGGGGGTGGGAAGGGATAAACTGGGAATTCGAGGTTTGCAGATAATGACTGGTATATATAAAATAGATACACAAGTTTGTACTATAGAGCACAGGGAAATATATTCAATATCTTGTAATAACTCTTGGTGAAAAAGAATATGAAAGTGAATATATGTATATTCATGTATGACTGCAGCGTTGTGCTGTGCACCAGAAATTGACACAACATGGTAAACTGACTATAACTCAAAAAAAAAAAATTAAAAAATAAAACAGATGTCCTGGCATCAAAGACAACTTCATAGCCTTTCATCCGCAGCAGAAGCCTGGTGTCCACATCCCATCTGTCCTCTGACCTACCTCACGTTGCCTCGGGCACGGACGATGTCACCACAGGGACAGAACGTAACATGTGTGTGTTGGTGGCTGAGTGGCATTGCTGAGATGCCATAAGATATTTTTCCTGGACACATCCTGTCAACCTGTTTTGTGTCTGTCCCAGTGGGCGGAACACAACTATTGTGTCCAAGGAAACTTATCATGAAACGGAGCATGCGATTAATGCCATGATTCCAGAGGAGATCTCATCCTTTGAAAGACAACACATGAGCTCCAGAACAGACAGGCAACCACACCAGGTTTAGAATGAATTGTCATTCCTGCCTTCCCCTGAGAACTACTTTAAATATAAGAAAAAGCTTTAATGAAGTGATTGGTGAATCTACTTTATCTCCAGTCACGAATCCAGGAAATGAAAACTTTTTATCACTTAAAATCAGTAGTAATTAATGAGTCTAGGATTCCCACTTGGGGTAAGGAGAAAGTTCTGGAGGTAAATTGTGGGGCTGGTTTCACAACATGGTGAATGCAATCTGTGCCCCTGAATTATACATGTAAAAATCATCTGCTTTGACTTTTCAGAGTTTTGTTTGTTTGTTTGTGTTGGTCGTACATCACACAGTGCGGAGTTTAAGTACACCAGTGGACTCTGGAATTAAGCTATCTATTTTTGAAGTGGTCAATTTTATTATGTAGATCGATATTTTATCACAGGAAAGAAATCAGTAGGTTCTCAGTTAAAAGGAAAAAGAGATAGATACTAGAATGTGTCTTGGCTCTGCTCAAAGGCATCTAAAAACAAGACGGGCTGAGCCCCAAGAGGAAGACTCAATGGTCCAAATCATTTAGGGTCAACTTGCATTGGGTCTTCATATTGGTGTAAGGATATTTTGGGTGGCGTGGTCCCTTTATCCTGCTGACACCAGCAGGTTTAAAGGATTCTGCATCACTGAGCTGAATTCCTGTCTGGTCAGGTGATGATCAGACGACTGCCCTTCTCTTTTCTGTGCCCAGAGAGCTTGAGGACAGAGAGGGTCCTCCAGCCGCCAACACTCCCCAGTTCCCTGGGCTTTATCTGAAAGGTCCAAGTTTTGCAAGCTGTTCGCTGGTTTATCAACCCCCAAGAGATGCCCAAATCTGACCTAAACAGGTAGAGAGAAAACTGCTATACAAATGGGTAGGAAAGAAAAAAACACATTGCAACGAAACTGTGTTGTCTCTGAACAAAACTACTGGAAGAGACAGAAGAAAACTTTGATACTAACATCTAAGATCATTCCTAGCATGACTTCAAACCACCTGGACAAGTGAGTGGGTCTAAGGAGCCCTGGAAAGACTGTATTTTCAAGAATCATTTCTATAGGTCATTCCTAGAGACGTTTCTGTAGGCGGGAGGGATGTAATGTACCATGTGGCCGTTACAGCGAACACTGCTCTGATTTGTTTGAATGTTGCTAAAAGAGGAAACCCTAAGGGTTCTCATCACAAGGGAAAAAAAAAATTCTTTTTCTTTTTTTCTTCTTTTTCTTGTAAGTGTATGAGGTGATGGATGCTAGCTAAACTTATTGTGGTATTTGTAAGTCAAATCATTATGCTATAGGTTTTAAATTTATACAGTGATAGGTGTCAATTTTATCTCAATAAATCTGGGCGGGGAAGAGGAAAAGAAAGCGAATCAATTCCTGGTGGTCAGTCTGATCAAGTTGTACCCAATTTTGGAAAAATTGGATTTCTGTCTTTTCTTATGGATCTCCAGTTCTTTATACACCTTTTTATACACCCTCCTTGCCCCTCTTTGTGTCTTTCATTTCCACCCCCTTAAGAGTGCATTCAATGAATAGATTTTCTTAAATTAAAATGGTCCAATTGATCATTTTCTCTTTTATATGGTTAGTGGGTTTTTTTGTGTGTCCTGTTTAAGAAATCTTTGCCTTCTTTAAGGTCTTAAAAATGGTCTACTTTGCTTCCTTCCAAAAGACTCATTGTTCTGTCTTCCATATTTACCTACGAGACATCTGAAATTGACCTTTGTGTGTGTGTATGAAGTGAGGTAGGGGTCAAGATTAAATTTTTTTTCATAAAGAATCTCCTATTGACCCTACCTGGTGACCTGTGTTTGTGTGGTTCTGTTTTCAGATTCTCTGTCCATTCCATTGGCCAATTTCTCTATCTTAACCCCAATTCCACATTATCTTATTCACCACAGCTTTACAAAAGGTCTTGACAGCTGGCAGGGGAAGTCCTCCAGCTTTGTCTTGATTTCAGAAGATTTCCTTATCTATTCTTGACCTTTTTGTCTTTCCAAGTAAAGTTTTTTTGGAATTGCTTTGATGACTTGCATCCAACCACAGACACCTGCTGGGGAGCTGGGCGGGACTTGGTCAAATCTGCAGATCAGCTGGAGGAGAAAACGATGTGTCTGCAACATTGTACCTCCCAGACCACCCCTATAATATATGCCTTGGTTTATTAAGGTGTTCTTTATTTTATCACAATAATGTTCCACTGTTTTTTTTTTTCATAGAGATGTGCATATTTTGCTAGGTTCATTCCTAGGTATCTGATGTATTTCGACACTTATGGTGTCTTGTTAAAATTTTTCTATTTTTTCCCTTACACCAAAACACGTTTTTTCAATGTAACAGCAAAATTTTCACAATTTCATTATGAAAGTGTTTCAACATATGGAAAATTTGAACACAATTGCAAGGAGCACTTATAGACCACCACCTAGACTTGAATTTAACATCTTAACTTACTTGCCTTTTTTTTTTTTTTTTTTTTTTACATATTTATCTATCTCTTTACCCATACACCAATCAGTCTTGTTCTGGGAGATGCATTTTGAAATAAGTTGCAGACATTAATACCTTCTCCCTAATTATTTCAGCAGGCATTATCATCAACTAGAGTTCAGTATTCTTTTTTTTTTTTTTGTGGTTCCTTTATTTCTTTTGTGGTTGAATTTTCATACAGTGAAATGAATACATCTGAAGTATATGATTTGAGGCAGACAGACGCACACACTCATGCAGCCCACATCCCTATAATTATATGGGACGTTACCATCACCATGTTCCCTCATGCCTCAGCCCTGCCAGTCTCTAACCCCACATCTCTAGAGGCAACCACTGTTCTTTTCTCTTTTTTTTTTATTAATAGACATTTTTTTTTAGAGCAGTTTCAGGTTCACAGCAGAATTGAGCAGAAAATACAGGCAGTTCGCACGGAGCCCTCCCCACCCACACATATGTCCTCCCCGACTTTCAACATCCCTCGTCAGTGTGGCATCTTTGGTAGCCATCGATGAACCAACATGGACACATTATTAACAACCAAAGTCCACAGTTTACATGAGGGTTCACTCTTGATGTACATTCTGTGGGTTTTGCCAAAATGCATGATGACATGTGGCCACCACGATGGCATCATACAGAATAATTTCATTAGAGGCGACCACTGTTCTGAAATTTTCAGCACAGTTTTTGCCTGTGTTAGACATACGTTTAAATGAAATCAAACAATTGTCGTGTGTATAAGTAATTTGTTCCTTCTTATTCCTTAATACTAATCTATTTTAGAAATATTCCACAATTTATTGATTGATTCACCTGCAAATTGACACACTGACTGTTTCCACTTTTGGGCTATTACGAACGTTCTGGTACAAATTTTTTTGTGGACGTTAATTTTCATTTGTTTTAGATAAATACTCAGAATGGGAATTGCTGGGTCAAGGGACTGTAGGCTTAGCTTTGTAAAAACTGCCAGAAGTTTTCCTAAAATAAGTATATCAGTTTACACTCTTCCCAATGAGTGTGTTTTAGTTGCTCCGTGAAACTGATCTTTGCATGTTGAACTTGTACTTAAAGACCTTGCTAATATGACTTACTAAGTATGATACTTTGGGTTTTTATGTATGTAATTATCCAGCCCGAAAAGAATGCATTTAATTTCTTAACTTTAATAGCCTTTTGCCTTTTATTTATTTATACAGTTTGCTTAGAATCTCCAATTCTTTTTTTTTTTTTTAAATTGAAGTATAGTCAATTACAATGTGTCAGTTTCTGGTGTACACCAATTTTTTAAAAAATGGAAGCATATTCAATTACAATGTGTCAATCCTGTTCATTGTCTATTAAAAGTTATTGTGGACTGCTTTGTCTCATTTCTGATTCCAGAGGGAAAGAGTTTAATAATGTATCATTTAGTGTGATGGATCCAGGTGGTCAAGGGTACAAACTTCCAGTTATAAGTTATCAGCGTGGTGACTGTAGTTAACAATACTGTATTATATACTTGAAATTTGCTAAGAGGCCACATCTTAAATGTTTTTTTTTTAACATTTTTTAATTGATTTATAATCATTTTACAATGTTGTGTCAAATTCCAGTGTAGAGCACAATTTTTCAGTTATACATGAACATGTGTATATTCATTGTCACATTTTTTTTCTCTGTGAGCCACCATAAGCAGATCTTAAATGTTCTTAACACACACACACACACACACACACACAAAGGTAACTATGTGAGGTGACAGATGTTTTAAATAACCTTATCGTGGTGCTCATTTTGCACTATATACCAGTATCAAATTATTACATTGTACCCCTTAAACTTACACAATGTTTTGTGTCAATTGTATCTCAATAAAGCTGGAATTAAAAGATTCATCCTGGGGTTTTTAAAAAAGTATGATGTCTAATTGTTCCTTTCTATTTCATGTCTGCTAGGACTTAAAAAAATTTGTGAGTGTTGATTTTATTAAATGCTTTTTCTGTACGCATGATGGTTACGCGTATCATTTCTTCTTTGTCAGTTATTATGGTATGTAAGTTATCTGTTGCTGTGTAACAAATTACCCCAAGCTTAGCAGCTTAAAGCAACACCTGACTATTTTCTCACACAATTGCTGAGAGTCAGACGTCCCGGGGCAGCCAGGCTTGGCAATTCTGGCTCAGGGTCTCCGGCGAGACTCCAGGAAAGATGGTGGCCAGGGAGCCGTCATCTCTGGTCATGCCTGGGGCTGGAAGGCACCCTTCCAAGGCGGCTGACTCATGGCTGCTGGCTGTTGGCACAGGGCCTCTGTTTCTCACCATGTGCACATTCTCACAGGGCTGCTTGAGTGTCATCAGGACAAAGCTGCTTGCACAATGCCTTTCAGACTTTGTCTCCAAAGTCAGATACTCTTTGCTTTATTCTGTTATGTAAAAGGGAGCCAGCGAGTCCAGCCCACTCTAGGGGGGGAGGGCACTGTGCTCCAATATTGAAGGGAGGGGTGTTACAGCATCAGTGGACGTATTTTAAAACCCTCTCTTTCAAATATTAAGCCACCCTTAATTATTTCCCAGAGTGAATTTCCTTGGTCATAATGTATCACTCTTTTGTATATTGCCACCTTTGGTTATTTTCATTTAGTATTTTTGTTTGCATGTATTTTGTAACGTGCTTGTGAAGTTTTGGTAGCTAAGTTATCCTGGCCTCATAAAGTAGCTTAAGATTTTCGGTTTCTTCTTGTGTCAGTTTTGGAGACTAGTATTTTTCAAGGAATTTGTCTGTTTCATACAAATTGTCAAATTTTGGGTTACAGAGTTGTTTATGTTACACACTTGTGATCTTTTTCGTATCCTGTACAATATGTATCAATCATCTTCTTTTCCTTTCTTTGATCAGTCTTGCTAAAGTTTATTAATTTAATCTTTTAAAGGAAATAACTTTTTCTTTGTTTTTCTTTTTTGAAACAGCTTTACTGAGGTATAATTCACATATCATAAAATTCAACCACAGCAAATACACCACTCAGTGACTTTTAGTAAAATTCAACCAACCTCACAATATAGTTTTAGGACGTTAACAAAATCATTATCTTCCAATATTCTGATAGTCCTGGTTGACTTTTTTTTTTTGGTAATTTCATGAGTAACGTTGAACCCAAACCACCAAGCTAAGCCACTCCCAGATTCCTGAATCACAAAAATGATAAGAGGTGTTTTAGGCTTCAGATGAACTTCAGAATCATTTAAACAAATTGGTCCTCCAAACATCATTGCTATTTCAAATTAAGATTTCCATATTGCATAATGATATGAGTTTTCCAGAGAAATAGAAACAATAGGATACATGTATATGTGTGTGTGTGCACGTGTGTGTACACACATACTGAGCAAAAAGATCTACCATCAACAAGCTGGAGCCGATGGTGGGAGTTCCAGCCCGATTCTGCATCTGGAGACCAATGTTCTAGCTCAAAGCCATTGGGACAGAGAGAAGGAATTCTCTCATTCTTCATTGCTCAGTTTTTTTTTTAAATTGAAGTACAGCCAGTTACAGTTTCTGGTGTTCAGCACAATGTCCCAGTCAAGCATATACACATATATATTTATTTTCATTTTCTTTTTCATTAAAGATTATTACAAGAAATTGAATATAGTTCTCTGTGTTATACAGAAGAAATTTGTTTTTTAAATCTATTTTTACATATAGTGGCTAACATCTGCAAATCTCAAACTCTCAAATGTATCTCTTCCCACCCCGTTTACCCCAATAACCATAAGATTGTTTACTATATCTGCAAGTCTGTTGTTTTTTTTATAGATGAGTTCATGGTGTCCTTTTTTTTAGATTCCACATGAGTGATATTATATAGTTTTCTTTTTCTTTCTTGCTTCACTTCACTTAGAATGATGATCTCTAGGTCCATCCATGTTGCTGCAAATGGCATTATTTTATCTTTTTTCATGGCTGAGTAGTATTCCATTGTATAAATATACCACAAATTCTTTATCCATGAACATTGATGGATCTTTATCAATGGACAATTAGGTTGCTTCCATGACTCGGCTATTGTAAATAGTGCTGCTATGAACATTAGGGTGCAGGTATCTTTTCAAATTAGAGTTCCTTCTGGGTATATGCCCAGGAGAGGGATTGCTGGATCATATGGTAAGTCTATTTTTTTCTAATCAAGCCTTCAATGGATTGGATGCAGCCCATTCACAATGGGAAGGGCAATCTGCTTTACTCAATCTGTGATTCAAACGTGCATCTCCTTTAAAAACACGCTCAGAGACACAGCCCACAATAATTAGTTAATGAATTATCTGGGCCCCCATGGCCCAATCAAGTTGACTCATGACATTAACCATCATGAGTGTTTAGAGCACAAGCTTTGGAAATGAACAGAGTTCCAATTCTTGCTCTGCTGTTCATTAGCGGCAAGACCTTAATAGTTACCCTTATTTGTCTTCTAGATAAATTTTTATTAAAAACGTTATCCATATGCATAGTTCATTGGCCTCCAACTCCCATCCTGAGATGTCAATTACAGGTGTTCCTTTCATCACCAGGAGCCCTGTTTCTCTACGAATTCTGACAGAGGCCAAGATCTTTGGGAGAAACCTGTTACCTCTTTGGACACAGCAGGTCCCACCACTTTGGAAATTCCTTTGGCTACTTTTTGCCTCGTTGCTGGTAAATACCATGGGGATGGTTTTCAGATGAGCGCGTGGCTTCCCAAACCAACGTGAACACTGATGGAGGTGATGCCCTGGTCTCTCGAGCTCACGCTCTGGTTTGTGGTCGCCAGTGGCCCTGTTGCTGATGACAGAGAGGCTGCTGTAGGGAAGAGGATAAGTCATTTTCCTTAGTTGCTTTGGACCCTTTTGAAGCAAGTCCCTCACCTCTCGGCTTGAGGCCGGGAAGTGCAAATGCCCCCAGGCATTTGCCAGGAGCTGGGCGGTTGGTCTGTGTGCTGTTTGTGCAGGAAAGGGAGACAGTGTGAGGTGAGGGGACTCTGGACCGGGGGCCACGGATCCAGAGTCCGCTCACTGCCCAGCTATTACCTGGTTGTAGGGCCACGGAGCTGGTTGTTTAAACTTCTAAAAATGCCAGGATTCGAGTTTTTATTCTGCATGTGGTTCTTTGACAGTTGTTTCATGCTGCTGTTTCTCAATGATTTTTGTCCTATCCTTTGTTTTATTTGCCATCTTTGTGACACCTGGCACCGCGGGCCCCTCCCTGTTTCTCGAAGTTCCTCCTGTATTGGCTTCTGTGGCGCCTTTCTCCTCTCTTTCAGGATTTCTATCTTTCAGGACCCCCTTTTTCAGCCCCTCTCCGCTCCCTTCTCCTGCAATGTTGACATTTCCCCAGAGTTCTCTCTCATCTTCTTCCTGGATGACGTCACCGAACCTGGCACAACTATTTCCTGACTCACTGTTATCTCTTCCAGCGAACAAAGCTGGAGGATGGATTGGTGGGGCTGGAGATCAGCATCCTTCATCTCTGGCGTGATAACAGAGCCAGGCACTGCTGGGTCTGAGGACGGCTGCTAAGATGGGAAAAGGGGCGGAGGCAGGAAGACAGTATCAACTGCTTCATGATGGGAACTTCTAACATCGCCGGTGTGATTAACATCTGAACGTGACTCTGATCAAACATCTAGATGTCACGACCCGCTTACAGAAATCTAGAGGGTAGTGGGCTGTCAGCAAAATCTACAAGACAAGCCACTTACTTTCCGCAACAAATAAATTGGAAAAGAGGCAGGGAGGATGGGAGACAGAGAAAGAGAGAGAAAGTAGACTTAGAAAAAAACCTTAAGAGAGATTCTTGTTTGAATTCCGATTCAAACAAAATTAAAAAAAATTGGTCATTAGGGGAAGTTCGTACACCAACTGGACAACGGATAACATTAAGAAATCATGGCTAGAGGGAGGGAGGGAGGGAGGAATGGATGGAGCCCAAGGGATTTTTGGGGCCGTGAAATTATTCTGCGTGACACCATAGTGGTGGCCACATGTCATCATGCACCTGTCAAAGCCCATAGAATGTCCAACACCAAGAGTGAACTGTCATGTAAACTCCGGACTTCGGTTGATGATAATGTGTCCATGTTGGTTTATCGATTGTCCCAAAGATGCCACACTGACGAGGGATGTTGAGGGTCGGGGAGGACATACGTGTGGGTGGGGAGGGTTCCGTGCGAACTCTGTATTTTCTGCTCAATTCTGTTGTGAACCTGAAACTGCTCTAAAAGAATAAAATCTATTAAAAAAAAAAAGAAATCATGGCTAATTTTTCTAGATGTGATAAAGGTATTCAGTTACTGTTTTAAACAAAAAAAAATCTTTTTTGGAAACATTTATGGGTAAAAAGATATGATACCTGACATTTACGATATGAACTCAATCTAGGTTGGGGTGTCGGTGGGGATACGGGTTAACGTGTTTGGCAATGAGATGAGAATTTTTGAAGCTGTCAGAGAAGGCCTCCTTCGGAAAGTGGCACTAGAGCCCAGACTTGAACGAGTTGCTGGGAGGTGGGTGGCAGGCGCAGAGGCCCGGAGCTGGGAGCCGGTCTGGGGAAGGAAGGACGTACTGAAGGACAGGGAGGGAGAGGGGTGGCTGGGGGAGCTGAGTTGAGACCAGTGGGACATGACTGGCGACTTCAATCTGGTGAGGCCACGCGGGCCACCCAGGAGACGCAGCTTTTACTGCTCAGGTGTCTGGGAGCCACCGGACAAGGGTGCATGCACACCACCCCACGTTCCAGAAGACCCACTCTGGGCTGCTGCATGGAGGACGAAGCCATCAAGGATGGAACGGGGGGTGGATTTCTTCCAATAATTCTCGCAGGAGGCAGGGTGGGGGCAGCCATGATGAGAAGCGATGGAAGCTGAGTATATACTGAAGGTGGAGCTGATGGAATTAAAACAGGCAGCACATGGGAAACAGGGAGGAAACAGAGTCGAGGACCAGACGGCCCATCACAGGCTTGCAACGTGGTAGGCGTGCAATCTACATTGTGCAATGAGCGAGCGGATAGTGTAACAGAGCAGGACCCCGGGGGGCCCTCCTGGGTCAGACCCCTCCCCGTGTCCTCCCCTGCAGCTCCTCTCGGAAGGGCCCAGCTCATAGCATCCCACGTATATTTCCTGAGTGTTTCGGATGCTCAAAACCACCCCCAAAGGGGAGGAATTAGCTACTTGATGATGGAGAGCACGTGGCCCCCGGACCTTCTGGTGCCTGGGGGCTGATGATGCTGACCCCCTCTGTGACCTCCACGTCAACCAGTCAGAGGACTGTGCATGAGCTGATCACACACCTGCAATCCCCCTCCCTCACTTGGCCTTTAAATATGCTTTGCTGAAACCCTTCGAGGAGTTCGGGGTCTTCTTAGGCACGAGCCATCCTGTCCTCCTCGCTCGACCCTGCAGCAAACCTTTCTCTGCTCCAGACTTGGATGTCTCATTTTGCTCGGGCACACGAACCTGCCTTCAGGTCACAGTATCACATTCTGATGTGTTCTTCCCTAAATTGAAATGTCCCCAAGGGCTGGGACCACGAAGGAGCCCATGAAATCTTTCCTCCCTAACTGCATGTTGACATCGTCCAGAGGGACGGGGGTGGGGAATTGGTTCAGGAGGGCCGGGCAGACGTGGACTGTTTGCTGATCGGGAGCCCCGCTTCTGGCCCTGCCAGTCCCCATCAGCTCCCAGAGCCACCCGGCTGACGGGGACACGCTCGTCCGCTATGAAGGGCACAGGAGGCACTGAAAAGCTATGAATATATTTCCACTGTATGTGGAGACCCGGTGTGTGCAGTGGGAACAAAGTACGTGTTCAGCGGGGGAATTAAGACCCCAGAAGCAGAAACCCTGCTCTTTGTATGTTGCCAACAGTTCAACTGAGACAGAAAGGAGCAGAGCCATTGTTTTTTGAGGAACAAAGATGAATCTTGCCCGAAATGAAGAATGAGCAGAGCCCTGGTTCTGAAGTTCTCATTCAAACGGCCCCTGTGTGTGGTGGGTACAGATGGGGGACAGAGCGGGGGACTGGCCAGGACTTCAACCTGACCCACTGAGACTCGTTTGGGATGCCAGCTGCAGGCGTTGACTGGAGTTCAAAGCCCTGGACCCAAAGAAAAGAAAATCCCAGGGGCCAGGACCGGCCGTTCTCATTTTTTATTTCTGCATCCCGGAGTGGCAGAACCCACGATTGGCAAGACTTGCGAGTTCCCTGCCGCTTTTGGGCCTCTGCACGATGCCCAGTACAGCTTCCCTCAAACTTCCCTTTAACTTGCTTCTCAGTTACCCCAGAATTAGACCTTACAAGGTGAGCCTGCTGTGGCTCCTTTCAAGTCTCGGAAAATAAAATAAAATAAACCTTTTCTTCTCGCCACACCGAACTACACCAGCAGACAGAATAACTCTTCTTTGGAAAAGGGCTAAATTTGGTGGTACGACTGAAAAGTTGGGGAGAGAATTATTTTATTATGCGCCAGCTACGTGGAGGCGTAAGTCTGGAGCAGACAGCAAACCAAAACCAAAAAATACCGTGGAATGTCTCAGTCTGTCTCTGTGTCTCCCTCGTACGTGCAATGGAGAACCCAGATCACACACACAACGGCTTGTCGTGATATTATACGAAATTTAAAGCTATTTTTAGTGCATTTAGTTTAGTTCGATGAATAAGCAGCTGGGACTGGGACTTAGCTGATTAAAAAGTTAAACTAATTCATAAGGTCCACGAAGGTTTAATAATTCGCCTCAGACACAGTCAGAACAAGACACACCCTGGGGGTTCCCTTTGCTGAAATTAATTCGCTATCAGGGAAATAAATGAAGACAACGAAGCACATGTTAATCCTTGTGGCAAAGCGCGACTAATAAATTCAAGAGTGTTTGAATAAAATTTTAAATTAATTCTATGTCCTACTGTATTCAAAGATCTTCGCGATCCATTTCATTCGGTTGATTGCTTTTGTTTTTTCAGCTCGACACAATCAAAGTCATAAAACCTAGAGGTTTGTTGACCAGTATGTAAACGGTGGCCTCTACGATGTTAGCTACTGTATATAAAAATGGATCTTAAAAAAAGTTTCCTTTGTAGAGCACAGGGAACTATGTTCAATATCTTGTAATAACCTTTAATGGGAAAAAAATACGAAAATGTATCTATGTGTGTATCTGCATGGCTGCTGTGCACCAGAAAGCGACATATTGTAACTGACTATACTTCAGTTAAAAAAAAAGTGAAGTCAATGAGTTTTAAAAAGAGAAACAGTTCGAGAGATCAGTAAACAAATTTAAAATATTGTAAAAAAGAAAAATAAAATATGTGGATCCACCGTGGCTGTTGATCTGAATAAAAAGGTGAAATGAAGCCAGTTCGAAAGTGTCAGAAGGATGGGTTTATGGGAGTCAGAAAGGAGTTGTAATTCGGTACATGCACACTGTAGCCATTTCCAGGAGGGTCTGCTGAGGTTGTGGGGTAGGGTGTGCATATGGGCAGGGGAGTTGAGTCAAAAGTAGGGGGGGTACAGCTCATGGGGTGGAGTGCGTGCGTAGCATGCACAAGGTCCTGGGTTCAATCCCCAGCACCTCCCCTAAAAATAAACAAATCTAATTACTTCCCCACAACCAAAAAAAAAAAAAAAAAAAAAGGAATAGAATCTACTTGAGTAAAGGACCAACAGAGCCCAGCTTGGAAAATTCCGTGGGCAAACAAAGCCCGTCCAGCCACACCAGCAAAACTCCATTCAAGCTTATTTCCCCCGGACCAACCCGATCTGGGTCATTTCTTGTCCAGGCCTCCAGAAACCACAAGCAAAACCTCCCAAGGCTGATATGAGGCGGCGTCAGTAAGAAAATTCCAGTATTATCTGGTTTTGCTCTTGGAAGTCAGGCCCGGATGGGAAACCAGTCCTGCAGCTGGAGATCCCGAGGGCACGTGGGTGAGGTCTTCGCGTTTTGTATCCTGGTTTTCATTTTAGACTGAAATTCTTCCACAGCATCCTTGCTCCTTGGACCCTTCTGATTTATGAGAGAGGCTCTGTTAAGATTAATCTCTCCATGCTTTCCTGGCTGTGGTGGGAACCTTTGTGGGTAGATGGTCCTGAGGATGGAGAGGGAGCCGCCTTTGCTGGGAATCTGGGAGTCTGATTGCTTTTGTATGGACCTTGAATCAAGCCTGTGCACAGACCGGCGTGTCCTCTGCTGATGCCACCCCGGGGGGGAGGCCGACGATCCGCCACCTCCCCTCCACTAGGTGACCAGCATCCCAGCCCTCCGCCTCCTGACAGGTGCAAGGTCTCTCATCTACTGTCTTACCCCCCCTCCCTCTCGTTTTCTTTTCCCTTTTGGAGAGATTTAGGTGGAGATAAAACTTCAGTGTTTTAAAACAATTTCCTGGGACTTCAGGAAGCCTTGAGGATAAAATGTGTGGTTTCGGTCTGCCACGCCTTTAGCCAGAGTGTGTGTGTTCTGGCCAGATTTCTGTGTTTCCTTCTGTAGCTCCGGGGGGGTTAAGCTCAGGGACCAGCCCACACACCGGGCAGGTGGGGGATCCTGGACATTCCCCTCCTCATCCAGGGGGCACGTGCTTTCTGCTTCGTGTGACCCAAAGGCGTGACCCCGATAATTAAGACTTTGAGGAAAAGGAGACAAGTAAATTTGAACAAGAGATGGGCGCTGTGCAAACCACATCAGACACATTTCTATTTTCTGGATTCCTTTTTGCATTTCTCTCTTGAATGATGCTGTTCATTCAACCCCTGCAATATTACAGAGCTACGCAGGTTTAGTTTTATAAATATAACAGTGACACACGGAGATAACACAGCCTGGTACCATCTGTGTGAAACACTTTATTGGTAGCGGGAGGAGAAAATCTGAACTGTGGTTGCCTCTTTTTACGTTCAGCTAAGTTTTACGAATGCTTCTGCAAGCTGTGTATTTATTTGGAATTTTTGTTCTCAGTGATTGATTTTTAATAAACGCTTGTTTCCCTGGTTACCAAAGACACGCGTGCTAATGGATGACGTTTCGAGAAACACAATGTTACAAAGTATTAAGAAAAAACTTCACTAAGTCCATCACCAAGGACCAATCGTTATCCACATCTGGTCTACTTCCCTGTGTGTATAAAAATATGTCCATTTGTACGTACACACATTCCCCTTTCTAATTTAT
This sequence comes from Camelus ferus, assembly GCF_009834535.1. Classification (NCBI taxonomy): domain Eukaryota; kingdom Metazoa; phylum Chordata; class Mammalia; order Artiodactyla; family Camelidae; genus Camelus; species Camelus ferus. The sequence continues at coordinate 256,168 of NW_022589662.1, read as the reverse complement.
ATTATCTGGTATATGTAGCTTCATATCCTATGGTGGGTCAACATTAAATACATTTTTTCAATTAAAATGAGTTATTCTGTACATATTGCTTTGCGACATGCTTTTTTACTTTGCAAAGTATGCAGACCACCTTGTCTTCCCCAAGTACTTTATTATAAACATTAATGTCGAATTTGATAATAGAAGCAGGGCATTTATTGTTATTTCCGCTTGTATTTCTTGTTTAGAATGACATTGTCAGATCTTATTATTAATCATTTTCTTTTGTTTTTTTGGTTTTAATCGTTTGTCCCTGGTATCTTTTGCTCACTTTTCTATTAATGCAGTTGGCTGTCTTGTATTAATTTTTGAGTTTTTTTTAAAATTTGTTATGAGAGGAGGTAATTAGGTTTATTTACTTATTTCAGTGGAGGTGCTGGGGATTGAACCCAGGACCTTGTACATGCAAGGCAGATTCTCTGCCACTAAGCTATACCCTCCCCCTTGTCTTTTTTTGATTTTTATGACCTTTTTATATAGTAAGGTAAGTAATCCGATGTCTGTCCCATGTGGTTAAAATTCATTTTCCACTTTTGTTTTACATTTTACTTTTTGAATATAAAAAGCTTTATATTACTCAACAGGTTAAGTTCTTTTTTTAAATGTTTTTTTTTTTCTTTTTAAAATGAAAGTGTAGTATACAATGTTGTGTCAATTTCCGGTGAACAGCACAATGTTTCAGTCATACATATACATATATTCCTTTTCATATTCTTTTTCATTATAGGGTTCTACAAGATACTGAATATATTTCTCTGTGCTGTATGGAATAAACTTGATGTTTATTTTATATATAGTACTTAGTATCTGCAAATCCTGAACTCCCAATTTATCCCTTTCCACCTCCTCGCTCCCCATAGCAATAAGTTTGTTTTCTATGTCTGTGAGTCCGTTTCTGTTCTCTAAATAAGTTTATTTGCATCATTTTTTAGATCATACATATAAGTGATATATGATTTTTTTTCCCTCTTTCTGCCTTACTTCGCTTAGTAAGACAATCTCCAGGTCCATCCATGTTGCTGTAAATGGTACTATTTTATTCTTTTTAATGGCTGAGTAGTATTCCATTGTATTATATACAAGTGTTTTTTTTTTTTCCTATATTTCAATTTTGTATTTGATATTTTCTATCTTAAGACTTAAATTTTTTCTTCATCTTGGGATTTTTTTTTTTTTACCTTTTCTCTCTCCTTCCTTTTTTTTTTTAAATTGAAGTATAGTCAGTTTACAATGTTGTGTCAATTTCTGGTGCACAGCACAATGTCCCAGCCATACACATACATACATATATTTGTTTTCATATTCTTTTTCATTACAGATTACTGCAAGATAGTGAATATACGTGAATCCAGGATACTGAAGACATCTCAAAAAACAACTCAGTTCAAATAGCCCAATTAAAAAGTGGGCAAAAGGTCTGAACACACGCTTCACCCAAAAAGGCTTGTGGATGGCAAATAATTACAAACAGACTGACATCGCTGATCATTAGTGAGGTGGAAATTTAAACCACAGCCATTCAATACTACACACTTAGTGACGAGCAGAAATTTAAAAGACTATCATACAGAGTGTTGGTGAGGCTGTGAACAAACATGAGTTCCCGTGCAGTGTTGGTGGAAATGTAAACTGGTGTGACCACTTTGGTAAAGGTTTCCTAGTTCCTTAAAAATTTAAACATGATCCTGCTGTAGATCCAGCCATTCTGTGTCTAGGGCAATGGCTCAAGAGGAAAGAACATGTGTGTCCATACAAAGATTTCCATTTCTAACCAAATGCTAAAAGCAGGTTTATTTGGAACAGCCCCCAACTAGATAAAAAGCAACCCAAATGTCCATCAACAGGTGAACAGTTCTATCCAGACACTGGAATATTACTTGGGAATCGAAAGAAATGAGAGAGGGATGAATCTCAGAATAATTTTGCTGAGTAACAGAAGCTAGCAAAGAAGAAAGCAAACAAACAAACGAAAATTCACACATTTATAATTCTAGAAAACAAACTGTGTAGTGACAGAAATCATATGGGGGTTTGCTTAAGGACGAGGCAGGGAGGGGCGAGAGGGAGAAATTACAAAAGGCATGAAGAAACTTTTAGGAGTCAAAGAATTGTTGGAGGAAGCGAGCTGGAAAGACAGGAGGTATTGTCGAGAGAGAGTGATGCTGGAGATTTTGTGGGGTTGTGAATGTGGGTAGCGACCAGCTCTGGGGCGACCTCAAGAGAAAAAGAGTCTGACAGGGCAGAGGAAAAGCAGAATCAAGGAACCGAGCTGCCCAGGTGTTAAATGGATCATTTTGGTGCATATCAATAAACCAAACATTGGGCCAAGGATGCTACAATATAAATATAAAGCGAGAACGTTAATAACATAAAAATAAAAATTTAGCAAAAATTAAGAAGTGAAAGGACGTGCCAGTATGCTCATTTCCTAATCTTTTGAGTGGCAAATCATTAGATACTTAAAAAAAAAGTTGATAATCAACATATGGACATTATAATCACACCATTAAAAGGATGAAACTACGTCAGAAATTAATTACAGGGATGCCAAGCGCTGGGGACAATGGGAGGCAGTGGGCGCTAATCTCATTTTGCTTTGAGAAGAATCAATTGATTCCATTAAAAGTTAGTAAGTCCTGCATGGGATCTGGAGGCAGAAAATGATATTCGTGAAAAATCCAGAAAAATCTGAGTCGATTCTGGAGTTTAATGAATGATACTGCGCTGACGTCATGTATTAGCGTTGATAACGGTTCTCTGGTTATTGAAGACGGTAACGTAGGCGTAAAGCAGAGTGGAAGGTATATGAGAAGTCTGCTTTGTTGGTGGCAATTTCTGTTGAGTGTAGATTATCTCAATATTAAAAGTTATTAAAAGTTGAAATCAAGAAACAGTGCCACACAATTATTATTAAAACTCATAATGTCACCCACCAGAAGCAACTGAAGCAAAATCTTAACGGCAATAATCCTAGAAAATGAAACTGGGGTCAAAGGCGCCATCTCCAATGATGTATGTTCATACATCACTGAAAAATTGTGCTCTGCGCTGGAATTTGACACAACATTGTAAAATGACTGTAACTCAATAAAAAAATGTTAAAAAAAAAGAAAAAAGTATCAAAGAGATAAACGTTAAAAAAAAAGATGCCATCTCTTTCAATTTTGTACCTTCTTGTAATGTCTAAAAATATGTTAACCCGCACACATAAATTATTTTAAAAGCCATTTGAATTTTATTGACTTATTTCTTTGAAGATTGCATAAAATATTTATAAAGCAATTTTAGTTTCAAAACGTTACTGAAACTTCACTCATTTGCAAAATGTGGCAAATACTTTAAAGAACATATTGTTTCTATAGCTGGTATTTCATATATTTATTTTTGTCTTCTTAGGCAATTTAGGTTGCTTGCCAAAGAGATGATGCTGCAAGGAAATTAAAGAACTGTTATAATTCGGTTTGTCATGTATCATTGAATTAAACTCCATCACATACTAAAGACATAATAAATGGAAGTCAATGGTAGCTTGGGCAAAGGTTTACATAAAATAGTTCAAATTGTGTCTATAATGTAACCTGCCAGGAGTTTATACTCCCGGACTATTTCCTTTGTATTATTGTGTTATCACTGTTTCCTGAATTAGATTAAAACAAAAACAAAAACAAAACCAAAACCAAAACCAAAACCAAAACCAAACCTGTGTTCTGTTCCTGGGCTGACATATTAGCTTACTCCATTATTATTTTTTTAAAAGAGTATTGTTTTTTCTTTAATCTGAATCAAATCGTTAAATAAAGCAATTTTTTTTTTTAAATGGAAGGACTGGGGATTGAACCCAGGACCTCATGCATGCTAAGCACGCGCTCTACCACTGGGCGTACCCTCACCCCCTAAATAAAGCAATTGAATGCTGTAATTCCAAACTTTCAGTTTCTGAAACAAAAGTTTAGCAGTAGGGATTCGTTTTTTAAATGGATCTTGTTCCTTGTTCCTTTTCTTGTTACTTTCTCTTTGATTCTGTAGCACCTCCCTCCCTCTTCAAAATACTTATATTTTAAACCATAATATTGTCCCTGAAACTCGACTCTATGACGGTTTGGAAGGATGCTTGTGCAGGCAAGTCAGAGCTGAGAGGAAGTGGGTAGGTAGTTCAGAAGTCAGATGAATGCCGCATTGAGAAAAAAATTATTCAAATTCAGGAAACATTCCCCACCCCCCGAGCTCTGACACATCCATGCTGCCGGAACAAAATCTATAATTAAGGACACTTTACAAATGGATGAGAAAAATCTAAGTTCCTGGATTCACGGAGTCTTCACTCACATTCTCAAAAGAAATAAAATAAATAGTGTAAGGAGAATGCGGGCTCTAAAATATGAACTCAAATTGACTAGTAGTAATTTTAGCTATGGTTTAAGAAATAGCTTTAAATATTTAAACCCAAAGAATTTAACTTGGATGCCTGTAGCCAATAAGTTTGTTTTCCAGCACTAAAATAGAATCAGAGACCCCAGCTTTGGCGAAAGGAAGTTGCTTGTCTAGGGGGTAAAGATTTTGCCTAAGAATTGATTTTGGCAAAAGGTGACTATAATTTAAAGAGGAAGAGAGAGTGTAGCATTTTTTGGGTGGTGTATGTTTGACACGCTTTAAAAGCTAAACCCATTTTTTAATTGCTTAATTAGCATTATTATTTTTAATATATATATTTTATTGCAATATAATCAGATTATAATGTGTCAATTTCTGGTGTACAGCACAATGCTTCAGTCTTATAGGAACACACATATATTCATTTTCATATTCTTTTTCACTGTAAGTTACTGCAAAATATTGAATATATTTCCCTGTGCTCTACAGTATAAACTTGTTTATCTATTTTATATATATTAGTTAGTATCTGCAAGTCTCGAACTCCCAATTTATCCCTCCACTCCCTTCCCCTCCCCCATAACCATAAATTTGTCTGCTATGCCTGTGAGTCTGTTTCTGTCTTGTAAATAAGTTTGCTTGTTGTTTTTTTTTTAAGATTCCACATATGAGCGATCTCATATGGTATTTTTCTTTCTCTTTCTGGCTCACGTCACTTAGAATGACATTCTCCAGGTTCAAATTGAGATAAGTGGCTTTTAGTATTTTCAAAAGTTAAGCAACCATTACCACTATCTAATTCCAGAATATTTTCATCATCCCTTAAAGAAATCCGTATCTGTTATCAGTCACTCCCCATTCCTGTCCTGTCCCCAGCCCATAGCAACCACTTATCTGCTTTCTGTCTGTAGGGATTTGCCTGTTCTGAACATTTCATATAAATGAATCATACAATATACGTCTTTTTGTGTCTGGCTTCTTTCATTTAGCATGATGTTTTTAGAGTTCTTTTACCTTGTGTCATGTATCAGAATTTCATTCCATAAACTTACCATATGATCTAGCAATCCCACTCCTGGGCATCTATCTGGAGAAGAATATAATTCAAAAAGACACATGCACTCCAGTGTTCATAGCAGCACTATTTACAATAGCCAAGGCATGGAAGCAACCCAAATGTCCATTGACAGATGGCTGGATAAAGAACACATGGAACAATGGAATACTACACAGCCATAAAAAAGAATAAAATAATGCCATTTACAGCAACGTGGATGGACCTGGAGATCATCATTCTAAGTGAATTCAGCCAGAAAGAGAAAGAATAACGCCATATGATATTGCTTACATGTGGAATCTGAAGAAAAGGACACAAATGAACTTATCTACAAAACAGAAGCAGACTCACAGACATAGAGAACAAACTTATGGTTACCGAATTGTTAAAGGGGTTGAAGAGAGATAAATTGGGAATTTGAAATTTGCCTCTCTTGGGGAGTGATGGAAATGTTAGCCGTCTTGATTGCGGTGGTGGTTCCGTGGGTGTAGACATCTATCAAAATTCATCAAATTGTACATTTCGAGTATGTGGAGTTTACCGTACACAAACTCTACCACAATAAAGGCGTTAAAAATGATCAATTATATGAACATACCAATGTGTTTATCTATCTATCCACTAATGGATATTTGAGTTGTTTCCAGTTTGGAGCTATTATGAACGATGCTGCAATGCACATTTGTGGACAAGTTTCTGTGTAAACACGTGTTTTCAATTCTTTGGGGTATATAGTTAGAAGTCGATTTGCTGAGTCATATTATAAGTTTATGTTTAGCCTTTCTGTTGTAGTCATCCTAGTGGATGTGAAGCGGCATCTCGCTGTGGTTTTGGTTTGCAGCTCCTTAATGACTAATGAAGTTGATTATTTTTTCATGTGCCTATTGGCCATTTGTATATTTTCTTTGGAGAAATGTCAATTTAGATCTTTTGCCCAGTATTCAAATTCTTTTTTGTTGTTGTTGCGTTGTAGGAATTCCTTCTATGTTCTGGATGTTAGGTCCTTATGTGACGTATGATTTGCAAATATTTTCTCCTATTCTGTGTGTTGCTTTTAACTTTCTTAATTGTCAGTCTTTTTTTTTTTTACTTAACCATTTTAAATTGTATAGTTAATTTACAATGTTGTGTTAGTTTCAAAAGCACAGCAAAGTGATTCAGATATATATATATATATGTGTGTATATATTATTTTCCAGATTCTTTTGCATTATAGGTTATTACAAGATATTAAATATAGTTCCCTGTGCTACAAAGTAGGTCTTTGTTGTTATTTATATAGTAGTATGTATTTTGATTGTATCTCTGATGCACAAAAGTTTAAAATTTTAACAGTTCAATTTATCTCTATGTTCTTTTGTCGTTTGTGTTTTTGGGTTGCATCTAAGAAACCATCGTCAAATATGAGGTAAGAAAGATTTACGCTGATGTTTTCTTCTAAGAGTTTTATAGTTTTAGCTTCTACATGTAGGTCTTTTATACATTTTGCATTAGAATTTGTGTACAGTCCTCTTGGGCTGTAGGATGGCTTCTCAGGGCCTGAGCCCAACACCCCAGAACTGCTGGGGGAGAGGGTCTCTGCTGTCCGTGTCTTTCCATAAACCTGATAGTCTAATTATAAAGGAAATTCATATATAGTGTGAGAGAAGAGCCCAACTTAATTTTTTTACATATGGATATCCATTTGTTGAAGGGACTATTCATTGCCCATTGAATGGTTTTCAATGGCAAATCAATTGACCAAGGACCCAGTTTTATCTGTGGATGCTCCGTTCTTGCACATTGATCTACGTGTCCATCTTAGCGCCAGTATTGCAAGGTCTTGATTACCACTGCTTTGTAGTTAAGTTTTGAAATTATGAGTCTCCCTTCCTTGTTCTTCTTTTTCAAGATTGCTTTGGATCACTTGCAATTCTGTATGAATTTTAGATTCAGCTTCTCATAGTCTACAAAAAAAGTCAACTGAGGTTCTGATAGGGACTACGTATTGAATCTGTAGATTAATTTGGGGAGCATTTCTCTCTTACCAATGTCATGTCTTCTGATCCTTGAACATGTGCTGTCTTCTCATTTATTTAGACATTTTAAAATTGCTTTAATACTGTTCTGTAGTTTTCAGTGTATAAGCTTGGCCCTTCTTTTGTTAACTTTATTCCTAAGTAGCTTATTGTTTTTTTTATGCTATTATAAATGGAATTGTTTCCTTAAATTTAATGTTTGATTATTTACTGCAAGTGTATACAAATAGAATTGATTTTTATATCCTACAGCTTTGCTGAATTCATTTATTAGCTCTACTTGCTTTTTACCTGCTAAGCTTTTTCGTGAGCCCATGGTGTACGCCAGCTGTCACCACTGCCGTGGCATCTACAGCGTTGAATGTCTGATTGACTGCTTTTGACAAACATTTCTGGAGAGAAGGCTTTTTGCACTGGGCAATCTCCAAGTCAATGAGGTCAAGAGGGTCTTATGAGTAGGGTCTTCGAAGGAACCACTAAGAAGGTCAAATGATGACAATAATCTGGACGTGGGGCTTTGAAGGAGGTCCGCCCATGTTATTCCTCCTCCACTGGCTGCCAGCCTGCTGGTTTCCACCATGATTCCAGGCTGTTACTTTTCCAGGCTACTGCAGAGTTGGGGAAGTGGGATGCGGACATGTTAAGATGCCTTGTACCTTACTGTTCCTACTGACATCCAGCAGTTATTTGAAGAATAAATATTTCCTAGATTGCTGAAAGAATTTTGGTTCATTTCCCGAGTTCTGAAGATGTTAATTCTGGCAATTTTTGTCAGCGTTCTCATTGCTTTTATGGAGAAGAGGATTTTTGGCTTTTCTTATTCTGCCATTTTCACTGACAATGCTAAGTTCATTTTTTTATTATATAAAAATATGCATTTAATGATAAATCTTTAATGTCATGGATTACTACATCATTAAACTATTATTTGTATGAAGTCACATAATTTTAGAGACGATGTTCGTGAAATCTTAAGTGTTTGAAGCATTATTGTAGCCTAATAAATGGTAAATGGAACACAATTGATGTGGATAATTGAAATGCTTTGTCAAAATCAGTGAGCTGGAAACTGCATACCACACCTGCCCGACATCTAGTCACACCTTCAGGTCCTCCTCGTCTGACCTCTCCAGAATGGGTGCGTTGCAAAGATACAGGCTTAGGCTGCAGTGAGGATCATTGCCCTCACCCCTCACCGTACAGGGTGAGCATCAGAATCCTGATCAACCACTGAAGGTCAAGATTCTTCTGTGAGCCGGTCACTGCCTCCCATTTTTATGTGCCTCTGGACAAGAGGGAGGGGTCTAAACAATTTTGCTGCTTCATTTATAAATGAAAAAGCAGACACACACACACAGATGAAAAGAAAGGACAAATAGTCATATTTATATATTGAAGCAGGAAAATAGGAAATGTACTTTTGTCTGGTTTTCAGTTCTAAGACAGAACCCTTTTCTCTTTTTTTTTTTAAATTATGGCTGACAAATCTTTTTGACTTGTTCAAAGAAAAGGATTAACTCCTTGGATACAGACAACCAAACAGCACACATCCTTCCACTTTACCTTCCCACCAGCCCCTAGCCTCCTTCCCAGACACACCCAGAAATTATATGGAGCAGTTTCTTTTTCCACTCAGTCTTCTGTGGGCAATTGCTGACAAAGGGGGAAAACTGAATTTACCGAGTGAGTGAAGTCTTTCCTGTTAGGGGATTTGGCCTAACCCCAAGTTGTTTTGTGTAGTAAGTTTCACAGGGGTTCAGGAAGAGCCTTTGCCTGGACATATCCTGGAACTCTTGGGGCCACACCTATGTCAGAGCTGCACGGCCCAGGTACGTACAAGGTGTGACATGCAGGAGCAATCTCAGTTGAAATCATAAGAGAAAGACAGGCTCCTCTTTGCTACATTCTTTTCTTCTCATTGGAGCTTCTTTATGACCTAGCATTTCCCCCTCTTTCTCTTTATTCAAACTGCTTCCAGTAAAAAGATTGGAGAAATTCATCAGCTCCACAGAAGACGAAGGATCAGATTGAATGAACACCCCTCTTAAGAGCCTTTAAAATTGTAACAGGAAATAAAACCTTAAGCTACAGAATGAAGGTCTCCTAATAGATTTGGGGTCCAAGCATTACAGGCTGGAGAAATGAGAAGTGTGGTTTGGAACTAGAGCCCCCTCCCTGCTACCCTAACACCCAGATGCCTTTCTTAGGTAAATATGAATGGTTGTGTATCTGATGGCTCAGCGAGAGCCTTCTCCCCACCCTTCTTCCCAAGGAGCAACACGTGTCTTGATTTATGACACCCTCTACGCACTCATCAAAAGAAAAAGCCTCCGAATCCCCTGAGGAATTCAACATGTGAGTTTCTCAACGTGTCTCTACCTCAACACTTCCGCCATGGTTTTGATCAATTCCATTATTCCTTTACTGTAATCCAACCTTATTTCAATTTTAATCAATAGCCTATATGCTAGACCACTTACATAAAGTGGCTTAGTGCCATCTGACACAGTCCTATCTCCTGTTGCCCAATTTCCTTGAATCAACTCTGCCATTTTTATGCTTTCTAAAAACTTGATTTCTTTTTAGCATTCCATTATATCCTTAAATTCTGAGTTTTTTCCTACATACTTTGGTTGAATTAACCTCCTGGATTTTGTCTGTCGATGAACCTGGCACCATATTGGCCTTGCCAATTTTGAAACTGATGCAGAAAGTCATGTAACACGTTAGCTTTTTCTGCTAGAAATTAACAGGCTCTAACGTAGTTTTCTTCTATAATATCATCCTATATTCATTCATTTTGTGCTATTATTTGATTCTAAACCCTCACATCTCTTTATTTTACTTTATTTACCTATTTTATTCCTCTTGATGTTAGCAGGTTTTTAAAAAAATTTTCCTGCAAGGCTTATACTCAGAACAAGCCCATCTGACGTGAATTATTTTTAAACTGTTTCTTGGATATAATCCCATTTTCCTCCATTATCCTCCATCCTCTCCTCCTGTCCTGCAGATGTAGAGAATAAATGTTTCTCATTTCCATTGGGAATGGGATAAACTGGGAGTTTGAGATTTGCAGATACTGATGTCTACATCTTGACCAGATAGATTCACATGTTCTTGTCAACCTGTCTGGGTTCCACAATACTAATTCTCACTCTATTTTGCTCCCTATTACTTTCCTGTTTTCCCTTAAAACCTTGATACAACAGTTGTTTTAAAGTCATTATCTGTCAATTCCATCACCTCTGTCCCTTCTGGGTCAGTTTTTATTCACTGATTTTTTTTTTTCTGGTTTTGGGTCATAGATTCCTGCTTTTTCACATGTTTAGTGCTTTTTAATTAAGTCAAAATGAATGCTGCAGTGTTGATGTCTGGATTTTTTTTTTCTGTCTTTTTAAAAGTGTACTGAATTTTTCTGACAGAGAGTTCCGCTTCTCCTGGAGAAGCTGGGTCTTTCTAAGACTTTTTGAAATGCTTTGTCAGGGCAGGTTTCCAGTAACCCAGTGCTAGGGACAGTTTAGGTCTACTCAGGCTTCACTTTCCTGAGCTCTCTGCTGGACGCCTTTGGTGTCTAATGAGCTTTCTGTGCTCTGGCTTTTCCATGTTAGCCATTCTGACAGGTGTGAGGTGATCTCTCACTGGGGTTTTGATTTGCATTTTCCTGATGGCTAGTGATGTTGATCACCTTTCCATGGACCTGTTGGCCATCTGCATGTGTTCTCTGGAAAAATATCTAATCAAATATTCTGCCTATTTTAAAAATTAAGTTGCTTGATTTTTCTGCTGTTGAGTTGTATGTGTTCTTTATGTATGTTGGATACTAATTATCCAACATATGATTTGCAATTATTTCTTCCCATTCAGTGGTTGCCTTTTTTCACAAACCTTTATTGAATTCGTATTGTGACCAAACTTGGAGCAAATCAATTTGCCTAAGACTAATTTGCCTAAGACTAATTTGCCTAAAACCCATTCACTTAAAGGCAACTTATGTTATTAGTACATTTATGTAAAATTTATATTTATCTAATACTATTATTTATTTGTATTTTATATGTAACAGGATGATTTTAACCTGTTTAGAAAGTTTTTTTTAGATATACTCATTTGTATTTTTCTAACCTCTGAGCATTTCAAAGATATTTTTAGGTAGTTTTCTAAAGGCATTGCTGCCCAAGATTTAAGTAAAAATTAGTAGTCATTCTTTAATTGCTGCCACATTAAAAACTTGGCTTATGCATTAAAGACTATTTTTGCATCTTAAAAAAGTTATTTTTATTTTATATATTTTAATTGAGTTATAGTCAGTTTACAATGTTGTGTCAATTTCTGGTGCACAGCACAGTGCTTCAGTCATACATGAATAGACATATATTCATTTTCATATTCTTTTTCACTGTGAGCTGTGATAAGATCTTGAATATATTCCCCTGTGCTCTACAGTATAACTTCCCACCTTCCTCCCCCCTGGCAACCACAAGTCTGTATTCTATGTCTGTGAGTCTGTTTCTTATTTTTATTTAAAAAAATTTTTTTAAATGGACATATCGGGGATTGAACCCATATTTTTACATTCTTGATGTAACTTTTATCCTATCAGTATACTTTTGAAGTTTTCTAGAATTTTTAAAAACACAAGATTCAGTCACTCTTTTAAAATGTCTTTGATCTTTCTGGGTAAGTATTTATATTACACTGTATCATATTTGAGTCATCAAATCATGTCTTTTGAATATTTTGGAATATTTTAGGGAATGTTTAGAACTGTTGTACAGCAGACAAATTATTAACCAGTAAGACTATACTTGCTGTTTCTTCCCATTTGTAAGGTATTTCTGTTTTTAAAAACATATTTTTAAAAATTATTTTTAGTGGGGAGGTTTGTTGTTTTATTTTTTGGTGGAGGTGCTGTGGATTGATCCCAGGACTCCCTGCATGCTAGACATGCCCTCTACCACTGAGCTATAACACCCCCTCCCACCCCAGATATTTCTGTTCTGATCTTAATTTTTTAAAAAAGAATTAAAGGCCATATCATGCATTATGTAAAAGCATCATTATACTTCATTTTCCTCATGCCCAAATCATAAAACAATACTAGGTCATGAATTGCAAAGCACTGCATAAATTAAAACACTTGGTACTTAGCCATAAAAAATGATAAAATAATGCCATTTGCAGCAACATGGATGGCCCTGGAGAATGTCATTCTAAGTGAAGTGAGCCAGAAAGAGAAAGAAAAATACCATATGAGATCATTCATATGTGGAATCTAAAAAACAAAAGACAAGTGAACTTATATATAAAACAGAAACAGACTCAGAGAGATAAAAATACAGACTTGTGGTTGCCAGAGGGGAGGGAGGTGGGAAGGGATAAACTGGAATTTCGAGATTTGCAGATTCTGACTGGTATATATAAAACAGATTAACAAGATTATACTGTAGAACACAGGACTATATATTCAATATCTTGTAGTTGCTCACAGTGACAAAGAATATGAAAATGAATATATGTACATTTATGTATGACTGAAGCACTGTGCTGGGCACCAGAAATTGACATGACATTGCAAACTGACTATATGTCAATAAAAAGAAAAATTCCAGAAAGTTCCACACACAAAACAACCCAAACACCCAGTGACACACCAATGAGACCAGCGCTGCAGTGGGCCAGCATATGTGTGTTTACAGGTGCCAGGTGAACAGCCTTCTGGGTCGTCCACTATTGATCAGTGCTTCCTGGAAACTGATGCATCGAACAGCCTGCCTCTGAAATGTTTCATAATCGTGCATTCCAGTGAAAGGCCAGGTCATTCAACTTCTGTATGTTGCAAGGCTTCATCCAGGGAGCTGATTCACCATCAAGTGTAGCCCCGAAGATAGCAGCTCTCAGAACCACCATCCAGAAGACTCAGGATCCCTCTCTGAAAACACAGCAGCTCATTCATTCATCCGGTAGGTGTGCTGAGTCCTCACAGTACACCAGCAGTGTTTTAAGTGCTGGGGTACAGTGGTGACCAGGACAAAGTTCTAGACGTACAAAGACAGTCAAACCATAGACACATTTATGACATTGCACGGAGTGCATTGAAAACAGTGGACCAGGGCAGGTGGACAGAGAATGTCCAGGGGGTGCTAATTAGACAAGGCTGTCAGGATATGTGGTGGGTGTGAGGGAGTCAGACATACAACATCTGTGGGGATGTCACCGAGAAGAAGCAGCAATGGTGAGTCCCTCTTTGTTGGGTTCAAGACCAGCCAGGTGGCTGAAGCTTGGTGAGCCCAGTGGAACATACAGGTGAGGGCAAAGAAGTCAGTCCAATCAGGTGATGCAGGTAAAGACAACTATTTTATCCCAAAGTGTGAAAGAACGTCATTGGAACTTGTTGGTGAGGGGGCAGTGGTCACAAAGGGACTGAGAATTTTCAAAGGCTCACTCTGCACTCTTGATTAATGCCTGTGGAGAAGAGCAGTTCACATTGTTGGGGAGGAGAAGTCCTGTCTCTACTCTTAGGTGAAATGACTGGGGGCCTGTGAATTAAATCAGCAGAAGACAGGGTAATGAGAAACAGCACCCAATTTCTATTAACATTTATGTGCATGAGAGTTCTTGAAAAGAAGTGAAACTCAAAGGCATAGTTAGACTTGGGGGCTTATCTACCCTTTTAACAAAGGAAAGAGAGTTTGGGCTTTAAGGGATGATAAATTGTGGGCAAGTGATGACAAAGTATATGGGGGAACTGCGGAAATTAAGGGCGATTTTAGAAAGGTCTGTTTATGGAAACTTGTCTGGGTGTTGACTCTTGTCTGCAGTGATCAGAGAGTCATGTCTCTGCCTGGCATGAAGCGGAGGCACCTTCCCAAACGGAAATGTTCGTCCTGCTTTGAGGCAGATAAGAGGAGGGCAGAGACCTCTTTCTGCATCAGTTGATTCTCAATTGTTTTCAGCCCACAAATAATCCTTTTGCTAAAGGGGCATATTTTGGGGTGGCGTACACTGGTCTCCTTCAACTCTCTTAAAGAATTTAAGAATGCTGGTTCACACATGATGGTCGTAATGCGCCTCCTGGGCCTCTTCCAACAATACATTTATTATTACCTGTTGATTAAGATTGTGTGGAAAGAACACACACACACACACACACACACACACACACACACACCTGTCTGGGTTTCAGTTTCCTTTTTCTTAACATTTTTGGGTAAAATTTATATATAGTGGGAAGTGTATAGCTTGCAATGTTGACAAACTATCAACATAACAGAATAAAAAGCTAGAACTCAGGGAATTCCTTTGGGCCACATCCCCATCGGTTTCCACCCTTCCTACTCCCTCACTCCAAAGACAATCATGGTTCACGATTTTTTTTTTTTCAATATGTGATTTTTCCTACTCTCTCTCTCTTTTTTTTTTCTTTGTATAAATGGGATCATAGAGTATGTGCTGCTTCGTGTAAGGCTCCTTTCATTCCGCAACCCGTTGCTGAGATTCAGCCATGTTTCTGCTACATTCATTTCTCTTTCAACACTGAGTTGTGAGGGACCTGCCCTCCGACTGTCTCGCAGTTTGCCTATTCATTCTCCTGTTGGCGGACATCTGGACGTCTGGGCTGCCTCCAGCGTTTGCCTATTATGAATAAAGCTGCTGCGAACGCTTATGTACAAAACTTTTTGTGGCTACATGGCTTCTTCTCTAGGAGTGGGGTTGATGGGCCCCCCGGTAAATGTGTGTTTAATAAAAAACACAGGGTCTTTTCCAAAGTGGTTGGTCCATTTTCACTGCCACCAGCAATGTCAGGGAGTTCCAGTGTCACCCTCTTTAACTTAGCCATCCTGGTGGGCGGTTGTGGAATCTGGCCGTGGTATTTGCTTGATGACTCGAGCTGTTGGACACTTTCTCATGTATTTATCAGGCATTTGTGTATTTCCTTTTTGAAGAATCTATTCAAGGTTGGATAACTTTACAGCCAGAGTAACTTACTAAAAAAAAGAAACTAACATATTCCAGAAGGTACCATAGTCAAAAAAAAAAAAAACAAAAACCCAAAACAAAACAGAGGATTGAAATATAAACGATTAAATCAGAAATAGGTAATCAGAACAAAGAAAACAAGAATACAGTAGTTATATAAATTGGGTTTTAAAATATCTATACTGGACAGTTCGCCGGAAAATCAACTTAGAAGGGAAAACTTGTAAACTGGAAAATAAAATTCAGAAGAAGAAGTGACAATTCATTAAATGCATCACATGGAAAAGTTAGAAGTGAATACGACGCACAAGTGCGTGCAAATAAATTTGAAAATTTCAATGAAAAGATAATTTTCTGATCCATACCCAGAAAAATATAATTGATGACTAACAGAAGAAGGAGATTTTCAGCGTTATCTGGCAGAGGGGAGACCCTTTCCTGCCATCACCAAATACGTACATTAAAAGTCTTTGCCACTGTTTGTCTCCTGGCTCAGAGAACCACTCCCATTTCCTCACCCTCGGTGAACCTTGAGCTCTCTCTACATCAGTTACCCTAGAATTAACCCAGTGTTTTTTACCTTCGTACATTTTGATTTGATAACCTGCATGAAACAATTAATTTTTCTGATTCTGCACCCGTTGCTGGTTTCATCGGTCCCAGCGTGGAGGGCAGGCAGGGTGCTGTGAAGCCACCGTTCAAAGTCCCCTTAGACTTGATGGCTGCAGTTGGCAACAAAAACCTGTCCCTTCCAGCTCACGTCACTGCGAGATGAGCAGGAGAAGTTGTGCAGAGTCAGGTAAGGAGTTCCAGCTTCCAGACTGGGATTTTTGGGTTATTGTCAGAAAGGTCACTAAACGTCATCACATCTTACATGGCCCTGAACTCGCTTTGTTTTTCTGATTGTAAAGAAATGTCCATAGCAATGGGGACACATCTGAGGTCCCAGCGGGTGACATTGGATGTCCCATTCTTCCCATTGACATCACTTTTCAGTTTCTTTATATTTAAAGTTAGCTGCACATTGAATAAAGATAAGAATTGTTAACTTTCAGATCACAAAAGGCTATAAAAATGCAAAAAACGCAAAGGAGCACGAAAAATCAGAAGTGCCAGGACCCACCGCATTTGTTCCTAAGGCTGCCACATACAGGGTGTAAGGACCCTGGGGGGTAAGGGCCATGAAGAGGGCGGCTTAAAATAATTGAAATGTGTAGACACAGAGTTCTGGAGGCCACAAGATCACAAGCAAGGTGTCAGTTGGGCCAGACTTCCTGTGAACCTCTGAGCAGGACCATAGTTTGCTTCGTCCTGGCATCTGGTGTGTGTTGGCCATCCTTGGTCTACTCTGGGCTCCAGCAGCATTCCTTCACTCTCTGCCTCTGTTGTCATGAGATATTGCCCCTCCTGGTCTGTGTCTCTCCTTTTCTCTAAGGACACCAATTTTGTTGGATTAGACGCCCCTTCTACTCCAATATAAATTTACCCTAATTATGTCTTCAACTACTATTTGCAAAGAAGGTCACGTTCTGAAGTTCCGGGGTTTAGGACTTCAACACACCTTCTTGTGGGGTTTCGGAGACACAGTTCAACCATGTGTCCTTGGGGGAAAAAAATCCCTGAAAAATTTGTCTTACAAAGAGAGGAATGAATCACAGAAATTAATTGGTAAGAAATTAGTTGATAAATTAATTGATAAGGAAGGCTTTAAAGGACACGATGGTGAAATAATTGTCCATGTTACCATAAAGCCATGCACGCCTTGAAGTAAAATGAAAGTAAACACGGATAATATTAAAAAAAAAATAAAAATTCTATTCGTGAAATTGGAGAAAACACACAACATCGTAAAATGATTATAAATCAATAAAAAGTGTTAAAAAAGAAAAGAAATTGGAGAAAAGAACTGTAAGATATTGGGAGATGGGTTAGAAGTCATAGAAGCATCTTAAACTTCTCTTTCACAGCTGGTGATGCTGGATGTCACATTCTTTCCACAGACATCACTTTTCAGTTTATATTTAAAGTTATCTACACGTCGAATAAAGATAAGAATTTTTAACTTTCAAATCACAAAAAGGCTACAAAAATGTAAAAAAAATCACATCATCGCTATAAGTACAGATAAAGAAAAAGTGAGAAAAAATGTGAAGAGGAGTGAGCATAAATATACAAATAAATAAATATTAAGGCACACGACTGATTAAATTAATATTAAAACCCCACATATTGAAAAAACAACATAGTAATTGACTATACATAAGAGATACCGCTAAGCAAAGTAATAGAGAAACAGTCTAATAAAAAAGAAAGATAAAAATATACTGGAAAAACGCTTTGTAGACAGAGTAGGGTGGGGAGGTTTGGAAGGAAATGGAGGTAATTTTAAAATCAGACAAAGTGGAACTTACTGGACAAAGTGAGACAGGAGGGAAGGGGGGCTGGCGTAGATGTTCAAGAAATGACACAGCAATTAACACCAAGATGGTGAAAAAATCAACACCCAACAGACCTTGAGGTCCAAGACGGCGGGAAATGGGATTTCCAGTGAACCTGAGCTCCACTGGACACTCATCGCAATGTATTAACTGCTAATGGGCACTCCCACAGGCATGATGGTTCTGAGGCTGATCATAAAGAGTCCATTTCCTGAGAATCCCCACCTCTTCCCCAAAGTGGTTGGAATAACCCTCGCACCTGTCAGCATACGACGTTACCCAGTCCATAAACACTAACCACCCCGCACCTCAGGGCCACTCTCCCTCCTTCTGTCTATGGAGTGTGTGTCTCTCTGAATAAATCTACCTTTACTCAACTGTGGCTCACTCTTGAATTCTTTCCTGTGCGAAGCCAAGGACCCACACTTGGTCTCACCCCACATTTTTTTCTTGTGTCAGAAGCACAGAGAATTCAAAGGAACCAGCACAGGGGATTCAGCTACACTCACAAAAACACGGCGGATTCGACAGTGGAATTACGACACTTGCAAACTTTTATGGGAAATGATACAGCGTCAGAATAAAACTAA
This sequence comes from Camelus ferus, assembly GCF_009834535.1. Lineage (NCBI taxonomy): Eukaryota > Metazoa > Chordata > Mammalia > Artiodactyla > Camelidae > Camelus > Camelus ferus. The sequence goes on along the minus strand of NW_022589662.1, from coordinate 237,675 downwards.
AACGCTTAGAAATGCAGGGAGAAATGGACAAAAATCTCAAATTGCAATTTGCCATGATACCATCCCTCGATGTCTTTAATAGACAAAAGTCAATACTACATAAGGACAGGGTGGATTTGAAAAATGTAACCAATCATCTTGCTTTAATAGAGACTTAGAATTTTTATCCGATGAGCAGAAAGTACACTTACTTTGCAAAAATGAAGAAAATATTTATGAAACAAAGCGAAGCTTTTAATGCATTAAAAAATATAGAAGATGTAGTTTAGATGTAAATAACAAAATCCAGCCAACCCAAAGCAAAATCCAAGCCACCAGACATTTTAAAATAAAAAGACCAACAAAGATGTGAACAGTAAATCAAAGACAAAATTAAAGTCCAATTCTAGGCTATTTAGGAAATTACTACTATAAAAATACTAAATGTTCAACAGAATTGAATGTAAGAGACATTTTAAGTAACATTATTTTTTAAAAAAAGGAATGAATAGAAATCAATTTTAGTGTTCATCTGGTGAGAAAAATTGTAAATGAACAAGAAATGAGAAAACTAATTCAGTCTAAGTAGATGAAACAACTTAACCAAATATATAGTAATTGATAAATTGATATTAATTAGTATTCATTAAATAATGAATATTAATTAAGCAACTTAAGTAACTTAAAGTTACTTGATTAATGAATATTAATTAAGTAATTAAGTAACTTAAAGTTAATATTACTTAAGTAATGAATATTAATATCAAGTAATGAATATTAATCAATAAAATTATATTAATACATCACAAAATACAAAGCAATTGATTTGAAAGCGACAACGGACAAACTGAGTAAAATAAATGGACTCATAAACTTCTGGCCCGGGGTCAGGGAGGGGAGTCTTAAATACTTAAATCCTCAAATTCCTACTGCAGGCGACCCTGATTTATGCGGTCTGAGCTACAATGCTCATCTTTAACAAAGTTCTAGACTTGATCTTGTGTTTTTCTCAAAAGACTGTAAATGTGGACCTGTTTTAAAAGCAAAACAAACCCCTCAGTATATCCTATGTTGTTCTATTATGTATGTTATTTTATTTGGATAAATGCATGATGTTCATATTTCTTACACATCCGTAAAATCAAACACATTTACTAACAACCAAAAGCGACATTAATTCAGAGTGACTGGTGGCGTCTGCTGTGGCTGGAATTCGTAGTCGGGAGATGACATTTTGTGTTTTATCTTCTCCTCCGTTCACTCTTGAATTTAAGCCATCACCACTCTGCATTTCAGCCCCTGTTAACCCGTATTTAGATGTGACTGCCAAGTTAGTCGTGCCCTTCAAAATGCATTATTAATTGTAAAAATCTCGTTTATAAATGTCATGGCTGATTAACTGGTATCCCAGCTCCCGGGAGCGTGTTCCAAAGTGGCACAGAGCTGGGTGAATTCTGCATCAGCAGGATACGGTGCTGACAGACCCACTCTGCACGCTCGCTCGCTCCTCCCGCTGCTTTGTCCTGTTCTGGAAGCTTCCACCCGTTCATGCCCCCAAATGTGCGGTAACACCATTTAGTCTGCACTTGGCCCCAGGGCACTGTTCTGCATTAAGCCCACCTCTGTTTTTTCATTGTTAGCACTAAAGTAACACATTTAACCGCTGTTGCGGGCAGGTGGGGGGTGTTGGGGGGGCGGAGGGGGTGGGAGTGGGGGTGGGGGAGTGGGGGGGTCTCATAAGGTCAAACCAGGATCTCAACAGGGGACGCCAAGGTCTTGGATTATGATAAGGCTTTTCCACGGTAGAACTTTGTCTTTACAGCTGGCAACCTGGGAGGGGGTTAATTATTGCACTTTAACATGAGGCCTTTGCCCACTTAATCGGATTCACACATACCTATTTATCAAGATGCCAATCTTGAATAATACATCTTTATGTCTTGGTGACCAAAGATCTGTAAACACAAATATACATCCAGATATTGACTTACAAGAAAGTTCTCAGTTATAAGATGATCCACGATGTACCAACATTATTATTATTTTTTGGCATTCGCCATACAATCAATATATAAAGTTCAAAAGCTTCCAGGAAACTCATGGTCCCTTGAGAGTGTGTCCACTAACATCCAACAGGGTGCAGAACAATCAGAACCATCGCCCACCCGCAGGCTTGGGAGGGCACAGACAAGAGCGGTGGACCGTTCTGGGCCCACGGTCCCTTTCTGGGCTCAGATAGCTTGCTCTGATTCTTGGCATTTTCTGCCATTTGCAGCAACGTGGATGGACCTGGAGATCGTCATTCTAAGCGAAGCAAGTCAGAAAGAAAAATACCATATGAGATCACTCATATGTGGACTCTTAAAAAAAAAAAAAAAAGAACACTCTGAACTCATCTGCAAAACAGAAACAGACTCGCAGACTTAGTAAATAATCTTATAGTTACTGGGGAAAGGGGGTGGGAAGGGATAAATTTGGGAGTTTGAGATTTACAAATGTTAGCCACTATATATAAAAATAAGTTTGAAAAAATTGTTCTGGTATAGCCCAAGGAACTATGTTCAAAATCTTATAATAACCTTTAATGAAAAAGAATGTGAAAATGAATATGTGTGTGTATCTGCACGACGGGGACACTGTGCTGCGCACCAGAAGTTGACACATTGTCACTGACTGTACTTCGATTAAAAAAAAAATCCAGTGCTTGGTATTTTCAATTTTCCCCCTCAATTGGCCAAAATGAAAACTCCCCGCACCCCCAGCTCCCCTCGGCAGGATGTAGGATCCCGTTTTCCCACTCCAACTAACTGGTCCCATACTAGGGAGTTGGTCCAACTGGTCCAAAAAAACTGAGTTTCTTTTATGCACTTGGTCTTGTCCTGGGTGCTGGGGTGCTTGGGAGAAAGACTGATCAAATCAGGTGGGGGGAAGCCAGGTAAACACCAGACAAGGTTATCAGTATGTGTGGGAAGACACCATGGTACCACATTTTAAAACATCTTTAGGCCAACGCTGCATAATTTCTTACTTGCTGTGGAAAATAATCTATAATTTTGCAGTTTGGGAATTCTCAACCTTATCACCTGAAATAAAATGCACAAGCTAAAAGTTGAGAATTATAGTTTATTTGGCTGACATTCTGAGGACTTGAGCCCGGGAGACAGCCCCCAGATCGCTCTAAGGGATTGTTCCAAAGAAGTAAGGGAGGAGCCAGGACGTACAGGAGTGTTTGCAACAAAGACAAGGTAGTCGGAAAGATGACAAAAGATGACTGTTAATTAAAGAAAACCAAACATCTCAAGTTAAGGGACTGAGCACTTTTCTATGTAAGGGAAGATGCAAAGGTTTGGGCTCATTGAAATCATTCCTTTGATGTGCACCTGAGCTCTCTAAGGCCAGTGTCCTGTTCTCTCCCATCCTGAGTCCTCTCTGGGGGCACCACTGGGGGTGGCAGCAGAGGAGGGGCTGCCTGCTTGTCTGCATCCTGAGTTTCCTCTGCTCACCGCTGGGGGTGGTCGTAGCAGCTGAGGACCTGGTGGCCAGAGCATCCTTTGTTTACCGACATGGCTAGTAATATTTTTGGTTCATAGTCTGATAATTTCTTCAAGGGCCTGATTGGATCCAAAGAGACTTCTAAACAAAAAATCTGGTTATGCCTTTCTGAACTGGCTTGTATCCAGCTGGGATGTCCTCTCAGCCTTCTTGTAGTAAAGTCGCTCTATATTTTAAAAGGATGTGTGCTGAATTGGAAGTTGGGTTGCAGGCTGGAATTTTGCTTTCAGTTGATTGATTCGTAAAGTGGAACATGTGGATAAATTTGATAATGTCATATAAGTTTGGGCGTTTCATTGTAAAATAGTGCTACTGCTTAATTTTAATTTCCTTTCAAAAAGGATCGTAGAAAACCAACAAGTCCAGATTTCACAGAGAGAACATGTTTTATTTTTTTCAAATTTAAATCAATTAATTATTGTGTATTTTAATGAAAAAAGATGTTGGAGGGTAAATTAGGAGTCTGGGATTAACAGATATACGTGACTGTATATAAAATAGATAAACAACGAGGACCTACTGCGTAACACAGAGAACTATGTTCAGTTTCTTGAAGGGGGAGGCCATAGCTCAGTGGTAGAGCACATGCTTAGCATGCACGAGGTCCTGGGTTCAATCCCCAGTACCTCCTCTATAAGTAAACTTCATTACCTTCCCCCCTCCCCCCCAAAAATTTCTTGAAATAACATACAATGGAAAAGAATCTGAAAAAAAAATCTATATAAATGTATAACTAAATTGCTTTGCTGGGCACCTGAAACTCACATTGTAAATCAACTACACTTCAGTAGCAACAAAAATTTTAAAAAGCATTTTGAAATTACATTGTTTTGTAATCTGGTTAGTGGATAATTGAGATATATACAGAATTACAAGTGAAATAAAATTAATAAGGTATTTATGAAAAAAAAAAAAAAGATGTTACTACAAGATGTTCTGCTAGCCAAGTCGATCCACTGAAAGGAAGTCGGCTCCCAGCAACGCAACTTAAATTCAACACATACTTAAAAAAACATTTCTATTATAAACATCTAACATAGTCAAGACAAAAAGAGGTCTAATTTGCTTTTGCTGTGTGCGTGTGTGAGGGCTGGTTCATCTCATCCAGGACAGTTTCTGCTCTTTTTCTGTTCTGTAGAAGGATCCATTCTTGTCCGTTTAGCCATGGCATAAAAGAGGACATACTTTATTTTAAAATTGTATTTGTTTTTTAAGAGAACATACTCTAAATTGTCTAGTTCTTATCAAAACACACAGTGAAAAGTAGCGTTTCGAGCACCATCTCGAAACCTTATGAGAAGAGCAGCAAGTTAATTCCTTCTTCCAACAAGGAAGGGAAATATGAAGATGAAAACTGAAATTAATTAAAAAGGAACATAATGAAAATCAACAAAGAAAATTTTCTTTTAAATGTAATAAATTGATTGCTTTTGCTAGGAATTTTTATTTGTTTTCAAGTCCAAGTTGACAATCTTTGTACTTTAACTGAATTGTTTGTTCATTTACGTTGAGTGTAATTACAGATATAATTAGGTTGAAATCCATTTTCTTACAGACAGAAAGAGTTGGAAAACATTTGTTTTCTACTTGTCTTCCTGTTCTGTTTTCTTTCTTCTTTTGCTTTTTGGGTTACTTAGACACTTTTTATTATACATCTAAGTATTCACTTGTTAGTTATACCTTCTTTTATGAATCTTTCTGTGTCTATCATAGAGATTAAAACACATACCTTCGTCTTACGAGAGTTTAACAAAAAGTAGTCCTTTGATCACTTCCCAGACAATGTAAGAACTTTAGAACATATTTACTACATTTAATTTCCCGTATTTTGTGTTATTTTCACGTATTTTAATTTATAAATATTTCACACCAGGTAAGACATTATTACAGTTTTTATAAAACTAATATTCATTTAGATTTATCCATTTATTTATTCCTCCCTTCCCCTTTTATTTTTTCATGCATTTCGGTTCTGACTGGAATCACATTCCTTCTGCACCGAGAATTCCTTTCAGTAGTTCTTTGGTGTAGATCTTCCAACATTAGTGTATGTGTGTTAATCAAAGTCCAAATTCCAAACTGATTTCATCAGTTTCTTCATTGCTGTCTTTATTTTTCCGTTCCATGATCTACATTGCATTAAGTGTCATGTCACGTTTCCTTACTCCCATCTGGTCTGTGACAGTTTCTCTATTTTTTTTCTTACCTTTCACAACCTTGACACTTTTGTAGACTCCTTGGTATTGCCAATTTTTATTCGCTTGTTTTTAGCCATTGCAATAATTACATAACGGTATTCATTGTGGCTTTAGTTTACATCTTGTAATGAATAATCATGTTGGTCATATTTGCCATCTATATTGGTCTCCTTTTAGTAAGCCACTGTGTAAATCTTCTGCCTGTTAAAAAAAATTAGATTATCTGTTTTCTAAATGTTGAGGTTTGAAAAGTTCTACATGCCTTCTGGATACAAGTTCTTTGTCAGAATGTGATTTGTAAATATTTTATCTTTTTCTGTGGCCTGTGGTTTCATTCTCTTGACAATGTCTTTTGAAGAGCAAACTATTTTAATATTGGTAAATCTAATTTATTAAGTTTTTTTGGATGGGTAGGGCTCTTGGCGTCATATTGAAGAACTCTGCCTACCTCAAGGTTACAGACTTTTTTTTTTGTCATTTTACATTTTACATTTACGCCTCTGATTCATTTTGAGGTAAGCTAAGTGTAAGATGTAAGATTCATTCCTTTTGCCTGTGGAAATGAGCACCATTTGTTGAAAAGACTTTGCGTTCTCTGATGACTTGCCCTTGCAACTTTGACAAAAACCAGCTGAGTACATTGATGTGTTTTGTTCCTTTGATCTACATGTCTGTCCCTCTGTAAAGAACTGATTGGTAGAGAAACATATTGAGAACAGATTTGCAGGACTGGAGCCCTGTATTTCCCCTAGAAGCAACGTTCAGTATTTGCTCAGCCAGTGTTTGTGGCACCTTCATGGAACATAACTATTGCAAATAAACAACGGACTGTGAATATATTTTCAACCTTTTCTGCTTCCGGGCGACCTTTATCTAGGAAGTTACTGGATGGTAGTTTCTACCAAAACAGATGCAAACACCAACTAAAAGAAGACAAGAAATAGAAAAAAGATACAAAGGATGGGAGGAGCAGAGGGAATTCCAGGATGATTGTGAAGATGATTTTGACCTCAAACCAGCATGGAGAGCAAAGAAATCCAATTGTTCCTGCTCGACCTTCCATGACTTTGTCGCCCAAATCAGCTGAGAGGTCTCATGTCACCCAGTGGAAGTGTTTTCCTCTGAATTATCCCTCAGAGTTGGAGGCTGGCTATGCTGAGTTGCTTAGAAGAAAACACATCCCTTTTTCACCCTACCCACCATCCATATTCTTGCTACAGCATTTCTAGAAGTTTTAACTTTTTCACTGACCAATGACTTTCCCAAATGGGGCTCTTGTAATGTCTCAGGTCAACTGAAGCCACACTGTGATCCTGGGAAGGGTGCACTCACCCTCTCTTATCCTGGAAGCTTTACCAGCAGTGGCCAAATTTAACTTTCCTGAGAGCATCTCTTAAAACATCTAAATAGCGTTATTTATTCTGGAAACACACATACATGGAAACACAAGAAATGAAATTAAGGAACAGGTTAGTGAATCCCTCGGCATACGGGTTACCTTGGAGAGGACAACGGAGTGGGGTAAAAAATCAGGAAGGCATTTCTAAGGGGCTGGTAACGTTCTTTTCCCACAACTTTGTGATGTGTACCTAGTGTTTGTTTTGTTCAAACTCCACAAAGTCACACACACATGCAAACATATGGGCAAGCACACATGGTCACACCCTTTTCTGAACGCACTGTACATTTAAGAAAGCAGTTGAAAAAATGAAAGTCTTTTTAAAAAAATCCCCAGATAGAAAATTCGAGAAACCCTAATAGCTGGTCCCAAAGACTTGCAGTAGTTGTATTTTTTGGTTTCGCCATTGAAAATTTTGTTCAACGGCTGTTGAAGTGTTTTGACACTGGTCTCCTACTTTTAAACATAAAGGCTTTCCATGCAAAGAATAAATATGTTAATATACAGTAGAAGAAGAATTAGGTCAGAATTCAGATACAGGCATTTAATTCAGGTCACTGGTCTCAAGCTAAGAACACTCAAGGTATCTCTTTCTACCAGGGACCTATTCTATATCTTTTCTTTTCTTTCCTTTTCTTTCCTTTCCTTTTCTTTTCTTCTCTTCTCTTTTCTTTTCTTTTCTTTTCTTTTCTTTTCACTTCCTTTTCTTTCTTTTCTTTTCTTTTTTCCTTCCCTTTTCTTTTCTTTTCTTTTCTTCTTTCTTTCCTTTCCTTTCCTTTTTTTCCTTCCCTTTTCTTTTCTTTTCTGGTGCTATGGCTGTTTGCTTACTGTTCCTTCCACGTAAAGGTTTGTTTCAGTTTGATCAAAACATCTATTTTTTCCCTAGTGGATGAAGGCAAAGGAGGAATTTCTTACAAAGAAAAAACATAATTCAGAGGACAAAACCAATGTGGAGAACGGGAAGCCTGACCTCGTTAACGGTCATGTCTACACGGAGAAACACATCAAAAATGCTGGAACACATTGAATTCATTATTTAGAAAATTCCTATTCATACACGATAAGACAAATGGCCATTAAGAAAAGTTGTGAAATACTTTACGCGTTCATCATCGCATTCTTTGACAGCCTTCCCTGCACTCAATCCTCATGAGCTATTTTGTTTGCTTTTTCGCATGTGGAATTCATTTTGATCTTGTACAAATTGGAAGCCAAGACCTTGTCATGTAAATCTTTGATTTCCCAAGTCCCTACACATGTGCAAGAAAAAGATAAATATTTGAATGATGCCTGTGAAAGGAGATTCAATGGAATTTTCCCCTGGCCTTTTTTGGCTAATGTACCCACTTATTATGCGTGAGAGGTGGGTGTGATTTAGAAGTGGACTGAGGAAATTCTCACCGGCTTCAGAAGAATACAAGAAAATCTTTCCAAATTCTACAAGGCAAATTGATCTTTCTCTTTACTTCATTACCTTGGGACCTTGAATAGATCCGTTTTAGAAAAATGAGATGTTTTGATGTGCCCTGATCTAACTGGACATATATATATTTTAAAACTATAGAGTATGTTATTTTCAATAAATGATCGTGACATTTCCTAGTTATCCGAGAATTGGTGCTTGTTTTCCATCCTCTAAACATCTCCTTGGAGGCTGTGTATCTTCATTATAACCCCTGTGTTTGCAGGTAACTGTCTCCTTTCTCTGCTAGCCCGTGATTTCTGCGCGATCAGGACCTGGTTCTCATAAGCCCCAATCGCCAGGCTTTAGTGAATCTATGAATGAGTATTACATAAGGCTTGTGGAGCCAGCTGGTGCTCTCTGGAATGCAGAGCTGGCCACAGCCTGCCTACTGTTCACAGTTTCCCACACCCAGACACCCCACACCCCCCCCAATTCCAGAATTAAGTGCTTGCCCATCTCTGGAGGTGACCACGCTAAGCCTGAAGTACCCAGGAGCCAATGAATCACAACCAAAACTATGCTCACAGGTCTGATGAGGCCAGGAACTGAATATGGGGTTGGAGGCTCTGCTGTGATGGGCGACAAGGTGGGAGCCAGCCATCTCCGTGAGGCTAATATTGTGTACGTTTTAGAAGTGAAAAAATAAGATTTATATTTTCTAACAAGGACAAAACTCCAATCATTGGATTGTATCTTTTTTCCTGGAAACACGTCCTACAGAAAATGAGTTCGATGAAAATTTAAAAGTCAGCAAAACAAAAGCCTTTCTTCTTATTTGATAATTAAAGCAATTGGGAGAAGTTAAAGTTGCTGCTTTCAGCCAAGCTGAACAGGTTACATTACTACGGGACGGAGAAATGCAAATAGGCCCAAATCTTTTTAATATAAACCTGTAAGTGGGGAATGCGTCCCCGTCATTCGCAGACTTACTTGACTGGAGCCTTTTCAAGTAGCTTCCTGCAGGAATAAAAGTCCACTCTGGGAACTCCTGTGATGGAACACGGCATGCACTCTCGTTTAATTGAATATCCCATTTTAATTCATCTGCTTTGTGGCCTCACGTTATTTCTGATCACAAATGCAACACAGACACAGGAGGGCTACAGATGCTGCCTGAGCATCCATCACGAATCGGTGCAACCCAGTGAGACAGGCTCCATCACGCCCACGTTTCAGGCGAGGGAACTGAGACCCCCAGGGGATAAGATAAACGTTTCAGTGTCAGCGCAGCTGAGATGCGATGTGGGACAGGAGTGGAATTCAGGTGCACCTGATCCCAGGGTCCACGCTTGGCTCCACTGATTCCATCAAGTGTAAAATGTGGGTCTTTCCAGTGCCATCTGTCCTCACGACGGGGACACATGCATCTCCCGTGGTACCAGCAGCATCCCCCGGAGCCGTACCTGCAAAGGTCCTGCATCCACAGTCCCACGGGAGGTGGCCCGCCTTCTTGCTGCTCCTTAGAACGATTTCTTGTTTTCAGTTCCGGTTGCCTGGCTGTCTTTTCTGTCCCTAAATTCTTTGACGTCTCCCCAGGTCCTTGTGATGGCTGCTTCTCTGAAACGACTTCTTGTGGATTTCTCCTTTCTGAAATAACGTTACTTTTGTCTGAGACAAAGATTGCAAGAAGGAGGAGCTGTTACCTTGAGCTCTTAAGATCTGCCAGGCAGTGTGAGCGCATGCATGGTACGTGTGCACGTGTGTGTGCACGTGTGTGAGGGTGTGAGCCTCACGACCCCCTGTGACATGGAGGAGATGACCTTGCACATGAAGGGCGGTTCCTCACCTTTGGACATGCGATCACACGTCAGTCACCAATGGGACGATTACCTAGGACAGACCTAGGAGGCGGATGGAAATGCTGGAGCTGGCAGGGGTGTGACGTGACATCAGAGACTCCCACGGTGGCTCCTTTTGTGGCTACAGTTTCCTTCTTTACATCCTCAGCACCTTCTGAATGGCGGGGTGTTTACGCTGACCTTTTTCTTACTATTTATGACACTTTTTTATCTGCAAAGAATATTAATCACTCATATTTTACATGGATTGCATGTTTCCCCTGTTTATCTCCCTTTTAACTTTTTGTAATGTACATAAGATTTAAATTATCTATAATTATTGACAGGTCGGTATAGTCCGTTACCATTTCTTCTAGCATGTTTATTCTTATTTATTTTCTTGCTTTTTTTTCCTTAGAAATTTTCAGTCTAACTTGGATGTTAGTTTAGACTTTTTTTTTAAACTTTTTTTTTTATTGATTTATAATCATTTTACAATGTTGTGTCAAATTCCAGTCTAGAGCACAATTTTTCAGTTATACATGAACACATATATATTCACTGTCAAGTTTAGACTTATTTTTGAATGTATTTGTGTGTGTGTGTGTGGTGGTGTATGTCAAATGCTCCTTCAGGTACTTTTAGATCAAGTCTGAAAGCCATGTCCATATAATTAAGTAAATGAATAAATCCATCAATTTGAAAAATAAATAAACAGCATGTTACCCAGATGCCACGCCAGACTCCGAAGCCCCATGGGTGCTGGCTGGGCCAACAGCTGGTGACCGTGTGTCCTACAGGTTTTGTAGAGGGTAGAAGGTACCTTTCCTGTTCTCATCGGTGGGGGAAGAAACATCTGTTGAGCTGATCCTGTGTGCCAGCGTACAGGAAAAGGTATCTTTTTCCTTCCCGTCTAGCCAAAGAACATCCATTTTTTTTCAGATACTAAGGAGAGCAGCAGCTCCTTTTTCCATTAATGTTTGTAAGCAGGTGCACAACTAGCAAACGATTCTGTCGGCTTTCGCTGGGACTCGTGTCCCTACCTTGAAGAGCCTTGTAGGGATGAAGGTTTCAGTCCTTTTTTTTCTTTTTTTTACGTAGCAACTAAAAAGACAGGATGTTCAGTTAGATTTGGAAAAACAACCTCAACGGCCAGCTTTTTGTCATTTGTTGGCAAAAGCTGAATCCGGGACATTGAGAGCATCCTGATGAAGTTAATGGAGGAAGCAAGAGAAATATGCCGGCTGACTGGCAAACTCATCATGAAGGTTCTCACCCCCTTTCTACCCTCCCATCAGATAAAGTTCCCAAGAGCAGAGTACCCTCCTGCTGGCCCTGCTCCTCCCATCTTCCGGACACGCCCTGCTAATGCCTGCGAATAACACTCCAAAATGGTACTTTCTGGAGCCCGAATTCAGCCACATTTATTGAAGACTTGCTAGATGCGGAGAGCCTGTGAACTCTGAGGGATATGAAAATGGTTGAGAAAAAGCACAGTGTTTGTGCAAGTCTGTGCCCCCCCTATTGTGATGTTGAAGGGGCCCCCAGTGTGATGTTACTTGGTGGTGGGGCCTTGGGGGTGTAACTGGGTTGAGCTGAGGCCGGGAGAGTTGGGCCCCTGCCATGGGATCAGTGTTCTTATGGGGAGAGGCAGACAGACCATGGCTTTCTTTCTTCCCAGGGAGGTGGCGGCTGCCGACCAGCCCAAAGAAGAGGGCGCAGGATGGAGCCCGCCCTGCCCGCACCTCAATGTTGGACTTCTGGGGTCCAGAACAGTGAGAGATAAATGTCTATTTTTACAGCCACCCAGTCCGTGGTGTCTCATTACGGCAGCCTGAGCTGACTAGGAGAGCATTACCTTCAACAAGTTTAGAAGGAAACACATATGTATGTAAAACATGTGTTTAAGTATATAAAAATACCATATTAGAAATAAAACATTGTATTATAGGTGTACGTATTAATTAAACATTTTTTTTTCTCTTAAAAGAGGGGTGAGATATTGGTCAGTTATAGGATGTGTGCTTAGCATTAATAAGGTTCGGGGTTCAATCCCCAGTACCTCCTTAACCAAAAAAAAAGAAATAACTTTGTGTATGCACAGTTTAATGGACACTAATAAAAATAACTGCCATGTATTTATCATTTTGAGAATTAAAACATTTACCAGTTATATATCCAGAGGGAACTCTAATGCGAAAAGACACCTGCACCCCAATGTTCATAGCAGCACTATTTACAACAGCCAAGACATGGAGACAGCCTAAATGTCCATCAACAGATGACTGGATAAAGAAGCTGTGGTATATTTATGCAATGGAGTACTACTCAGCCATAAAAAAGAGTAAAATAACGCCATTTGCAGCAACATGGATGGTCCTGGAGATCATCATACTAAGTGAAGTCAGCCAGAAAGAAATAAAAATACCATATGATATCACTTATATGTGCAATCTTAAAAAAAAAAAAGGGATACTACGAACTCATCTACAAAACAGAAACAGACTTGCAGACATAGTAAACAATCTTATGGTTACCAGGGAAAGAGGGTGGGAAGGGATAAATTTGGGAGTTTGAGGTTTACAAATGTTAGCCACCATATATAAAAATAGATTTTAAATAATGTTTCTTCTGTCTAGCACAGGGAACTATGTTCAATATCTTGTAATAACCTTTAATGGAAAAAAATATGAGAATAAATATATGTACGTACATGCACGACTGGGACCCTGTGCTGCACACCAGAAATTGACACATTGTAACTGATTATACTTCAATTAAAAAACAAAACAAAAGAAAAACACATTTCCCAGTTTAAAAAATTTTTTTCTCTTTCCCCATCTATATCTCATAAGAATTTAAGCTCCAGAGGGCAGTGATTTTTTTTTTATTATGTACACAGTTTTATCAGAGGAGGGTCTAGCTCAGGTGGTAGACCGCATGCTTAGCGTATACAAGGTCCTGGGTTCAATCCCCAGCACCTCCTCTAAAAATTAATAAATGACTAAATCTAACTATATCTCCCCACCAAAATAAAATTAAAATACGTTTAAAAAAAGTTAAAAAAGAACATGTTTATAAATAAACCTACCCTTCAAGCAGAAATCTATGCTTCAAGCACAACAGTATCCCCGGTTCCTGGAATATACCTGGAAAATAGTACACACTTTCTGGGGGTTTGTCAAATAAAAGAAAGGCTTGCTGAATGACACCGAGGAATCAGAAAGGAATTCTAACGGGCAGGGTTAGAGATAGTTCCATAACGAGGGGTCATGGACTTCCGCACGGTGGAGATGGAAACACGCTTAGTGTTTGTATAAACAAACACAGGAAGTCATGAATTTTACAAAAATCTGAAACAGAGCCTTGGAGAACAGGGACCCTAAAAGTAATTTATGTTCATATTGTAGACAAACTTGAAAGTCACAATGCAGCTTTTTTGAGCTTTTTTCTATAAGCTAATATTTCTGCATGGAAGTAAGATTTTCCATGACAGTGAAGCTCTGCAGCACATTACTTTTGGAATATATATATATATTTTTACACACCCCTCTTTGAGATCAAAGCAGACCTAAAGCCCCTAAGGATGTCTGCAGTGAAACCAAGTTGGCAGCTTACCAGGTGAACGCAGAAGTCTGTTTACCTCTCGGAAACTCACTCAAGTCTCAGACTTCTGTGACAACGGAATCTTTTTCTCAAGGGCCATATTTTTTAAATTTATTTTTATTTTTTAATAGGCTTTATTTTTTTTTTTTAGAGCAGTTTCAGGTTCACAACAGAATTGAGCAGAAAACACAGAGTTTGCATGCAGCCCTTCACCCCAACACATTTGTCCTCCCCGACCCTCAACATCCCTCATCAGTGTGGCATCTTTGGTACCTTCGATGAACCAACATGGACACATTATTACCAACCAAGTCCACAGTTTATATGAGGGCTCACTCTTGATTGTACATTCTATGGGCTTTGACAAATGCATGATGACATGTGGCCACCACTATGGTGTCACACAGACTAATTTCATCGCCTTAAAAATCCCTTGTGCTCCGTCTGCTCCTCCCTCCCTCCTCCCAAACCCCTGGAAACCACGATCTTTTCATTGTCTCTGTAGCTGTGCCTTTTCCACAATGTCATTTGGTTGGAATCATTGAATTTGTAGCCTTTTCAGACTGGCTTCTTTCAGTTAGTAATATATCTCTTAAGTTTTTTCTATGTCTTTCATGGCTTGATAGCTGTTTTTTTTCATTGCACATATATTTTTAAATTTTCATATACGTATGGTTCATTGTTTCTAAGAACGTTCAGAGCTTTAGCTTTGTAAACTTACATAGTTATCAAAGGCAGAAAGCCAAGCGCAAAATAAAAATTAATTCAGAAAGATACACACCCCTTGCTATGAACAGCGACATCATTTATAATTGTCAAGGGCCGTATTTTTAACTTGCGGATCGAATGTTCTGGAATCTGTGGAGACTTGAACATCGCTGTGGCATCACCCAATTCTGTGTGTCCTGTCCAACCGCGGGTTCATAAATTCGGGTTTAACGCAGGGACCTGCATTCTAGTCTGGCTTTGCCACTAAGCCAGGCTATTGATTGAATTTCCATGAGCTTTTTCTTTCTTTTTTTTGGCAGCTGTAAAAGAAGAGATTGAATAAGACCATCGTTAATTTCTATGATTTTATGCTCTGTGACTAAACTCAGTGAGAAAAATGTCCTTGAGATCTGAGGACACGATGACCTCAGAGATGGGCTGACGTGACTTCCTCGGAAACCTGCTTCCAGGCTGTGCCCCACTTCTTTCTTATCCCTGGATGCACATCATTCACAGCCTCACACTTAACAGCTGACTCTGCCTCCCATCCTGGACTTACTTCCCGGGAGAAGCAGGCAGAGCTCTCTCGCCCTGGCTTGGTCATAAAATCTGGCCAATTAGTTTGGAACAGACCTACTGAGGTCAAAATTCTTCTCCACATGCGTTTTTCCACGCTGTAATCCGATTGTGGAATCTTTGAGCTTGATTAGTTATTATTACACTTAACATACAAATACGAGCATGAAAGACATAAAAAAAAGTCACGAGATGGTTTAATTAATTGTTTAAAAAGTGACTGATTTAAATCGCTAAAAGGAAGCAATTATACTTGACAATATAGTCAGAGGGCATAAAATAATATAATCAGACTGGAATTTCAAAATTGTAGAATAGATAAACAAGATTATACTGTAGAGCACAGGGAAATATATACAAGA
This sequence comes from Camelus ferus, assembly GCF_009834535.1. Taxonomy (NCBI): domain Eukaryota; kingdom Metazoa; phylum Chordata; class Mammalia; order Artiodactyla; family Camelidae; genus Camelus; species Camelus ferus. The sequence goes on along the minus strand of NW_022589662.1, from coordinate 222,052 downwards.
TCTTGTGGTGGCTCACAGTGAAAAAGAATGTGACAATATATGTATGTTCATGTATAACTGAAAAATTGTGCTCTACACTGGAATTTGACCCAACATTGTAAAATGATTATAAATCAATAAAAAATGTTAAAAAATATAATCAGAGGACATGAAATAGAACAAGAGCCCTTGTTTGTAATATAATTAAACAGGTAATTATTCTCTGTTCCTTATAGCAACCTGGCAAAGTGTGAATTCCGTATTTATATATGAGAGTAAAAGTAATATTTCCCATCAGTCAAAATTCAAAATAGATGAAAAGAAAGTCAGTAACAAGGATCCTTCCCACTCCATGCATCCAGCTACTTACCTTCTCTTCCCAAATAAAACCAATGTTGAGTTTTGCCTTAAAGGAAAGCATCTCTTGCTTGTCTATGCAAGCAAATTCTTATTTCTCCACTTCCTTGCCCAAATCCCATCACTGGTTCTAAGCCTTTGGCAACGGGCACACTGAGCCTTCTGCAAACGCAGAGGTCACCACACTCCTGATTATCGCCCACTTCAGGGTCACCTTGAGCTCCGACCTGTGCATCCATGACCTGCTAGCAGCCTTACATCTTCGGGCGCCATGTTAACATCTTTGATTTTTTTGTGGGCGTCATGCCATGAAGGAGGTGGAGAAGGTCTCAACAGAATAACCTTGATTCTCAGTTGCTTCTCTTAAAGAAACATTTTTTTTATTAATAGGCTTTTTAAAAAGAGCAGTTTCAGGTTCACAGCAGAATTGGGCAGAAAATACAGAGGGTTTGCACGCAGCCCTCCCCACCTCGACCCTCAACATCCTCATCAGTGTGGCATCTTTGGTACCATTGATGAACCAACGTGGACACATTATTATCAACCAAAGTCCACAGTTTACATGAGGGTTCACTTTTGATGGTGCACATTCTATGGGCTTTGCCAAATGCATAATGACATGTGGCCACCACTATGGTGTCACACAGACTAATTTCATGGCCCTGAAATTCCCTTGTGCTCCGTCTATTCCTCCCTCCCTCTCCCCAAACCCCTGGAAACCACGATCTTTTTATTATTTCTCAGTTGCTTCTCTTTCTTTATACAGGTGCCTTTGTCTTCAAACTTTCCCTTCTTCCACCTACACGTGTGTGACTCTGACTTGAGGCACTAAGACAGCTCTCCCCTTGACTCCTGCAGAATATACTGACACCCCCACCCCAGTCCGTCCTGGTTTAGGGGTCCTTCCTCTGCCTCCCGTGACCGCTGTTCGCACCTGCCATTGCCTTTTCATCTGTCTCCCATCCCCACTGACTCATTTGGGCGCATGCATTAGGTTTTCACAGTTCAATTCTTATCTAACTCAAGGTCTGATAAATACAAGGTTACTTGATGAATAGCAAGTGCTTGAATCCATGGAAATAGAAAACGCTAAATTATCAGTGGAGGAAGTGGATTCCACCATCAACTAATTTGCATCGAAACCCAAGGCTTGTTAGTAAAACCCACGTACGTGCACACCGCTGAACCATCCAGTGGTTACCCTTGCCTTCTTCAGAGTCACATTCCTCTCATTCCTGCATCAATGCTTAGCTGTGGGTCCTTGCAAAGTTTACTTAACCAGTCTTTGCCTCTTGTTGAAAAATATAAAATACGAATAATAATCGTCTCTAATTCAGAAGAGTTTCATGAAGAATCAGTGAACACACACACACGTATATGTAGCATTTCCAACAGGGCTTGAATAAGAATTTAATAAATATTGATTGCGATTTGGAATCCAGAGTGATGTGGCTCAGATAATTCGACATAATAAACGAACTCGTGCATGAATAAATAGGTAATGACTCTGAAAGCCATCTCTTCCATATCTCAGGGAAAAAGTCATAACTCACTCCTTTGCTCAAGGCAAAAATCTGGAGATTGTCTCTGACTCATCTCCGTGTCTCACCTGCCCCTCCCTCCATCCAACCTGTCACCCTGTTGTGATGACTCCATCTTGTAAACATCTCGAAAATCTGTTTACTTCCCTCCGCCCTCTCATCAGCTGCCGTGTTCAAGGCCATGTTTGTTTTTCCTGGGCTATTTTGGGAGCCCCGAATCTAACCTTGCCGCTTCCAGCCTTGTTTTTATATTCCATGTCCAGAAAGGCAGGCAGAAAGGAGCTTCCGAAAAGGCTTAGTTTTAAAATTATATCACTCCCTCGATGAAGACCCTTCCACAGCTCTTCCTGGGGTCTTAGTTCCATGACTTGTATTGCAGGATGTGGTTTGTGTCCATGTTTGCAATTTCCTGTCATTCTCAACCTTTAAAACCCCTTTATCCATACTTTTAGTTCTCGCACTGGGCTGGACTCTCCTTGAGTTTAGTCTTCTGCTGAAGCAAATCTATCTTTTCTCCCCCCACGTGCTGTTCTTCTGAAAATCTCACGGGAGTCGTCGATAATGTTCACAAAGGTAAAGAGATTCTGATACCAGACATTGGATAATTGCTGCCCTCAGACAGTGACCTGGCCAGGAGAACTTCAAGCGACCCCACAGCATACAAGCCTACACACGTCAGGGCTTCTAGACAGAAAGACGGAAACCTGAAAGGTGGTTAGCATGAATATCCTCTGAGAGCTAAGGAAGTTACTGAGCACGTGAAACACAGAAGAGATAACTTTTACAAACTAAAGATGACAAGGACAGAAGATACTCAAAGCACAAAAAGAGCTCTCTGATCCCTCAAAAAACTAAAAATAGACTTACCATATGTCCAGCAATCCCACTCCTGGGCATATATCCAGAGGGAACTCTAATTTGAAAAGACACCTGCATCCCAATGTTCATAGCAGCACTATTTACAATAGCTAAGACTTGGAAACAACCTAAATGTCCATCGACAGATGACTGGATAAACAAGCTGTGGGATATTTATACAACGGAATACTACTCAGCCATGAAAAAGAATAAAATAACACCATTTGCAGCAACATGGATGGCCCTGGAGAATGTCATTCTAAGTGAAGTAAGCCAGAAAGAGAAAGAAAAGTACCATATGAGATCACTTATATGTGGAATCTAAAAAACAAAAACAAACACAAACAAACAAACAAACAAAAACAAAGCATAAATACAGGACAGAAATAGACTCACAGACAGAGGTGGTTGCCAGAGGGGTGGAGGGTGGGAAGGGATAGACTGGGATTTCAAAATTGTAGAATAGACAAACAAGATTACACTGTATAGCACAGGGAAATATACACAAAATGTTATGATAACTCACAGAGAAAAAAATGTGACAATGAGTGTGTATATGTCCATGAATGACTGAAAAATTGTGCTGAACACTGGAATTTGACACAACATTGTAAAATGATTATAAATCAATAAAAAATGTTAAAAAAAAAAGAAATATACTTAAGTAATTTACCACATTAATGAGGCTTCACATTATAGTTAAGACTAGGGGTTCCAGAACCAGATGCCTGGGTTCGAACTTTGCGTGTCTCAGTTTGTAGCTTTATGACCTTGAACAAGTTACTCAAACGCTCTATTGATCTGGGTCTTCTTTTGTAAAGTTGTTATTACGATCGTATCTCAGTCATCAAGGCTGTTTGAGGTAAATGAGTTAACGTGTGCGGAGAATTTGGAACACTGGGTGTATTCAGCTGTCAAGTGCTCCGTCAAGATGTGTTGATTTTTCCATTTTCTTTCTATGTAAATTTCTCCTTGAATTTCCAGTTGAAAGATTTGTCACTTATAAGATAAAACAAGTGGAAAGCAGTGTTTCCCGGGAAACAAGGGTACCTGTGTGAGTTAAGGACCTGGTATATTCAGTGTCTGCTCGGTCAGCTGTGGACTGAGGCTGGATGCCCAGGGGGAGGAGGGGAGCCCAGCCACGGTCACACACCCCCGGGGCCCTCCAACTTCTCTCAGAATGTTCTTTAAAGGAAACAGCTTATGCTTTTCTTGTAAAAAAAAAAAAAAAAGAAAAGAAAAAAAGGTACTTTTCTTTTGAACTATTATTTTGTGCTTTATAATGCAATAGATGGAGAATTCTTTTTTTATCATCTCATTGATTGATTGCCTTGAAAGGGCTCTCCTTTCTTGCAATAGAGAGCCTGCAATTTGATACAATGTTATAATACATGTTTAAAAACGATCAGCTTAAGGATAATAGCAATTTATCTACCACTTTTTTTTTTTATTGAGTTATAGTCAGTTTACAATGTTGCATCCATTTCTGGTGCACAGCACAGTGCTTCAGTCATACACGAATATGCATATATTCATTTTCATATTCTTTTTCACCATAAGCTATTACAAGGTATTGAATATAGTTCCCTGTGCTGGACAGTATAAACTTGTTTATCTATTTTATATATACCAGTCAGTGTCTGCAAACCACGAACTCCGTTTATCTCTTCCCACCCCCCTCCCCACTGGGAACCATAAATTTGTTTTTTATGTCTGTTACCTTGTTAATATCCAGCCTCTGTGAATCCTGTTGGTGTTTATTTTTACGTCTACTTGCATAAGAATATTTTCATTTAGTGGTATTTTTTTTTACGTCTACTTGCATAAGAATATTTTCATTTAGTGGCATTCTGAGTTTGTGTATGATTTTTGTATCCCAGCTCTTTAACGCAACGGCACATTATGAGCTCAGAATTCTCTGTTCCTGTATGATTTAAAAACTGCGTCCTGCACTGCTTCCTTCCGTGTTATATTGATCGGATGGGGTGATGGGGTTTTAATCACAGTAGGTGCCCTCTGTCTGCCCCCCCAAAAAAGGAAGGACTGTCAATTCTGCTGACATGTTTCTAAGATTCAGGTGACGCCCCACTCCAGGGTGTGCTGATGGTGTTTCGTTTTGTTTTGTTTTGTTTCTCCTTCTCAGTGAAAGAAGAAATCCAGTCCAGGCAGGCCCTGGGTCTTTGGAAGGGGGCTCCTGCCTGGTGAGACCCCCGCGGGCCTCCACGCCAAGCTCTGCATTGAGCCGGGCGGGGAGCGCAGGGCAGCTGAGCCGGGATGCTGGGCTGATGTGGGGACACACAGCGAGGGGGCAGCTGCCAGAGACCCTGTGGGGCTGAGTCCCCCTCACAGGACAGGACAGTGACACTGGCCATTTCACCCATGAGCGAGAAGACAGAGTGTGTTACAGATCAACGTACAAAAAGAGAAAAATGCGTATCAGGCATCCTTGAGTGACTTAAACAAATTGTCTTAAACCAACCTAGTTAACCGGTCCCCAGTATTTCCAGCAGAATGTGTGCTGGGAGCCGGAGCGCCGGCCTGGGGAGAGGGCGACCCTGCGACACTGGGCTCAAGTCCCAGCTCTAAGGTCTGATGCAAAACTTGCCAAAGCTTACAGTGCTTTTCTGTGAATCCATGACTCCTTTGTAAGTAATATTTCCCTTAAATGAAGTGTGGAGAAAATTAATTAAAAAAACAAACATGTGGACAGAGAAGGACAAACATCCTATATCACTTATATGTGGCATCTGAAAAAGTGATACAAAAAAACTTATTTCCAAAACAGAAATAGACAGAAAACAGACTAATGGTTACCAAAGGGGAAAGGGATCGGGGAGGGAAAAATGAGGAATTTAGGCTTAACATATATACATGATTATATATGAAATAGATAAACAACAGAGATCTACTGTAGAGCGCAGGGAACTATATTCAATATTTTGTAATAACCTACAACGGAAAATAATCTGAAAAAATAATATACACGTGTAACTGAATCACTTTGCTGCACACCTGAAACGAATACAACATTGCAAAGCAACCTTATTTGAGTTTAAAAATGAATAAATAAATAATATTAACCTGGGAAAAAAATCAGGTGTACATTGCTGGGGACATCATGAACCAGCGAGTACCCCTCTTAGGAAAACGAGAGAGAATTAAGTAAGAGATTAAGTTGTTTTGCTGGAGAGACAATTGGTGTTCGTATCATTGTGACTCTCAAACCGTGTGACAGTTGATGCCCCTTATGAATCATAAGAGAATTGGTTTCTGTTTGTGTAATTTTGATGTTAGATTTATTTTATTATGTGTTCCTAAAAGACACTGTACGTGGAGTACACGTCTTATGGTAAATATTTAATTACCTGAAAATTAAACCAACAGTCTCTATCTGATTCTGGATAAATAATTTGCTATTATAAATTATAATGTAAAAGCTACGTTTTTTCCCCCAGTTATTTCTCATTTTAAAGACTTACCTATTCAGTGGAAAATTTGGGAAGCAGTTGAAAGTATAAAAATGCAGAGAAAAAAAAAATTTCTATAACTCTACACCCAGGAAACCGATTTGAACATGTGGAATATTTTTTCAAGAGTTTTTCTGATGTGTTTTTTAGAGTAATTGAATTCATACTGAACATACTTTAAAGTTTGGATTTTTTGAAACATTTTTATTGATTTATAATCATTTTACGATGTTGTATCAAATTCCAGTGCAGAGCACAATTTTTTAGTTATCCATGAACATACATATGTTCATTATCACATTTTTTTCTCTGTGAGCCACCACAAGATCTTGTGTATATTTCCCTGTGCTCTGCAGTATAATCTTGTTTATCTGTTCTACATTTTGAAATCCCAGTCTGTCCCTTCCCACCCTCAAGTTTGGTTTTGCCTTAGTGAGATTTAAAGGCATTTCCCCCCAGCAGAGGGAAATTACATTCAGTATAATTTTTAAAGTTGCATTTTATTTCATTGAGATGAATTAATTGTCTCTGACTATATTATAGAGAGTTTTTTTTTTTAATGTTTTCTTTATTAAAACTAACCCTAGGTTGAAATATTTGGCTTCAAAACCTGCCCACATTTCAGAATATTTCCTTAAAATAAATAAGTTCCTGAGAATTGAAATTACTGTGTCAATATGAATAAAAAAAAAAAAAACACCATTCTTGTTAATATTGCCAGAATTCTCGGAAAAGTTTCTGATTGACTAGCAGTATCTGAGGGCACTCAGTGAATTCTGTTTATTTAACCTTTGTACCGTCACATTTGAAATCATCTCACTTTTAATGGAAAGAGTTCTATAATTAAGAAGCTAATGTCTTTTGAATGCTTGCTACCCATTTATAATCTATTTTATGTTGTGGTTGATTGGTGTATGATTTTTGTTTAAAAGATGACTTTATATGAAATGGATGGGTAAGTAATTTGGACCAACTTATCCGTTAAAAGTCACTAGAAAAAAAGGCAATGTGTGCTAAGGGCACCCGAAACTTGATAAATTCAGGGAACCACTGAGCTAGGAGACAGGAGGGAGAGTACAGGCAGGTGGTGACCCAGGATTTAATGTTCTTTATCTCAGGAGTCCTTTGCTGGTTTCGCAGGGGATGGCTGAGCCTTTGAGCTGCGCTTTGGGTGAATCTGGGAACCCCCATCACTGTCGATCAGAACCCTGAAAACCTGGCCCCCAGTACTGAGCTGAGGGGCAGCAAGACTCACAGGGACTCAGCTCTGCAGGGATCACCTGTTACCCTGGAGGAGGGTCACCAAGAGACAGCCTCCCCCCCGCCCCAGCCACCTGCAAAGACAAATGTCAGTCCTCCTTGGTCTGACCTTGTTTCTCCAGACAATTGTCCACATGCAGCGTCTGTGTTGACACTCCTTTGGTGTCCCTCAGATTCTCCCAGGCTCACCTCTTATGTGAGCCATGGATGGAGCAGTCAGCAGCACACAGGTTTCTTCCACCAGCTTTGTGCGGTGCAATCTGATGGGAACTCAGCCGGGGTCACTCCCTGCCCGGGCTTCTCCACTGCCATGGCATAGAGGGTCCAAGCTAACCCACTGTGTGCTCACCACGCACAGCCCAGAAGTATAGGGGTTAATGCTGCACAAAGATGATGGAGGAGATGGGTGCACGGCCCCGCTTCCCCCGGGACACTCATTTCATGGAGCAAACTGGGAGTCTGCCATGCCTGCGCTCCAGAGTCCGCATCCGGTCCCAGCCTTTCACGGCTCCCTTGCTCGGCTGTCCCTCTCTCCTTGTTTCACGCCACCTGTCTCACATCCCTGCCTCCTGGACTCACTTTCCAAGTCAAGTGCTCACACGCAAGCTTTAGTCTCGGCCTCTGCTTTGGAGGGAACCCAAACATACAGTTGATCTCAAAAGGAACCTTAGAAAACAGATCCTCAAGATGGGGTTTTAGAGCCGGGTCTCTCACTGGATGGATGGGAGTCAGGGCATCGTGTCTGGCTGTGGGGGGTGATTGCCCCACTGGATGGGGCACATAGAAGTATGAAACTCAGTACTGTCATCTCTGCAAGACTGGGTTGTGGCACAATTAGGAAGGAAAACAGGAGGTTACATGCTGGCTGTGGTCCCTGAACGGCATGGAAAAAAAAAATGGGAATTAAAATCTGGCTTTTGCTAACTGCTTCGGAAGCCTTGAAAACAATACAATGACATGCTTGGACCAACGATCAAGTCTAAACACTCTGTGAGATTCTGAGGGTCTCCAAGGTGGTGTATGGTGGGCAGCCCCGAATCTCCTGCAGGTCCAAGGGTGGAGCATCGAATTGCCAAGTTTGCAAATGAGAATAAATGAAGACACAGCTTTACCAGGTCTGAGATGCCCAAGAGGAAATGAGGGGGGTCTGAGACCCCCTGAGATGGGTATGTGATGAGCTCAGACCCTGAATCCCCGGGTCCAACAGATGCAGCATCCTTCCTCTTTCCAAAGGAGCACACACTCTGCTTGTGGTGCTGGGGACCTCACCAGAGAGGCACCTCACACGATGACATCTGTCCTCTCTTGGATCCACCCTTGCTGCCCTCTCCGCCTCTGACAGTGACAGTCAAATCTCGGCACGGTCTGAGCAGGAAGAGCCAGTCCCAGCTCGAAGGAATAAGCTGTATGCAGAAGTCATTGTCCCCGAGTTCCATGTACCAGCTGGAATGGGGAGGACGCACATTGCAGTGGATCTTGAGAAAATAAAAATGAGGATATGGAACTCCGTGGGGGAAAATTCACTTGCATGGTTCATTCCCTTGTGCTTGGGCTCAGCGACCTTCCAAGGACCACTGGAGCCAACCCTAAGACACCCCAGGGGATGGTTCCTCAAAGCTTGGGTATGAGAGTCAGATGCTTCAGCATAGGATTGAGGAGAGGATCAAAAGAGTCAGGAAGGTGGCAATGATGGAATGGGTTTATCAAGTAAGACCAGGAGATGTAGCATCTCAGCAGGCTTCTTGGGGGCGCCCTGAGGATGCTCCCCTCCCTGAGGTGGAAGGCAGCCGTGTCTTTGGGGATTTCTGTGATGCTGGTCTTTGGAATCAATGGTAGGATGTCAACCGTAGACACAGGTGCATGGTATGGATGGGGACGGTGGTACTGCAGGATGGAGGGTCAGGTGGTGGTCCCTAGCCGTGGCCAGCACAGTGAACACAGCTACAGGAGTGACAGTGATGAACTCAATTCAGGGCACCCTCCCTGTGACAGTCTGTTCTGAGGAAAGAGATAGGTGGATGGCTTGATTTTCCTCGAAACTGTAAAAATAACCACCAAATATCCATCAAGTATCAAATGGACGAATAACTGGTGATAAGAATCATATATTGGAATTCTTTCCAGCAATGAGAATGAAATCCCGGCCACGGGCAAAAATTCAAATGGCTAAACTTACTGCTGAGCAAAGGGGTCCGATGCAAAGGACACATATGAAGTGGTTCCATGTGTATCAAGTTCAAAAAGCAAGCAAATCTAAATTCTGACAAAATAAAGGAGAAAAATCATATGATTATCTCAGTATAGGCAGAAAGTCATGTTCAGTGTTTCTTAGCAAGCCAGGAATAAATGGAATCTGTAGCAATGAATCTATTTGTTGATGAACTATTGAAAGTTTTTCTTTTAAATTGGATGACCAGCACTGTAGGTCTCTAGCAAGAAATAAGGCAAGATAAATAAAATACACCACGACTGGACTGGAAGGAAGAAATAAAACTGCCTTTATTTGCCAACAACATGATTGTGTGTGTAGAAAAATCCAAAAACGCTACAGATGAACAATTAGAATTGAGTGTAGTTTATGACAATTGTGGTCAATAGAATTCAATATGTTATACACAATCTGACTCCTATGTGCCAGCGACGGTTAGACATGAAATTTAAAATTATACTTTTCATGAAACATCATTAAGCATCAAATAGCTAAGAATAAATTTAATATAAAATGCACAAGATTCCTCTGCCGGAAACTTTAAAACGGTATTGAGAGAAAGGGGGTGAGAAGGGATAAATTGGGAGTTTGAGGTCTGCAGATGCTAATTACTACATATAAAATAGATAAGCAACAAGTTTCTTCTGTGCAGCACAGGGAACTCTATTTAATATCTTGTAATAACCTTAAATGAAAAGGAATATGAAAATAAACATACGTATGTATCTGCCTGATGGGGACACTGTGCTGTGCACCAGAAACTGACACGTTGCAACTGACTGTACTTCAATAAAAACCAAAATAAAACAGCATTGAGTGAAGTTAAAGAAAAATAAAGCTATATAGTTTGGTCCTGGATTAGAAAATTGGATGTTATTAAGATGCCAATTTTCTGTGAATTAATTTAATTGATAAAAATCCTTATTTAAAAAAAAAAAACAAACAACCCAGCAGGTGTGTGTATGCGTATGTGCAAGCCGACAGGCTAATTCTAAAATTAGTACAGAATTTTAGTGTCCAGTCAAACAGGGAGAAGAATATAAAAAGTTGGAAGATTTGTACTCTGGATACCAAGAGATGATTAGGTGAGAGGAATTTAAAAATGTTCTATTTGTATGAAGATAGAAAAATCAACCAAGTGAAAAGAATAAAAAGTACAAAAATATATACAGTCACTTGATTTATGGCAAAAATATTATTGGGTAAATTATTGGATATTATTGGGATAAATTGGGAGTTTGGGATTAGCAGATACAAATCACTATATACAAAATGCATAAATCACAAGGTCCTGTAACACAGGGAACTTCTATTCAATAGCTTGTAACAACCTTTGATGAAAAAGAACATAAAAAGGATACACATTTGTGTAATTGGATCTCTCTGCTGTGCACCGGAAACTAACACGACCTTGTAAGTCAACTCTACTTCAATAAAAAAAGGAAAATGCCCTCTGCCTCCAAAAAAAAGATATCATTGGAGAATAATGGGGAAAGGGCAGCAAGTGAATGATGCTGGATATCCGTAAAAAGTGCATAGCCACAAGAAAGCAATTTAATCTTAATCTTTAACTCCACATTGCGAAATCATAGAAAATAAATGCGTTGATCTCTGTTTCCACTTCCTGGCGCAGATCTAACACCCTTGTAAGTTCCTATGTCATAGAAGCACCAGGAGCATCTTTTGTTTTATTATTTAGTCTTTGACCCTGGTTCCTGACCCTAAATCTCCTGGATTTCCCTGGGGGAAAGAGTGTCTTTTGCTGGATAAGGTGACCTCTGGTGGGCTCCAGGGTGGGGGCTGGTCACTAGAAAGACCAAGCCGTGATGGGAAATGTGGGATTTCAGCCTCACCCCCGTCCTCTCAGAAGAGGAGAGCGGCTGGACGTCGAGCTAATGATTGGTCACGTCTATGTGATGAAATCACCTTAAAAATGTCAAAAGTACGAGGTTCGGGGTGCTTCCAGGTCGGTAAACACATCTGTGTGCACCCCCACTCCACGAGGACAAGAGCTTCCAGACCTCCCCATGTATACCTGTCCATCCGCAGCATTTATCATCTTTATTATGTCATAAACCAGTAACTATAAATGTTTCCCTGAGTTCTGTGGGCTATTTCTAGCAAACGATCAAACATGAAGAGGGGATCATGGGGTCCTCCAATTAGCAGCCAAGTTGGACAGAAGATGCGGGTCACTTGGGGACCTACTGTTTGCTGTTGGCATCTGAAGTCGGGGGAGGCTTTTAGGACCGAGTCTGTAAACTGTGGGGTCTATAAGCTCTGTGTCAGAACTGAGATGAAAAATAGGACACTCAGCTGGTGTCCGAGGACTGCTGGGTGGAAAACCCACACGATGGATGTCAGAAGCGTTGTGAGTGCGAGAGCAAAGGGAAACGCAATGAATCCTTTCTCAGATGTGTGCTCTCCACCAAGATAAAACCCAGGTGGACTGTAGACATCACTGTGAAAAATAAATTCATACAATTCCAAGGAGATAACAAGAGAATACGTATGTCTTCAGGATTAGGGAAAGTTTCCTCAATGTTAAAAGTAGTCACCAATAAGAAAAAAAATAAATGACGAAGGAGAGCATACATTAACACCAAGACACATTAAGAGAGTGAAATAGAAGCCACTGGGTTTGAGAAGATTATTTGCAACACATATAATTGAAAAGAACTTGTATCAGAAACAAAAATAAACTCAAAATCAATCAGAAAATGACAAGTCACTTTGGAAAACTGTTTCTTATTATTTTTTTTAAAGCACAGGGAAATATATACAAGATCGTGCTGTAGCTCACAGCGAAAAAGAATGCGACAGTGAATGCATGTATGCTCGTGCATAACTGAAAAATTGAGCTCTACACTGGAATCTGACACAACATTGTAAACTGGCTACAACTCAATTAAAAAAATAGTTAAAAAAAAAAAAGAAAACAAATATATGTATGTATGTGCATGACTGGGACATTGTGCTGCGCACCAGAAATGGACACATTGTAACTGACTATATGTCAATTAAAAAAAAAAAAAAGAAGAAGACTGTTTATTGAGGCATTATCTTTAATGGCCCCAAACTGAAAACAAAAATTTCATCACCATTATAGTGACTTAGTAAATTAGCGGCCATAGCGTCACGCAATGGAATGCCAACCAGGAATTAAGCTGAATTAATTACAACTGCACCTAACGTAACACTATGAATCTTGCAAACATGAGGTTGAGAGAAAGAAGCCAGATGCAAGAAATGTACGCTGTCTGATGCCATCACAGAAAGTTCAAATCTAGATCAATCGAATCTGTGATGTGGGAGGTCAGGATGGTAGTTGCTTTCGGAAATGACTATAGGATTGAAGTCCAGATTGCAGGCGGTTTAAGGGGCACTTGAGGGGGTGGCTTAGTCTAATTCTTGATCTGGGTTCTCATGTCATGATGTGTTTTTTGGTGATAATTCTTCATGCCATGCATGCATATAATTCCATTTGCTGAATGTATGTTATGTTTCAACAGAGGCGTCCCTGGTTACTTACTGGTGTATAAAACTTCAACATTCAGTAGCCACTATATATAAAAATAGAGTGAAAAAAACCCAAATTTCTTCTGTAGAGCGCAGGGAACTATATTCAATATTTTGTAATAACCTTTAATGAAAATATAAAAAGAAATATATGTATGTACATGCATGACTGGGACACTGTGCTGTGCACCGGAGATGGACACATTGTCACTGACTGTACTTCAATTAAAACAAAACAAAACAAAACAAAAACCACAACAACGAAAAAAACTTAAACATTCAGGGGTAGAGCCAGCTTCAAGCTCACTCAGATCTCCTTGCTGACAAATCTGTACTAAATGCACAAGTGTCATATTGGCAGCAATGTTAGGATGAGCAGCCAGGACATGGCTAAGTGCCTTCAATTTATACACTTCTTTCCTTCCACCTTTTACTTCCACCCTGTGAGTCATTTCCTCCGGGTTAACGGCTGCCTATGTGCCTCACTCTGTGTGAAAGGTAGGCACGGGGCACGTTCTTCAGTCCCATCCAGTAGGGGTGAAGTCTGCCTTTTATGGGAAATAAGTTCTTGAAGTTTCCCATTAGCCATCCGATTCACGTAAAATTGCACAAGAGAGAATTATTTGCTTGGAGAACGGCCCCACGGATGATAATTTGGGTACAGTAGTTAATTAAGTAATGAACTATATTACTCCCTCCGGGTATGAATCAAACCTATTTCTCTCATCCCTGGAGGATCATTTTTCTAAGATGTCGGTGCCCAGTCTCTTCTCAAGGATGTTTGTACAGCAGCCAGCCAGGCTGGGTGGAGATACTGGACAGAGGGCAGGTGGGTTCACGGTCCACTGTGATGGAGATAATGGCTCCCCTGGGGAGGAGGGCAGGCAGGTTGACTTCAGTTCCCCTATAAAAGATTGGGGCTTCCTAAGCCTGGGGTCCTCTGGCTGATACAGACCCATGGTCAGGACACCATCCACATGGTCACTCCGTCATCACCCAGTGGGACTTGTGGGGCAAGTGGATTGATGCAAACATGACTTTCATGCTCCCTGTGGTGCTTGGAGGAATAAAGGTCTTTGTCTCGGAGCCAGGAGTCTCGTGTCTTCCGCCAGCATCCTTGAAACTGTGGCCGGCTACGTTATTAGCTTGCAGTAGGATAAATTCTCAGACCTTTTGTAATTCTTGAAAGAGATCGACTTGAAAGAGATGGACTTGGCTTCATCTAGTGTTGCTACCACGTTTACAGTACGATCCAAAGCTGAGATTCTGAGTTGAACAGTGCTGAGTGATGAAAATGCAGCTGAGTAAAATTTAAAGACCAAGTTGGCTTTAGCAAATGGTCCGTGGTTCGAGCAGCATCTCATCCAGGTTTTTAAAGGCAGAAAGAGGCGGAGGGAAGAAGGGAATGGTTAGCAAAGAATGCACTGTGGTCAGGGACGGTCTTATCTAGAGGGTTACCTCGCTAGTGCTGACCAGTTAAGAGTTCACCCCTAAGAGAGGTTGAAACTGCTGTTAGATTAGGTATTAAGTTTTCTTGCGGGGCTTAGCTCAGATAACTCTGCTTGGTCCTTTTTTAAAAATTGCATTTGTATTTTTAACAACGGTATCCCACGTAAGTTGCCCAACAGAGTAGGCAAAAGTTGCATCAGTTAGACGGTGATAAAATGGCTCAGTTTATTCCTCTTTTGGCCCTGGGGCGCAGGCTTCACACCATCACCTCCCAAGTGGTCCAGAAGCCCCTGCTTCTGCCTGGGGCTAAGCGTTCATGCTGTTGGCCAACGCTTGTCTCCCGAACACTGACCACAGCGACTCCAAATGAGATGCTCAGTGAGTGAGCAGTGAGTTCCCGACTGTCCTCCAAAGATGGCAGGGAGAGTGACACCTTGCACCGAGGTCCCTTCCAGGCACTTCCAAGAAATGTTTCTGATTAACTTCCAACGCTGAAGAACAGACTGTCTCCATTTTTTCCCTCCCCATGTGTCTCATCATCTCTGTCTCTCTCTTTCTCTCTCTTTTTTTCCCCTAAATCTCTCTCCTCTAGCTTTGATCTACTTTCCAACACAAAGAAGAAACTTTGCTCTCCAAGTAGGCACCCCAGTCAGAGCCTTTGTTTCTGTTTTCACTCAATAGACTCGCTTTTAGGGCATGTGGTGGTGAGTGACAGAGAGCGGAGACCCCTGGGTGCATTTGAAAGAATTTAATGTGTTTGTGTAGAAATGGAGGGGACGCTTTCCAGCGCATTTGTATTTCCATCCAGAGTTTATTTTTTTTTTTTCCTGACCTGCGTGTGGCTGGACGGTGCCCATCTTCACGTGAATGCCCCGCCGGAATCTAAATCTTGACAAGTTGCAAACAGGCCCATTGTCCCCTCCCTCTGTGGTCTCTGTCCCGGGGATGGACATTCAGGCTGATTCAAAACAGAGTGAGTGTCAGCTCCTACTGAAGGCGAGTGACTCGAATGCTAATGTCAGCTCTCTTTGAATCTCCTGAGTGCACAAAGAAACCGAACAACAAATGGGGGTATTTGGTGCCCAGAACTTTGTTTTTAATGACTGAAAATGAAAGACACCCACAGGGAATATTTTTCCACTTAAAAAGATTTACGTGTATTTTATTTAACTCAAGTTTCAACTAATAGTATTAGAGGGTCGTCTTGTAACTCTCCTCAGCGACTATCAACTAATAGCATGAGACTATTTGGATTTTCAGACGTAAAAGGAAATGATTTACCATAAGAAACATTGTGTTCAGCATCATTTATCTTTGCTTGTAACTCATGCCATTGATAACGCTAAAAGTATCACATATTTGCATGTTTCAGGCAAAGAACAGACCTATTAGAAATTCCATCCCTCCAAATATATTAAGGAAATGCCTGCATTGATTTGAGTTCAGCTGTGAATTCTCATCTTTGAATGTGACCGACATAGTGTAAGTGAGGGAGACTGGATTCTGTTTTTACCGAGCCTGGCTGCTGGGCATTGTTTCTGGTTCTCATTAAAAAAAAAATCATTCCACCTAAGAAGTGCCATATGAAAGGAGGCGCAGTAGCCCAGAAACGTGTACCTTGCTCTTTACGGACAAATTCCCATCATAGTGAGAAAAGAACAAAACCCAAATAAACGTTACGTGGTGATTTGCCTCTCTCCTCATGCTACAAAATTCGCTCTTAAAATTGTGCTGAAATGTCACTTATAAAAGTCGACACCTCTACCCAAACAGATTTTTTTTTTGCTGCGTGGGGTTTCTACATTGAGACACGTTGCGACCTTTCCAACAGCGTGGGAAAAAAATGTCAGTGTCCAATGTCATTCTCAACGGTAGAAGTCCGTCAGATCTCTTATTCCCCAGTTTTAAATCCCCTCAATTCTCTCCTCTGTGTGATCCCTGAAGGGGGCTTTCTAAATGCAGAATCTACTATGTCTGTCCTCTGCCTACAGACCTGCTGTGATTATTCGTCAATCATAAATTAAGGAGCAACTCCGTACCGTGTCACTCAGAGTCATTCTCAATCTAAGCCCAACCTTTATTTGGCCTCACCTTCTGACATCACCTCCACTGCCCCCCACTTCATTGCACCCACAGTTACACATTAGAGCCCACCCTCCCTGAGCCCCCCACCTCACCACCAGCTCTGAGTCTCTGTGCCTCTGTTCTGCTGACCTGTGTCAATCTTATCTCCTTTCCTCCTTACAAACTGTCACTGGAGATCTCTTGGGGTCCTTCCTCAGCTTAAGTGTCACCTCTCAGCTAGGTCCTCAAGGGAGAGTAAATCGCACCATCTTTCACCTCCCCTTGAAATTTTGCATTTCCTCCTGGTGAAATGACCACGTCACATAGCATTATTGTCACCCGTCACTTTTCTGTACCGTGATTTGTGTTTCCTGCTGGCTCATAGTCTGTCTCCCAGAAGGCACTTTATTTCTTGTTCAAATTTGGTTTTATATAAACCTTTAAATAAGTTATAATTCATTTACTGAATATCACCAGGCAACACCACTAGCCAGTCAGTGTTCTGTCACTGCTGTAGATGGTAAATAAAACTCAGACTTAGACTCTGTTTGGAATCCAAGTTTTTCATCATGGAGAGAATGGATAATGGCAGAACACAGAGTGAGAGTAAACTAAAACAAACAAATGAAATCAGAAGACAGCACCAGAAAACTGTAAACAGGTTCATCCAAATAATTAAACATAGAATTACTATTTGACACAGCAGTTTCACTTCTGGGTAAGTATCTCAAAGGACTGAAAGCAAAAACTCAAGATACATGTACACCGATGCATATGGCAGCATTATTGACACTAGCCAAAAGGTGGAAACAACCCAAAGGTCTATCGGTGGATGAATGAGGAATGAAAAGCCGATATACACATTAAAATGGAGTAGTATACAGCCTTAAAAAAGAACGTGATTTGGACACATGATACAACATGGATGCGCTTTGAACACTCTTTGCTAAGTTAAATAAGTCAGACACAAGAGGACAACTGTTGTATGATTACACTTATATGAGGTACCTAGATTAGGCAAGTTCACAGAGAAAGAAAGTAGAGGTGTGGTTTCTGGGGGCCAAGAGGGGGGCAGATGGGGAGTTATTGTTTAATGGGGTACAGAGTTCCAGGTTGGGATGATGAAAGAACTGTGACGATGAACAGCCGTGATGGTCGCACAACAGTGTGAGTGGACTTCATGCCCCTGAATTGCACACTCTAAGTCGTGTATATTTTATTTTATCATAATAGAAAAAATGAAAGGAATCCTTCCAATATCTGGAGGCACATCCTAGAAACTTACTGTATCTAACACACTTGTACCTCTGCTAATATCAGCAGTATCTTAAAAAAATTTTGGTTTCTTCCACTTTATTTTTATTGACAAAAAATCCTCATTGCTTCACCGTCATCCGACTCATTAGTGTGAACCAGATTATCAACCAACGTTCATGCTGAAATTACCCATTTTTGCCAACAAGAACAATTCCTTTGTTGATTAGATAGTACTCTAGCATTTATTTGTCGTCTGATTTTGTGACACTGTTCTTTAGCAATAGAAGTGGTTGGCTTTTGTAAGAAATAGCAAATCATGCTTAAGTTACAGGCGTATGGAAGTAAAATAAAGAATATGTATATTTTATTATTATTCATCAATTATGTGGCACGCTTCCTTTGGATCAGTAAAAATTGTAATAAACTGATGTACATTTTTTTTTTTTTTTGGAGCACAGGTTGTTAAGCATTTTCCACTTACCACTGTTTCGTATGGACTTGATCTCTGAAGCTGCTTTGAAGTCCACAGAAGCATCACTCCTGGGGTCTCTGTGTGCCTGGAGCTGACTGGCACCCTTAACCCTCATTCCCCACTTCAGAATAAAAACACCTTCCCTGGATGTGCATTTACCATAACAAAACTAACCACCCTCGGCAAATGGCTAATCTCACCATCCCCTGGGCGGGCAGGCATCCCTGCATATCCTGCCCTTCACAGAGTCTTAAGGCCCATTACTCAGAGGAGCCCCTGAAGAGTCTTACCTCACTTACAGCCACTCAGGTGCCTCTGCACGATTTGATCACACAGCCCCTTCCCCCAAATCAAAGACCCCGCACGGCCACCCTCAGGGCTCATATAGGCACCTCTTGTCTGTGTGGCCCACTGTTGCCTGTAGCAGGGTATCTTTTAAATTTTTCCTTTGTCGCTTAAACTTTTCTTTATCTCTGGTAAATTCTTTTACCACACGTGACAATGGCCCACTGTATTCCCCCAACACTTTGGTCTCTAAACAGACGTCCCCAAAAACATACACTACAAAAGGCACCTGAAAACATAGGAAAAACATTCTCTGACATAAAACCTAGCAATGTTCTCCTAGGGCAGTCTACCCAGGCAACAGGAATAAAATGAAAAATAAACAAGTGGGACCTAATTAAACTTACAAGCTTTTGCACAGCAAAGGAAACCATAAGCAGAACAAAATGACAACCTATGGAATGGGGTAAAAATTTGCAAGTGATGCAAATGACAAAGGTTTAATTTCCTTAATATATAAACAGTTCATACAACTTAATAACAAAAAAACAAACAACCCAGTTCAAAAATGGGCAGACGACCTAAACAAGCAATTCTGCAATGAAGACATGCAAATGGCCAATAGGCACATTAAAAAAATGCTCAGTATGGTTAATTATCAGAGAAATACAAATCAGAAATACAATGAGGTATCACCTCACACCAGTCAGAATGGCCATCATTCAAAAGTCCATACGACAAATGCTGGAGAGGCTGTGGAGAAAGGGGAACCCTCCTACACTGCTGGTGGGAATGCAGTTTGGTGCAGCCACTGTGGAAAACAGTGTGGAGATTGCTCAAAAGACTAAAAATAGACTTACCTTATGATCCGGCAATCCCACTTCTGAGCATATATCTGGAGAGAAGTCTAATTTGAAAAGATACCTGCACCCTAATGTTCACAGCAGCACTATTTACAATAGCCAAGACATGGAAGCAACCTAAATGTCCATTGACAGATGAGTGGATAAAGAAGTGGTATATTTAATACACTGGAATACTACTCAGCCATGAAAAAGCATAAAATGCCATTTGCAGCAACATGCATGGCCCTGGAGACTGTCATCCTGAGTGAAGTCAGCCAGAAAGAGAAAGAAAAATACCATATGAGATCACTCATATATGGAATTAAAAAAAAAAAAGAAAAAAGGATACTATGAACTCATCTATACAATAGAAACAGATTTGCAGACTTAGTAAACAATCTTATGGTTACCGGGGAAAGGGGGTGGGAGGGGATAAATTTGGGAGTTTGCAAATATTAGCTACTATATAAAAAATAGATTAAAAAAGCAAATTTATTCTGTAGAGCACAGGGACCTATATTCAATATCTTGTAATAACCTTTAATGAAAAAGAATATGAAAAAAATATATGTATGTATGTGTATAACTGGGCCATTACGCTGTTCACCAGACATGGACACAATGTAAACTGACTGTATTTAAATTAAAAAAAAAATGGAACTGGGAAGTGCTGAGTGGAAGCTTTCACAGGTACCACCATGAAGCCTGCATAACCAGCAGAACGAGTGAAGATCAGGTCTGTTTGCGTAAAATTCTATCTCACCTTTGTGCCCTTGATGATAAGAATGTTACTTTTCTTCTGGTACATTTCTCGCGTGGAAATTTCATCTCCAGCTTTTAAGGAAAAGAAGGAAGATCCCTCCCTTCCCAGCAACAATGCAGGAGCCGCCACCTGCAGCCAACAAGAAACCGCCACAACCTTGACCTCTCCTTCCCCTGCAAGGATCTTTTATTCCAAGTCACCCTCCCCAGGTTCCTCCTAAAACCTAATAGAAGTGACTTTCCCTTTGTCTCTCTGGATTTGCCTATGAGTTGCCCCAGCTTGCACGTCCCAAATTGCAGTTCTTTGCTATCCCCGAATTAAGCACATCTTGCCTTCTTAAAAAAAAAAAAAAAAAAAAGCAAAAGAAACAAACAAAAAATAAAAAAACCGAACCAAACCAAAACAAAAACCCAACTAACCAAACAAAAACCTTGTTATCTAATTTTTAAGGTTGACACATTCAAATGTCTTTCCTTGTTCAGCATAAATATTTCGTATGTTATTATTTGTTTTGGACAGAACCTTTAATGTAGCTGCTTAAAATATCGTTTTCATGAATAATATGTTCTGAATGGCTGCATATTTAAATTGTTTCGACTTGTTCATTACTATGAATAATGCTGTAATGAAGACCTCGAGCATCGTTTTTGCCACATCCGTATCATCAGGATTTAAATTTGAGGCCTCGTCTCGGTTTACAGCTTTCAAGTGGAGGAGAATCGTCAGCTTGCTCTCTTATGGGAACCACAAAAAGTATCACCTTACAAACCCCAAAGTAGCTTTCCTGCTGTTTCCCTTCATCTGAACCAAGAAGGTGGAATGTGCTGATTTCATGCTGGCTAACTGAAGAGCCATCTGCCCAGAAGGGAAGGCTGTCCAAGGCCAAGACATCTTTGTCAAGGCCAACGCCAGCTCTGAAGTCCGGTCTGTGATTCTGGTCAGTTCAAATACAGTGGCAAAAAAAAAAAAAAAAAAAAAAAATTTTTTTTTTCTCACCAAATTGCAAGAAACTGTCGAACACAGAAAACGTTCTCAGATGCAATTACAGAGCAATAGATTTCCTAACAATGTCATTGGATGTGTCAACTGAAATAAATGCACAGCCTAAAAGTGGAGAGTTGTTTTATTTGGCGGGAGGACTCGAGCCGGGATGACATCTGAAGAGGTAGGGGAGGAGCCAGGATGTATAGGAGCTTTACAACAAAGACCAGGGAGTCAGAACATTAAAAGATTATTTGTTATCTAAAGAAAACCAGGCATCTCAAGTTAAAGAATTTAGCGCTTTTCTATGTATGGGAGGGAGCAGACATTCGGGCTCACTGAATTCATTCCTTTGACAAGCACCCAGCTATCCAGGGCCAGTGTCCTGTCCTTTCTTATTCTGAGTCCCCTCAGGGTGCATCCTTGTGAGTGGCTGCAGAGGCCGGGCTGCAGGCCTGTCCCCACCGGGGGGGGGGTGGCAGCAGCCACTGATGCCTTGATGGCTTCAGCATTCTTTGTTTACTGATATGGTTTGCGGTATTTTTTGTTCACAGATGCCGTATAAAATATGTATTCCTATAAATAAGGAAAAACCACAAATCTAAATGGCCATTTTTCTAGAGTCAAGGAATCAGAAAACATTAAGAACAACAGAATAAAATTACTTCTAATAAATACAATATTCTTTCAGGCGCTACTGTTTATCGGTGAATTAATTTTCTTTCTTCATAGAAAGCAATATGTTAACCTCTTTTTTTTTTTTTTTCTATTTCAGCTGCTGGTTGATAAATATCTCTGTCATCCAAGAGCAGCCTCTTAAGTTAAAGGAAACCACATATTAACTGTTAATGATACATGGTTTATATTAACAATACAGGCCGGCCCTGTCTCCAAGCTTTGGCGCTTCCAGCTGTGTGTACAGAATCACTTAGTCATTTGTGGATAGTGGGGGACAATTAGGTCACTGTAGCTTCTAATTCAGTCCCCTTCCTGCTCTCGGAGCTTTGCTGTCCTCAAAATATTTGCAACAGACCTTGAAATGCACCTTATTTCACTTAAGCACCGAAACCCAAGATGCCTCAAGCTGTCAGTAAAGGAGAAAAAGAACTTCCATCTTGTGCCTGGAAGCAAGGCCCTGATTCACATTTGGTGACTCACTCAAAGACCCAACCGGTCGCATTCCCGTCCGCCCATGGGACATCTATAAGATGAACAGCACGCTTATTTTTGGATCCATCTTGGAAGTGATCACTTTGAGGTTCTACCTGCCCTGTTGGCTGAAGAAAAAGCCTGTTGGGTGGAGGAAAAAGGACCTCAGAATCAAAGGGGAGGTCTGACTGTTGACCTGTGAAGAGGCAGCTGGGAGGTCTCGGTGGAGAACCTCACCTCGTTGGCCGTCAACTCTTCCACCCAGGAGGCAAGCTGGCTATATCAGAGGGGCCCCTAAGAGTGGGATCTTCTTAGGGTGACTAGCTTTTTGCAAAGAATGACACTAATGAGGTCACGATGTGGTCCTCAACAGAAGACCCCTCCTCTTACCATGACACCTCGGTCAGCTCCGTCAAAATCGTGTGCCCTCTGCTGTGGGGTGAGCTGGGCAAAGGGAGTCACTCTTGCAAATCCAGCCTGGAGGACAGGTCCTAACAACACTGGATTAGTGACCCTGTAGGAAAGGACTTGTTTGTTTGTGCGAAACACTGCCTTAATGGAATCTCTGTTTTCGTTCCGTATTAAAGATGGGGGAACCATGGTTCAAAGATAAACCCAGAATAAATTGACTGCAAGAGTGCACTGGAAAATCATTCAACGTCAAAAAGAGAAGGAGGAAGAGAGATTTGTCCTGTTAGATACTGACACAGTGTTAAAGATTGGCAGAATTGGCCGAAGAGCAGACAAACAGACCAAGAGAACGTGATTGAGACCCCGGAGAAAGGTGGTTGTATAAATGGGAACAGAATAGACCATAAATCAGATGGGAAAGAATGGACTGTTTCATAGATTCCATTGGGAAAACTGGCTCGTTCTGCGGAGGAAACAAAACTGACTCATTCCTTGACACCAGATGAATTAAAGACCCAAGTGTTAAAGGTAAAATGACAAAGTCAATAGAAGAAAAAATAGAGAATTTTTTTGCAACAAATTCTTCTTGAACAAAATTTTAAAAGGACAGGCCCAAAGGCAAACTCAGTGGTGACGTTTGGACAGACACGGTAAAGATTTTTGTGCCCTGAAAGGTGACGATGGGTAACTGAAACAGGACAGAATGAGGAAAGATACCGATAATCTTGAAAAGTAACGTGCGACTTCCGGTTTCTGGTCCGACATATAAAGACGTTGCAAGTCATAACTCAGAACCAAAATAAATAAATAAATAAATAAATAAATAAATAAATAAATAAAACTTAACAAATTAAAGTCAACAGCTTTTCTCAGATCTAGCGGAGAATTGAGGTCACAGGGCAAACTGGCGTGTCCCAAACTGGAAAGTCAGCCAGGCAGATACAGAGAATGCCTGCTTTCTGGGAGCAGAAAAGGCTGCAGGAAAGATCCTGGGCCATCTTGCAAGAACACCTGGAGAACCAGCCTTAATTTTACCACCAGAAGCCCTGCCAGGTTCTCAGGGTAAAGATAGGAGAAGAAAAAAAAAAAAAAAAAAAAAAAAAAACAAAAAAACCCCCTCATGCTTCTGGCAGGGAGAGAGGAAAAGTTACCGTTTGAAACACACCCAGGGCATTCCGTTCTCCTTAACAAAGACTTGCCCTCAAGAAAAACTATTTTGACAGAAACTAAACATCTTGGGTTTTACCAGAGCCTCACCAAGGGGGCTGAGGGGGAAGGAAATACTCAACTCTAGCCTTCTGTAGCCTCATGATGTAGGGGATGGAAACTACCCAGCTCTGCCTCCTTCTTGGGTAGGGGTAGGGGGCTAAACAGAACAGAATTTCCAAGAACTGTGGGATAATTATAGAAATTGTAAAAGTGACCCACTGCTGTTATCCAGAATGCAGAAGAAATTCCCACCAATCAGTAAAAAAAAAACCAAAAGAATAATAAAACATTAATTTCTATTTTCAAGGAGCCAGAACATTCTAGAAACTAGAAATGGAGGAAGCAGGGAACAAAGCCAACCAAGTCTAGGAAGAGATGCTCAAATGCATTAGAAGTGATTAAGATAGAAACTTAAAAAAAAAATGAGAGATATCACTTAATATTTCTAGATTGGCGAACGCTAGACTGC
This sequence comes from Camelus ferus, assembly GCF_009834535.1. Lineage (NCBI taxonomy): Eukaryota > Metazoa > Chordata > Mammalia > Artiodactyla > Camelidae > Camelus > Camelus ferus. Next base: position 197,508 of record NW_022589662.1, on the reverse strand, counting down.
TGCGTAATGCCAAGTGTTGGCAGAGAGGTGGAGATTCAGGTTGGGTCGTGCACGGATGGGTGGAGGGTGGACTGGTCCCCATCTGGCGCCGCCTGCAAAGTCAGGTCAAGAAAGTGCACGTTGAATATATTATGTTTTTACCTAAATAGTCCGAAGAAATTACTGCAAAAGGACCCATGGTAGATGTGCAGGCTTCATTGTGTAATCAGAAGGGGTCAATCCGGGTGACAGCACCAGACAGAGTCAACTGGGAAAAACAGTGGAATAAAGGACAGTACTGTTTACCTAAATTAAAAATCACCCCCCGTACAAGCAGACATCCAAAGAAAACGTGTACGTTAAATAAATTAGAATGGTTGATCATGGCGGTGCTGGCGGTGGAGAATGGAGATTAAAAAAATTAAAAAAAAACCCACAACAGATACTGACTGGTATATATAAAATAGATAAAGGTTATACTGCAGAGCACAGGGAACTATATTCAATATCTTGTAGTAGCTCATGGTGAAAAACAATATGAAAATGAACGTATGTATATTCATGTAGGACTGAAGCACTGTGCTGTGCACCAGAAATTGACACAGCATTGGAAACTGACTGTAACTCAATAAAAGAAACAAACAAACAAACAAAACACAACAGAGGAGGAATTTCAAGGATCAATGATGATAATGTGGACTAAGATGAACTGTGTTAATGGAAAAAAAAAAAAAAGCTAACAAAATGTTTATCATCCAGGCCAATGAGTGTAGGGAAGGACTGTGCAAATGCCCTGTGGTCTGGAAGGCTGGATCTTGGACTGGCTATGTGTGCACAAATTCATCCCCTCCCCTGCTTCTTTTTCATGCCCCAGACTTACTCAGAGTGGCCATCTGGGGAAAAGGAAAAAACGACAGTTGTCTAAAATTCAGCTGTTCAAGAAATTCAGTTCAGCACCGTCCAGACTCCAAACATACATTTCCAAGCATCTCCTGCACATTGTCAGACGGACGCCCCGAAGGATGTTCAGAGTCAACGTTGCAGAGATCAAACACTTCCTGGGCACGTCCCCCCGAAATCTGCCGGTCCCCTTCACACTTCGTTACTCCCGCTCCTGCAGGTCACAGAAACCCAGCCCTCCTCTGTGCTCGCTGGCCGTCCCCTGGTCCCTGAGCTAGCCCTCAGGGTCTCTTCTCTGGACAGGCTTCCTAACCACACTTTTTAAACCACATTACTTATTTCTTCTCTCTCATTAAAAGCCCTCCATGGGGCTCCACTGCCTATGGATTTTCCCCCATATCAGTAACACATCAAAAAAAAAAAATCCTTTGTTACAGGATTCTAGACCCCCTCCATCACCGCCCAGCCATCGAGGCAGGGTGGGGGATGTCCCCAAATGCCCAGTACTCTTCTGTGTCTCTGTGCTTTCTGTCTGCACCGTGTGTCCTTCAGGTCCAGGATGGGATGCTAGGTTCTGCCTGCATCACACATCTTAGGGGGTTACAAAAGCAAAGGTTCATTTCTCGCTCAGCCTGAATGTCCCTCCTGAGACAGCTGGCACCCTCACTCCTGTCATCTTCACTCTGGAATGCGGGCTGCTGGGGGTGACTTTCCTGACCATCCTTTCTGCCCAGAGAAAATTGAGAGCTTGGTAAACACACCACAGTCTGGCTACTAAAGCTTCCTCCCCCCCCATCCCCCCATCCCCGAAGTGCCACAAGCCATTTCTGTTCCCTGTGGTCCCGCCCCCACAGGAATGAGACAGGGAAGCATGCCCACCCCCAGGGAGGGGCTGCAAATATGTGGGATTCACAACGGGACCCTAGGCAGCAGCTTGATTTCCTTAGATTGGAATCTCTGCCTGGTGCATACCAGGCATTCTTGAAGGCATATCTTAACTTCGCTTCCTCTGCAGTAAACATCTCCGGCTTTGCAGGTAGTTTTGTCCCTTTGCGTTCCTCGAGGATCTGGGACTGGCGTCTCCACTCACTCTTGCGTGTTCTGCAGTGAAGCGCACCTCTCCACGCTTGTCTTCGCGTTGGATTCTGGTCTCTGGAAATGTCAGAGTGCAGTCTACGGTTTTGGGGTTGGGAGAAGGTGTACTTTTTGTGGGCTGATTATGCACTTGGAGCTTGGTTGCTGGTTAACAGATCCTTGGTATCGTTTTTATTGAATGCTGGTGGCCACGAGGTTGTACCTGACAGATCAATTGCAGGGAGTGTAACTGACTTGACAGCTCTGAGTGTGTAACTGACTTGACAGCTCTGAGTGTGTAACTGACTTGACAGCTCTGAGTGTGTAACTGACTTGGCAGCATTAGCTGCCAGGCTCTGACATTCATTGCTGACTTTACACAAACACACACCTGCCATGCACCCCTCCCAGCCCATGACTTTGTGCAGACGGGCTCCTGGGGGCTGCCGGACTCCCCTACTGGCCAGCGTTGGCTCTAAGACACCCCAACAGTCTTACAAAACTTGCAAGTACCGCACAGCGTCCTGGGGTGCCTCCAACCCCTCCTCCCTTCTCTGCTTCATTTTGCAGGAGGATTGCATCATGGTCTGCCCACCCCCCCGCCACAGGTCCTTCCCCATCACACCATTCTTGCATGTTTAATCCTTTCCTGGCTTCTGCTTCTTAGAGGACACACACTAACACAGGGAACTTCCACAGTGATAATCAGACCCGGCCAAATATGATCAAACTTCTTTGGGAGCTCAAAAGCGAGGAAAAGTTAAGTCAGAAAAATCAGGAAATTGCTTCATGGCAGAGGTGGATTACAGTCGGGCTTTGTAAGGTGGGTCTTGGCCAGTGGTGGTGTGGGAGGAGGAAGGGGGGCCTCTCGAGAGATATGTCTTTCACCCGTCCATAACGTGGTGGGTTTACTTTTTAAATCTCCAGACTCAGATTTCTTTTAAATACTGGGGAAGGAGTCTTTCCGGACACATTCGTTTTCTTTTCTGCACTTCCCCTTGTATTATTTATTTGGTTCCTTGTGTGTGGCTTCCTCCTCTTTTACTGTTTGGTTTTCTACAAACTTGACTCCTTCTCCGATCCCTCTGTCATCATCTTCATCCCTTCGCTCCAAGTTCTGGGACCCCCCCTTCTCAAATGTCTGCCCCCGTATCAACAGCGAGACCATCCTCAGTGTCAGAGCTGCCTTTCTCTCTCCAACAAACATTTCAACTTGGCTCTTGGGATTTTGGTTTCCAGGCACTCTCTCCTTGCATCGAGTCAAATTTGTCTTTTTTAAGAGTATGGGGGGAAAATGTATTTTAAAATATTCTTCTGTTTCCTGCAGCAAATCTATTTCAGGGAAAGTCTTCCATTCAAGTCCTGCAGCCTTGGTCCACTTCTCTAGTGTTTCATCTCTTTGTTTATTGCCTTGCCCTGCATTATCCTGGTGCCTGGGGTCTGTACTCGGGGCCTTGGCTGAATGCAGACAAGAGTCTGTGAATATCCCTAGCACTGATGCTCACGTGTTCACAGACTGTCGCATGTGAAGCCAAAGGAAGCCATCTGGGCAGAGACATGTGAGAAGTCAAGTGATGAAATGGGTCTACTCAAAACAAGGGTGAGGGAGGAGGCGTATCTGGTTAGGAGCCTCTGGGACAGAAGCCAGGGAAACCAGATAGAGGAGCACCAGAAAGCCGGAGACGTCTCCGTTCCAAGCCAGAGTTTGTCCACAGTGACTTTTCACGGAGGGCTGGCAGCCCCGGCAGGGCCAGGAAGGAAGCTGTTGGGAATACCAGTCTGGTCTAGACATGCATGCTGACTTTTTTGGTTTATTAATCCTAGAATGAAAAGCAACTCTTCCAGACCAATTTTTTTTTTTTTTTGAAACAGCCATCATACATTGAGTCTCCTTTGTGTCCTCACAGGCCACGTGGGTGTGGCTGAGGTCCTGGCAAGGATTAAGCAAACGTCAAAGGATTCCCTAAGGCAGGCATGCAGGCAGGTCCACTCAGGTCTGGGCAGAGCAGGGAGGGAGGCCACCGCAGGTGGGCTGTGGCTCGGGGAGGCGGCAGGCAGGGGGTCATCCAGGCTGCCTCCAGCTTTGAGACAATCCACCACCAGCCTGAACTCCGCCCTCTGCCTCCAGATGCACAAAGGCAAAGGTGAGCTTGCAAGACATCCTGGATCCTTTCCCCCACCTATCTCCCGCCCCCTCCACCTCCTTTGTTAGCTCAGCTCCAATAATCTGAACTTGGGGCTCTCCTGAGACCACCACACCACACCCCGCTTAGTTCTCAGATTGCTTCAGATCTTTCTGCATTAAGAGAGCTTCAAAAATTTTGCTCTTTTAAAAACTGGAAATTAATTAAAATTGAAAATTTATCCAAATTTTAAATTTAATTTTTTAATTTATTTAAAATTTAAAATTAAATTAAAATTTAAATTTAAATTAAAATTAAATTTTAAAATAAAAATTTAAAATTAAAAAAATTTAAAATTAAATTTATTTTAAAATTCCAAAAAAATTTAAAATTAAATTTATTTTAGAATTTAAAAAAGATTTAAAATTAAATTTAATTGAACATTTTTTAAAAAATTAAAAATTAATTAAAATTAATTAAAAATAAAAATTAAAATATTGATGCTGGGGTTTTTCATGGCAATCGTTTGCAGAGACAGAGAAGCCCGGAGGGCTGTGCAATCAGCCCCTTGCTGCCTGCTACCCCGGGGGCAGGAGATGAGGTGCAGAGGGCTGGCCCTGCTCTGGCTCCAGGAACAAACCCCATGCTGTCCACAGTGTTGTTAAATCTGGTCCGAGTGGTGATTAATTTAGTCAAATGGCCTCCGATTTTTGGCATATGTTCACCATTATTTTTAATTTCCAACGTTGAGGCAGACCTTTTTTCCTGTTTGTTTTCATGAATATTTTAATGGAAATTGAGTGACCCCTTTTGCTTTTGTCTCTTAGGATCTTTTTCCTTTTTTGCTTTTAAATGACAACTAAGAAAGAGATCTACTGCTTTGAATTTTTTTAAATGTATTTTTCAAAGAACCTGCCGTGCTTTGTTCAATCATATTACAAATTATTTGAAGGCAGGGGTTGAACCCCGGACAGCTCATGTGTAGGGGGAAGATTTCTGCTTTTTTCTACATTTGGTGAACTAGTTCTAATCTTTGTTGGAAGACTGTTGATTCTTAGTTTCCTCAAGTGAAGAGTGAAAGAAATGGGACAAAGGGTCAAAATTCCATCTTTTCAGTTTTTCTATCAGATTCGCTGTCAGAGCGACAAAAAGTTAGAGAATATATTTGAAAGAAAATTATGTAATATTCTCTTTTATTTTATGTTTGATACATCCTTTTTTGTTTTTTTAAACATTTTTTTATTAAGTTATAGTCATTTTACAATGTTGTGTCAGATTCCAGCGTACAGCACAATTTTTCAGTTATACGTGAACGTACATACATTCATTGTCACATTCTCTTTCGCTGTGTGTAATATCCTCTTTTCAAGATCACGATCTTGTCTGCTGAATCTCAAAGTGTATTCCAGAGAGACTCAGGGTGGAGGGTGGGGGAGTCCTCTGCGTCCCCTTCAGAGAGTCCAGCGGGGTGGAAAGAACTTTCATAACAGCACAAAGATGTTTGCCTTTTTCTCTCTCGTTTTCTCACGAGTGTATGGTGGAGTTTCTCAAAGTCCGCCTGATGTGTGATATCAGAGCAGATTAGTGCAAACGCAGATAAAAGAACCCAGATGACTTCTATTAAGCAAGACATTAAAGAGACTTGCAAAATTGCAAAACATGACCCTTATCACTAAATTTTTTTTGTTGTTAGAAGTATAGTTTTTAAAAATAAAAATGGTTTTTGCTTTCATGTGTAATTAGTTTATTATTGATTTTTTTTAACGAATGAACTTTAGAAAGTTATGTTTTTATTTTGAATATTGAAAGTAACCATAAGTATGCCCCACATATATAAGTTTTGGGGGACCCTCAATAGTTTTTAAGAGTGAAAAGGAATCCTGAGACCAGAAGGTTTGAGGACCACTGACCACTGACCAAAGCTTCAGTCTGCATATTAAGTAGAATCTCCATCCCTGATATTCTAAAAGACCAGAGGCCAATTCATGCCCATGTTTTAAAAACTAATGTTCATCAGACATCAGCCTGTCCCCATCTTTGTATCTTACCTTCTTTAGAGCCAAAAATGCTGGTCCTCCTTCCTTTTAGTTATTCAGCTTATTATTTATTTATTTTTTTTGGCAAGGGACAGGTAATTACATTTATTTATCTTTAGAGGAGACACTGGGGATTGAACCCAGAACCTTGCTCATGCTAAGCATGTACTCTACCACTTGAGCTATACCCTCCCCTCCCTGCCAAAGCCTGATTAATGCCAGTTCATTATCTCTGACCATCACTTGCCTTTAGACCAATGCTTGGTGCAAATATTGATAAAACTGAACGTTCATGTTCAATCACAGAAGCACGGTTTGGCTATTAGCGTTAAATCATTCATTCACCCGTTTGTTCCTTCAGTAAGCATTTATTGAGTGCCTACAGTTTGCCAGGTACGGTTCTGTTTTGTTCAAAAGGAGCAGACAAAAATGTCTGTTTGCTTAGAGCTTACATTCTAATTAGATGACATAGATAATAAATCATAAACAAGAGGTAATATAATAGGTCAATTGTAGAGGATGCCAGAGGATCTAAATTCTATGGAAATAACACAGCAGGCGAAAGGGGCTTTTATGTATGTGTGTGGGGTGGCGAGGTGGCCCCGGCATATTTTAGCAACAACATGAAGCTAGAGGGGTTGGAGTAGAGTACGCCGAGAGGAGGTTGGGAGGAGGTGAAGGCAGAGACGTCCCAGGGAAGCAGATCACCTGCTGCCTTTCAGCCCCTAGTAAGTTCTCTGGGTCAGGTAAGCGTAGGGTTTTGAGAAAGAGAAGTTACATTTTCTAAAGGGAATTGCATCTCCAAGTATCATTCTGGCTCCCACGTTGAGAATAACACAGGGATAGAAATTTGGGAGGCAGTTTGGGAGGCTGAGGCTGAAGTCCAGGCGAGGCAAGATGGTGCGGACCACGATTCAAATTCAGAGCCGGGGGCGGGGTGGATTCAGAAGTGCTGAGAAGTGGCCAAACTGGATACATAATCAAGGTGGAACCACCAAGGGACAGTTCCAGGTGTCATGGAGTAATTGGTCATGACTAAAATCACTCTTGCTTTATGTCATTCAGCTTCGTATAAAAGTGAAATGTCTCCCTGCCATTTGCACTGTCTTATTTTCAAAGTGCTTTACTTAGAACCACTTAAAAGTAGCTGGTCTGATACCTGGACCCCAGTGTTCATAGCAGCACTATTTACAATAGCCAAGACATGGAAACAGATTAAATGTCCACTGACAGATGACTGGATAAAGATGTGGTATATTTATACAATGGAATACTACTCAGCCATAAAAAATGACAACATAACGCCATTTGCAGCAACAAATGTGCTCCTGGAGAATGTCATTCTAAGTGAAGTAAGCCAGAAAGAGAAAGAAAAGTACCATATGAGATCACTCATTTGTGGAATAAAAAAAAAATGAACATAAATACAAAACAGAAACAGACTCATAGACATAGAATACAAACTTGCGGTTACCAAGGGGGTGGGGGGTGGGAAGGGATAGACTGAGATATCAAAATTGTAGAATAGATAAAAAGATTATACTGTGTAGCACAGGGAAATGTATACAAGATCTTGTGGTGGCTCACAGAGAAAAAGACTGTGACAATGAATATATATATGTTCATATATAACTGAAAAATTGTGCTCTACACTGGAAATTGACACAACATTGTAAACTGACTATAACCCAATTAAAAAAAAAAAAGAAGAAAAAGAAAAAGTAGCTGGTCTGAAAGTGATTGAACTGGTAAACAGCTGTCAATGAGTAATCGTTGCATTATTCATAGATTAAAGTGAATGTGTGGCTTAGGGCGACTGAGTTAAATGGTAAATGACTACACGCACGGGACTGCCAACCGATTTAGGACCCATTTCAATCTGATAAAGCAAATTTCCTAAGGCTTTAAAGTGAGTCGTCAGCGACTCTTCCATCTACTCAAATCCATGTGAAATCGTTGGCCCCATCTAGAGAAAGGTTTATTGCTCAATGTCAAAGGCAGAACATACATCATTTAATTGTTCATCTTTGCCCTGAATGCTTTTAAGGAGAGCTCCCTGGATATTTGGATTTAATTAATGAGCAGTTCTCTTGGAGGGGATCTGTGATATTAATGGTAGTGTTTGGAATTCCATGAATTAAGCCACCAGGATTTGAATCCTTCCACCATTGCTATCTGTGACCTTCAGCAAAACACTTAACCTCTGTCTTGATTTCCTCTTCTGAGAAAATAAACCTTTACGGAACCTAGTTAATAAAAGAAAAAAAGCTGGTGGGTGCCACATACTCTTCTAAGTCATTCTTTTCTATTTAGTTCCACATTTGGCTTCTCTTTGAAAATACTCTTTCTTCAAACGTTGTCAGCTCAAAGTAATACAGCTAGAGAAAACATCTTTGCAAAGCAAAACCAGACCCTTTTTCCTATTAAAATGAGTTGTAATTTTTTAGAAGTTTTTTTCTGGTTCCATCAATATTATTTCCCCCAAACAGGAGAGAAAACTCTTAATGAGACCACATGTTTACATGTTTCAAACTTTGAAACTCCCTGGAGGTTCCAAAGTGTATATTTCTGATGGTGTCAGTATTACTGCTGTAAATATCTAGATATAATACAACATACACATGGCTTTCACATGTTTACATTTAATACATCATTATGCATGTATCGTTTTTGTTACTGAGTCCAAATTCATTCTGCTCACTGCATGACAGGTCAGTCAATTGGGAGGCAAGGTGATGGGGCAAGGAGTAGTGACTTTATTCCGAAAGCCGGCAGACTGAGAAGATGGCAGACTGATGTCCTGGAGAACCATCTTCCCTGAGTCAGAATTCAGGCTCCTTTTATACTGAAAAGGGGAGGGGGTGTGGTTGGTTGTTGCAAACTTCTCGGTGCAGGAATCCTTTGTTCTTGCAGCTGTCCCCGGGGGTCAGGTCATGATGCCCCTGCAAACCTCCAGCAAAACAAATGTTATTTTCTACTCTGCAACTTGTTATCTTTATATAAGGGCAAACGTGTTAACATCCTTAAAGGTCTGAGCCTTGAGAACCGGCTCTTCTGTCTATTTCAGGCTAAAGGCAACGTTGTTTTACAAAAGGTGCAGAGCGAGCAGGACTGAGCCTAGAAAACAGGGCACAGGGTTAAAGCCAAAGGAACAGATTTAATATGCAGTCAGATTTATTCTCTTCTGTTACAATTTTATTGAAATTATTCTTGTATAATAATAATAATAATAAAAAAAAGGAAAACAGCTAACCAAAAGAAAAATGATGATTCTGAATGATTTAACACACTTGTTTGGGGCCAAAGAAGATTGCAGCGCAGTAAAATCGTGATCGGGAATGAAGACACATCCATCCTGACCAGACCCACTGACGCAGACCATCAGGCAGGAGAGATTCTTTTAATTACCGCGGTGCCCTGAGCCAAAAGATTCCAAGTTTGTTTGAACAAAGCCACAGAGGAACTGCTGATGGGAATCAATTTTAGGCTCTGGAGAAAGCCCTGCAGAAGCCAAGGAATTTGGTCTCACGCAGGGTGTGGGATTCTGAAGGCACATTTTGTCGTGTGGGAACGGTTGTACGCTGATGGAGGAGGCGGGGGTGAAGGGCTGTCGCCTGTGCTGCGCACACGTGACAGCTTAGCACCTGTTGCCCTGACATGTCCGTTACACACAGCATCCTGTCCTTCACACACTGTTTCTCTTACCTGCTGAAAGCCCCCTTACCGAGTGGATCTGCGTTTCAAAATGCAGTTAAATCTAAGTCAGCTTGGGGGTAACAACCAGGCTCTCGTGTCTTTGGGATCAGCCTGGGTTCCTCGTTGGCTCTGCGGCAGGCGAGCTGTTCTCGTTGTGAACGGCTCGCAGTCTGATGGGGGCTGCGGGCTGGGAGGAAGCTCCGGCAGCACTTGCTTTTGCTAGATGCTTATCCTTTGAAAAAGTCGGTCTCATTTCCAAGAATAACCATTTCCTCCGGATGCGGGGAAGCCTATAGGTTCCGAGACCCTCGTGGCATCCTTTTAAATTTTGGCAGACATCCTGCTTTGCTTTGAGTCCTCAGGACACTTAAGCAATGGAAATGAGGAGAGTATATAGCTCAGTGCTAGAGCGCCTGGTTAGCACGCATGAGGTCCCGGGTTCAATCCCCAGTGCTTCCATCAAATAAGAAAATAAACCTAATTACGTCCCACTTAAAAAGTAAAAAAAAAAAAAAAAAAATTAATAAAATAAAAAAGAAATGGAGAAAAGAGAGAGTCAAATGTTTCTGCTCAGACCTCAGCAGATTAAAGGCCAAAGACTCACCAGACCTGGTCCAGTGGGTGTGGACCTGCCAAGCTTGGTGTGGATGACTGATTTGCAATGGTTATAATTCAAAACCCCCCAAATGCATAGCATGTGTATAAAAACTATCTTTTTTTTTTTTACTTAATTTTTTTTTGGGGGGGTGAGGGTAATTACTTTTATTTATTTATTTGTTTTAATGGAGGGACTGGGGATGGAACCCAGGACCTCGTGCATGCCAAGCATGTGCTCCACCCCTGAGCTGCACCCTCCCCCCCCAAATTATCTTTAAATGGAGTGAAAACTAATTAAATTATTAAAAACGATCATAAGTACAAAACAGAAACAGATGTATACAAGATCTTGGGGTAGCTCACGGTGAAAAAGAACGTGACAATGAATACATGTATGTTCACATATGACTGAAAAATTGTGCTTTGCCCTGGAAATTGAGACAACATTGTAAACTGACTATAACTCGATAAAATAAAATTAAAAAGAAATGATCATGCTTTCGTATACTAGTGAACTTTACTTTTCCCTTGGAAGATGTTCTTAGATGTTGCAAATACCCCAACGAGAATTTGTGGCGCTTCTCCCAAACCATGAAGTCCTTGTTCTGGGGATCATGACGGAGGACTGATGCCCCAAAAAATATTCTTTGGGAAGCACTGTTATCAGAATGCATAACCTTAAACACAAATTAATACCGATGCAAAAATGTGTCTCTAACTTGATCTTTCAAGAAATTAGTTATCGCCAAGTGAAGCAGTCAAAGCAAAGCATGTGACAAAGCATTGGGGTGACTGCAAAACACTCACTTAAAATCTCTCTTTCCTGGGGGAGGGTGTAGTTCAAGCGGTAGAGCACATGCTTAGCGTGCACGAGGTCCTGGGTTCAGTCCCCAGCACCTCCTCTAAAAATAAATTAACAAATAAACCTAATTATCTCCCTCCAACAAGAAAAAAATTAAAAAAATTACGAACCCACAAACTTTGTATCTTTTTATCCTGGGTTAAGATGAAAAGCAAGACGTTATTGGATGATGGAAGACTGCAATTCTCAAGGTGTCTCCACCGCACTCAATACGAAATATGAAAATACGAAGAAGGATGTTTGAAGCCACATCACCAATGATGGTGCAAAAGCACAAAACAGAAATATCAACGTGAAAAAGAAAATCAAGAATGCAAAGAATGCCGTCGTGGACCCAGGACCCTCCTCCTCTCATCCTGTATCCTTACCGATGTTCTTAAGTTTAGATCGCAGAATCTCCTGGCGTCTGAATTTATAATCTTGAAGTCCGAAATGGTTTTTGCTTTGTTACTCCCATTTTTTCTCTTTGTTTTGCTTTAGTTTCCCCCCCCATGAACATGCCTTTTATGTAATCACATGCAGATTGCATTTCTAAGCATCCTTATGTAAAATGGATATCATAACAATTTTATGTATCTCAGGGAGGTACCATGTAATATACCAAAAGGTATATAATTGAATTTTTAAAACATGCTTTTATCATTTTTTTTCATATTTTATCCATTTGTTTGTCTTAAGTTTTGAACTTATTTTGTCATATCTTAATTTTTAAATCACAATCATTGTGTGGATGGGCTGTGAAGCCCTGATTGCCAGGGTTTGAATCTCGGCTTCTCCGCTTCCTTCCTTTGTGACCTGGGGTCAGTTACTTGACCTTTCTGATCTGTTTTAACATCTGTAAAATGAGGCAAAATGGTAGAATCCAATTCCACAGCCCGCTGTGCGGGATAAATGAATTACTGTGTTGAAATTCCCCGGGACATGATGTGTCGTCTGAAAACGTTAGTTGTGCCAAGGGTTATTATTTTTAAATGGCCAAAGTGTTTCCATGGTGGACTTGGAAGTGCACCATTACCGAGAAGACTTTTCCAAAATAAACCCAATTTCAACCTGCAGGATAGACTAATCTGTCATTAATCCTGTCCTGGGGCTTGGCGTTCTAATTTGGTGTAAACTTGGCTCCTTTGTCTTTTTTTGTAAGTTAAGTAATTTTTTCTTAAATTCTATTTTATTATTATTATTATTATTTTTTTATCTTTTAGGGAGGCGGTAATTAGGTTTACTTACTTATTTTTGGAGGTACTGGGGTTCAAACCCAGGGCATTGTGTATGCTAAGCATGCACTCTACCACTTGGACTTAAACCCTTCCCCCCCGTAGGACAAGTAATTTTTAAAGTGTTTTTGTAAGACAAAATTTTCGGTTAGTCAACTGCTCTCTGTCTATATAATATATGTAATCTGTGGATCGATCTATCGATCGATCGATCTATCTATCTATCTATCTATCTATCTATCTATCTATCTATCTATCTAAGAACTATCAAAATTTAGCGTTGAAAACACTTGGAAACTTCCTTGCTTCCCATCTTAATTTAGGAATTCCTGCAGAAAACCATCCTTGACTTCCCGAGCTTGAATCCGGTGCCCTTCCTTCCCTGTGGCCCCACAGCTTCCAGCTACGGCACAGCTCAGGTCACTCGGTGGCCTTGTGACACTCCCTGACGGTAAGGTCCAGGAGGGCCGGCCATGATTCTTGGTTCCCAGGGGTTGCACCTAGCATTGCGTGCGCAATAAATATTTGCTAAATAAAAGGATGCTTCCAGCTTCACTTCTAGAGAATCCTAGGCCACATAATTGATTTTTTTTCAAGGAAACGAGGTTTTGGGCTCTGCCCTAGTGGTTCTTAAATGCTCCCCCATTGCAGCCCCTTTCTCTTAGTGGGTGGGGGGCATCTCCACGGTGGGGTCCCCTTCCCATCGTTAGCAGCATCCTTGCAAGTGTTGGGAACGCAGCTGCGCAGACGGTCCCTCTGAGGGTGGGGTGGCGGGGGGTGACTGGACCCCACCTGAGGCCCTGAGGGGTCTGGTTCAGGAGCTCTGCTTGGGTCCCGCCCCAGCCCAGCGACACGGATGCCACCAGAGGGAAGCAAAGTGCAGCGGAGCCGAGGCGGCCCGACCGGGAAAGGGACACACAGCCAGCAGGCTCCAGCCAAGGGTGTCCCCTGCCAAGTGCAGATGCAGCTGACGGAGGGAGGTGATCCCCAGGGTGGAGCCCGGGGATGACTCAGACCCCGGGTCAGGCTGGGGACACAGGCCGTGGGTGGACAGGGAAGCAGAGGCTGAGGAGGCCCCATCTGACATCCAGGGCAGCTCATCCATCCAGCAGAGCACCGTCATGAGCGAAGGATGCTTTTGGGACCCAAGTCAGATCTGCGCTGCCCTTCTCCTCGGGGATGCCCTTATGAGGCGCAGAAGCCCAGCTGTAGGACTTCCCATTTCTAATTCGTCAATTTCCAGGTAGTACTGGGGCACGGTTTGGCTGGAATGCTCTGGCCCCTGTCCTTGGTCACTGAGCCTTTTACTTGTCCCTTAATTTTTCAGCACTAATTGTAAAGCTGGCGAAGAAAAAAAAAAGAGTGTTGGAAATCTGAAATTCTGCATTCTGTACCCCAGCCTTTCAAAGTTAAGGTACAACTATTTTTATTACTGCTTGTGTTTATCCAATGGTGAGTGGATGTGACAGTCACTTGCCACTCTAAAGATGTAACCCACTGGCTTTCTTAGGGCTCAGATGATCCGTCTTCTGAAAGATTCATTTGTTTTGTGAAAGGCGGTTGGACCTGGCCTTTTGGACCGTGAAAGACTGGCTCAACTCTAGGCCAGTTAATTACTGTCTACACCACCCTGGGCTGGTTATTTACTCTCGTTGGCCTCAAGACTCAAAAACTGAGATCCTCAAACCCATCACCAGGATTAAGAGATGGGATGTACGTGGTGGGCCTGGCACTCAACAGGTGCACAGTGACATCACTTTGTGTTTTAAAGACAAGACAATTCAGGCCAAGGGAAGGTTCAAAAGAGTGGGCAAAGGGATACACTTACCATATAGGCCATTTCTCTGTTCCGAATCCTCTGGGGACTTCCCATCTTAGAATCCCTGAAAAAGCCCTTTATCCTCAAAGACTCTGGCCTCCGTCAACCCTGCCTCCCCCACTTCCCAGCTCCTTCCCCTCACTTAGGTGTTGGATTTATATCAGCCCCTCAGATTTACTCAAATGCCACGACACAGAAGGATTTCCCTGTCACCTCACCTACAATTCCAGCCCTCCTTAAGCCATCTACCCCTCTTTCTTGCTTGAGTTTTCTCTTTGAACTTCTAATCGTCTAATACAAAGTTCATTTTTCTTTTTCCTTACTTTTCTGCTCCCTCGTTAGAAGTTCCCCAAGGGTTAGGAATTTTGTCTCGGACGCTCACTGTTCCATATCTGGGGCCCACGGCAGTGCTTGGCTTGTGGTAGACACTCACTTTGTCGAACGGAAGGATGGACTATAGTTCTTATGACTCAAGAATGGGCCTCTGCTGATTGTAACAATAACTAAGGTGTATGTGGCTCTTGGCTTTGGTAGGTTTTTAACATACATTTCTTATTTTATCTAAGGGTAGATGTTTTTGTACAATTGTGGACTAATTCGGTCTGCATTTTTTTCCCCAAGATGCTTTCTAGTGATGCCTGGCATTCCGTGGGCATTGGCGTTACTTAAGGGTGGGTTCAGTTAGCCTTATTCCAAATCTCCCCACCGGAACACACGTTAAGCATGAGGTAGGTCAGAGGTGCCCTCACATAAAATGCTTCTTATAACGCACGAAACTCTTCTCAACACCAACCGTTGAGTCAGTTGTTGGAAACTTCCATTCCTACTTGACCTGGTTGTCTGTTCTATTTGCTCAAGGTCTGTAACACCCAGCACAGGCAGGCAGGGCAGTGCCAGAAAGTTCTGCAGAGAAACACCATCCTCAGGAAACCAGGATGGACAAGCTTCCTTCAGGTCGTAAGAAATAAGTATCTATTGTCCTTACTTTGAAACATTGAGGTTTCTTTGAGTGGAGAATCCCCCCAAATAGTTAGCTTTATAATCTTTTTACTTATAATCTTTAACATTATAAACAAACTGAAGCAAGACAGACCTCATCGCTGTGAACCAGCTGGCACATAGGCTATTAGAAACTATGAATTTGACTCCTCTTGGGACCTCGTATAAGTGGAATCATACAGTTATCCGTCTTTTTGTGACCAGTTTATTTCACTTAGCATAATGTCTCCAAGGTCCATCCACATTGTAACATGTGCCAGAATCCCCTTCCTTTTTAAAGGCTGAATAATATTCCACTGCATGTATATACCACAGTTTATCCATTCACCCATCAAAGGACACTTGATTGCTTGCATCTTTTGGCCATTGCGAATAATGCTGCTGTGAACATGAATGTATAAATATCTGTTTGAGGACTTGCTGTCACTTCTTTTGAGTATATACCCAGAACTGAAATTCCTGGATTATAGGCTTTTTTTTTTTTTTTGAGGAACATCCATCCTATTTTCCACAGAGGCTGTACCATTTTACATTCCTACCCACAGTGCACAAGGATTCTAATTTCTCCACATCCTCACCAGCACTCACTGTTTTCTGTTTTTCTGTTTTTGTTTTTTTAATGACAATTGCCATCCTAAGGGGTGTGAGCTGGTTGGAAGATGCTTTGGAGCAAGACTAGCTTTATCTGTGGGAGAAGCGAGCAGAACACAGACAGCTGCCTCCTGGCACTGGCTTAAGTCCCCAGTCCCGCCATGTTTTCCTCTTGACATCTCCCGGTGTCCACTTGGCTCAACTGAAGCTGTCTTCACAGCATCCCCGTCTCTGTTTTGCTCTAGGTTAGAACTGGTCAAAAGAGAAATTGGTAACCATAGCGCAGCTTCTTTATCCAGTCATCTGTCTATGGACATTTAGGTTGCTTCCATGTCTTTGCTATTGTATATACTGGTACTATGAACACTGGAGTGTATTTACACAGTGGAATACTACTCAGCCATAAAAAAGAATAAAATAATGCCATTTGCATCAACATGGATGGACCTGGAGATCATCATTCTAAGTGAAGTAAGCCAGAAAGAGAAAGAAAAATACCATATTATATCAATTATATGTGGAATCTAAAAAAAAAAAAAAAAAGAAAAGAGGACATTAATAAACTCATCTACAAAACGGACACAGACTCACATAGTAAACAATCTTAATGTTAGTAGAGGAAAGGGGGGAGGAATAAATTGGGAGTTTGAGATTTGCAAATGTTAACCACTGTATGTAGAAAATAGATAAAATAGATTTCTTCTATATAACACAGGGAACTATATTCAATATCTTGTAATAACCTTTAATGAAAAAGAATATGAAAACGAATATATGTATGTATGTGCATGATGGAGACATTGCGCTGTGCACCAGAAATGGACACATTGTAACTGACTGTACTGCAATTAAAAGAAAAGAGAGAGAAATTGGTGTGAGATCTGGAAGGCAAAGTGAACACATTTAGCTGCCTGAGATGCAGGCAGAGGGGTGGTGGGTCCAGCGTGGTGCCCTCCCAGGGGGCTCGTGGGGTCTGCCTCCCCACAGGGGTCCCGCGAGCAGCAGAGGGCAGACCCACCAGCAGGTGTGGCCATCTCCAGCCTCTGTCCTTTGCAGCCCCCTCCCTCGGCTTCCCAGATCACCTGGTAGCCTCCAATTTGAGCACTCACACCAGGGCCTCCAGAGGTGGTTTCTTCCCTCCAACCTCACAGCGTCTAATTTTGACATTTACTTCCGCAGCAGACTCCCAAGATGTGCCCAGTCTAATAGCCTCTAGTAAATCTCTTCTCTGTAATCTGCAGCTCCCTTTGACAGAAACAGTATTTCCTACTGTGCTGGAAATTACCTTGAAAAGAGACAAAGTTCTGTCTTTATAGGATTGGATGTAGGTTTTAGGTTAGTGACTCTCAAACCCATATGTAAAAATCACCTGGAATATTTTAAAAAAAATACCGATGCTGGCCACCATCCCAGACAAACCGAGGAAAAGTGCTCAGTTGTTGGGGACTCAGGTATTGGTATGTTTTAAGTGAGCCTTGTAGGATTCCAGCGAACAGTCAGAGCTGAGACCGACTTCTCTTCTGAGTTAAACATTTTTAGAACCTGGACACTGGATTCAAATTCATACACAAGTAGAAGTGACTAACACAAATGTCCTGCTTTGAAGGTGGGCTGGGTTGAATAAGTTGGAAGAGAAAAGCATGATTTTGGGGGGTCAGGGAGAATGTAGGCTGGGGACCAGGGGGCGTAAAGCAAAGGCTTGCCTTCCTTTTCTGAGCGGTTGGAAGTCCAAGAATGGATGAAAAAGAGAATTCAGTGATTTCATTATTTCAAGTGAGAACTCGGCCACGTTCTATTCCACGCCTAAGAGATTCTGCGAGGGAAAAACAGTAAGTCAGAAGGCACGCAATATATAAAGCATTTGGGGTATGCAGGCGACACCCCAAATGTTTCAGATCGCTATTTAACTTTTCATCCAGTGGCTCAATGTTGGCACCGGACACAAGATCTAATTTAATTCCAAAGGTTGAGCTCTTTCGAATGACAAAATAAGACTTTGCTAAGGGATTCAAGGCACGTCCCTTCACCAGCCACGGGACTCCGTCTCAAAAGACTGCCATTTGGAAAGAAATTTGGCTTTTGGGGGGAGACAGTTGATGATGACAGTAACATTGTCCTTAGAAGCAGACCCCAAAGATGTCTCACTGGGTTTGTGTGCTCAAAGAGTCACTCTGTTCTTTCCCAGAAGTTGAACATCTGAAATAAATTCTGAGCTTTCCCATGTTCAGTAGATTCCAGCGAGATTGAACACGTGTTTCTCATGAACACAGGAAGTCCAGACGCGTAAAGAACGTGATATTCTCTCAAATGACAGATTGAAAGTTACTTTTCTGCCTCACATATTAATTCCTAAAATTAATGACTTTCTGATTTGCCCAGAAGAATGTCACTCCTTTGTTATTTTTTAACAGAAATCAGCCAGGCTGGACCCATCAAAAAGAAGCAGAGAGCCAAAGGGAAGGGATGGGTGACAAGGATGAGCTGCTCTGAAGAAAAGCAAGGGCTTCCTGGGGACATACCTGCCTGGAGTCCTCAAAAGGATGCAGGGAAACATGACTTCCAGGGAGGGAGGACTCACAGGGCACGCACGCCAGACTGAAGGCTGACAGGTAAGGAGAGCTGGATGCTTGAGCCTCTGGCAGGAAGACATGCTTCCTGCCTGCTTGGCATCAGAGTGCAAAGTGGACCCTGAGTGGTCCAGCACCATTTCGCTTCCTACAAACACTGCCACACGTTCCCTGGCAACCGGGAGTCAGGGCGTGAGCCATCCAGCCTCACGTCTATTACACACACACACCGGAATTGGTAAAGTTTAGGGCTGTGGACCCAGGGACAAAAAAACAGAGCAAGGCTGTCAGAAAGCTCTGTTCAGATGCCTGCCTCTCCAAGGCTCCGTGCTCAGCAGGGGTCCCTGACGCCAGCTTCTGTCTGCTCCTTAAGAAGAAACAAATCTCCTCCCTGCACGCAGGTCTGATAAAAAGGATCCACAAACAAAGCAGAAAAAGTGTGCTCTTAAGATAATCAAGGTGAAGATGACATTTTAAAAATGACTGAATAAAGATACAGCTTGAGAAATGAATCCTGGCTCTGCTTTTTTTTTTTCTTTTCTGTAAACCATTGTCATTCCAGGAACTCTGCTTTAGAATCCCATAGCGGATGACTAAGATGGCAAAAAGCTGGTAATAACAATAATAGAAATAATTATAAAATTAATAATAATGATATATATATGTATATATATATAGAGAGAGAGAAGAGAGCGCACACACTTATTCTGTGCCAAATACTGTATTAAGCACTCTTACTTTTGGGGCAATTATTGTGAGAGACAAGAGTGTGCCCATTTTTCAAAAAGAATTACTAAGTTACCTGCCCGGCTTTGCACAGCCAGTGAACGCCGGAGCGGGCTTGAATCCACTCCCAGCCAATTTGAAAGTTAATCATTTTGAAGGTTAATCAATTCGAAGTGTTAGTAATTATGGCAAACTGCTGGAAGGGTTCTCAACTCAGACAAGCTTCTAAACAGAAGCCTCGTAGGGGCCGCGATCTGAAGGGGCCCCGGCCACCTTCCAAACACACACACACACGCATATGACCATGTTGAACATATGTCTGCAGAGAGAACTCTTATGATCTGTGTGGCAGGCATCCCAGGACACTGTGAAGGCGACTACTAACTCAGAAGTCGTTCCCATTGGGATGGAACTTCAAAAGCAGGTTGTACTACATGACAGTGAGTTAGAATACCATTTACAAGGATTGACGCAGTGCACATCCCTGCCAACCGGCTTCCCGCAGATAAAGATCACTTCACAATGTTTCACTTCATTATTTTTTTTTGGTAAATGCACATTTTCCCCCCTAAGAGCCTACATCTAAAGTTAAAATGTTTTTAAGTACCTGCTAAGCAGTTAGGGTCCCTAATCTCTAATTTAGAGGGAGGGGAAAACTTGTTCAGTGTAAGTAATCGGAATACAAATTTTCCATTCTGCACGGAAAATGGCTTTTCCCAGCTTACACGGAACAATCGATAAACACCCCACTTACAGCCATGCTGTGTTTGAGCAGGAGCCAAGCTTTAAGACTCCCGTCCGCGGGAGGTGACACCTGCTCTGGATCCGGCGATGGGGGTGCACCCCCGCCCGCCCGCGCCCTGCACCCCGCACCCCCAGAAGCGTGTGTGCACGCAGGCCTGGACGCAAGGACGCAACGCCTCTCTTTGCTGATGGGAGGCAGCCAGGGCCGGCGATCTCAGGGCAGCGGAAGCTCGGCGGGCCTCCCCGGGGTCGTCGGGCCGACCCGAGGCGCGCGTGGTCCAGGCCTCCGCGCGCGGCACCTGCCACGCCGCCCGCCGCGCATGCGCAGTGGGGCTGCCCGCGCCAGCGGCGCGACTGCGCATCTTCCCTCCCACGTCCACGGCGCGTGGCTCCACGGGGGATCGCGGAGGGTCAAGGCCACTCGCTTTTCGGAACTGCGGGTTTTTTTTTTTTTTTTTTTTTTTTTTTGGAGTGGAGGTGAATTTGAACATCTGGAAGTCCTTTTAAGGATAAATCGCTTCTTAACTGAAGCCCTAAATGGCAATTTTTTGGCAAGAGGCGCAGCAGGGTTACTTAGAAATGAACTTCTGGCAGACGGGGAGCTTAATGCTCCCGTTATGAGATCAGCACACAACGTGCTCTGTGCTTGGGACGATTTTGCCGGGAGTGTTTCGAGCCTTCTGCCCATCAGGGTGGAGGGGAGGCGCGGGTCCTGGGGTTGCTCGCAGGAGTCGTGTCGGTTGACACTCAGGTGGGTCTCTGCGCCGTCAGGAAGCTCCAGGAAGCCGTCCTCACGTCTGTGCTTCACAGTCTTACTCCCACAAAATCACAAAGCCCAGATCTGTGAGAAGCCATGTCTGATGAGAGCAGGGAAACTCCACAAAGAGAAACGGAAAAATACTAAAATGCAATTGAACACACACACACCTTTTTTTTTTTTTTTTTTTTTAAATTTGAAAGAAAATAGAGTAACTGTGTCAGGACCTCACAGGATGGAAGCCACCTCTTTGCAGCAAAAAAACAAACAAATGCTTCCTGTTTTGAATTTTATTTTTTTTCCATTACCTTTCTGTGTATATAGAAAGTGTGATTTCTAGTCATTCTGTATGTTTATAATGGAAGGCATTTTCCAGGAATTTTAGGGCCATGAAATTACTCTGTATGATACTATAGAGGTGGCTACATGGCATCATGCATTTGTCAAAACCCATAGACTGTACATCATTTAAACGATGGACGTTGGTTGATAATAATGTGTCCATGTTGGTTCATCGATGGTACCAAAGATGCCACACTGATGAGGGATGTTGAGGGTCAGGGAGGATATATGTGTGGGTGGGGAGAAAAAATGAGTAAGTAAATAAAGAAAAATATCCAAAAAATTTCTGCATGGGTGTGTAAAGAGGAAAAAAATGAGAAATCATAAACTGGTATTAATTATAACTACACTAACCACGAAAATAAGAAAATAGATTGACCTAAGTACATGAGCGAAAAGGTACAAAGAAATGAACCCAGGGACCTGTAAGAGGTAGTGAGACACATTTTATTAGCTTTATTGTTTGTCTTTCCTTTTGTGTGTGTATCTTATTTTATTAATAGCTCGTTGGAAGACCTTAGGGAACCCTTCAGACTAACATGTGCTCTGGGACTTCCTCTGAAAAAAAAAAGAACTCTGATCAGCAAGAATTATAGGCGTTTTCCTGTCTCTGTAGGAATGTTTCTCCAGTGATTCATTCTGTTGTTTTGGTAGCCTCAGTTTGAGTTGGTAAGAAAATATTTAAAATGGAGGAGAACTCATTTTTTTTTTCTTTTTAGGAAGAAGGAAACATTTTCCCCAAACTTGGAAATAGCCGTTAAGCATGTGTGAGGATGCTCTTACCACTCGCGTGTCCCTGTAAGAGACAAGATGACAGCCTGTTCTTTGTAAAAGGTGACAGGCAGGACCCTTCCATCGTCTCTGCAGGAGCCCCTTGCCCTCCAAACCATCTGTCTTCCGAGGCACGATATTCGATCGTAAGAACCGTTCATTGGTACCAACCACATGCATGGCAACCTGACTTGAGAGAACCTGTGTGTATTAATTTGTATCCTTAAGAATGTCTTTAATCTAAAATTCGGATAATATTGCAGTGATGGGAATGGGTTTGCTCCTCAGAGTTGTTGGAATTTTAGAGTTTACCCTAAGTTCAGAGAATCTTTGTCAAGCAGTGGTTTGACTCCATAAAAGTTTCTCGTCTACCCTTGGTCGTTCCACCAAGGATCATTAAAGCTGAGTCAAAAAACCCAATTTTAATACATTAGAGAAAAAAAATGATTTTGATGCAGTCTCTTTTGCTAAAATCTGCATGTGTTATCTAATTTAATGGTTCTCAAACTTCAGTGTGTCTCAGAATTATCTAGAAAGTTTGGGAAAACATGAGTGGCTGGGCCCCACTCTTAAAAGTTCTGATTCACTGGCTGTGGGGTGGGGCCAGCCCAAATCTGCATTTCTAACAAACTCCCAAGGCAACCTGAGGATGCTTACCTGGGGACCAGGCTTTGAGAGCCACTGGGTTAATTTAATTCTGTTTTAGCCTCTCTGAAAGTTAATAAAATAATAAATATTGGTGATCACGAAGTTATCCATTTCTCTTGGGCTGATTGAGCGCTCCTCTGTCTTTTTTTTTTTTTTAACATTGTTTATTGATTTATAATCATTTACAATGTTGTGTCAAATTCCAGTGTAGAGCACAATTTTTCAGTTATACACGAACATATGTATATATTCATTGTCACATTCCTCTGTCTTGATGTCAGCTAATTCCTTGAAAATCTTCATCCATAGACTCATTGAATACTGAAATAAAGGAGGTCAAAGTTATTCAGACTATTATGTTTAGCCAAAGCAGAAGAGATACCATAATACATTTACAATGCTCATTGTGAGGTCAAAAAAAAAGAAGTCTTGACGGGAAAAGGCACTTTCCTGGCCACATCCTTTATAAAAATATTGCCGTATAAATTCTGCATTCAACAAATATTCCAGTGCCTATTTGTGGGAAGTGTCGCTGTGGGTAAAAGGCTACGTCAATGTGTAAAACAGCTGAAACTCCATTTTTGTAAAAGGATTTTTGTAAAGGGGGACAGACGAGAAACAAACAATAAACTATAAAGGATGTCAGATGACAATGAGTCTGAAGAGGAAAGTTAGAAGAGGCGTGGCCCAGGGTGAGGGGCTCTGGTTTCTAGAATGCTCTCACAGGTCTTCAGCAGGGGGGTGTGGACTAAAAAAATATGTGCAAGCTAAAAGTTGAGAGTTATGTTTTGTTCGGTGGACCTTCTGAGGACTTGAGCACGGGAAGCAGCCCCTCCGATCACCAGATACGTAGGAGATTTTTACAACAAAGACCCGATAGTCAGAACATCAGAAGATGACTGTTCATTAAAGGAAACCAGATATTACAAGTTAAGGAATTAAGTTCTTTACTACGTATGGGAAGGTGCAAAGGTCTGGGCTTACTAAAATCATGTGCACCCGAGGTCTCTAGGATCAGTGTCCTGTTCTCCCTGAGTCCCCTCGGAGGGGGAGCACCACTGGGGATGGCAGCAGAGGCCAGGCTTCTTGCCTGCTGGCCACAGCACCCTTTGTTTCCTGATACTGGCTGGTGATATTTTGCATTCACAGAGGTGACATTTGACTGCGATTGTCGGGGGCTCGGAGGGAGCAAACCAGGTCACGTCCAGAGGAGCAGTGTTTAGGGCAGGGGCGGCAGCAGGGGCAGACTCCCGGGGTCAAAACCTCAGTGCAAGATGTTTCCATTTAATGACCTTCCATGCATCTCTATGGCAACATCCTTACGGAGAGCGTAAAATAAAATTGAGCCTATGGAATTTAAGTGGTACCCAGGTGGCAGAAGTGAGGTGGCTGAAAAAGCAAGACAGACAAGGGGGACACATTAGCACGCCGTGCATCTCAGAGCTGGCGACTGGGGCTCGGTCCCACAGGCGACCCCTCGCTCAGAGAGCGTGTGTCCCTAGACTAGGGTTGGGGTGTCCACCCCCGATCCCTGTCCCCCAGGGGTTGAAGACTGTTCTGGGCACCGCACCCCCTATGTCTGGATTTTTCTGAACAGGTCTCCTCAGCTTCGCAGAAAGCCCCCAGGTCACCAGGCGGAGAGACACAGGGTCAACAGGATGTGTGACCGTGGCCTGCAGGGGTGCGACTCAGGCATCCACCTCAGATGACAAGAGTCATTTGGAACTTCCTGGCCAGTGAAATTTGTAACAAACGAACAAGAGTCAGAAGGGCTTCCCCCCCCCCCCACTTTGCATTAATTTTATGCAGAGAAATTTGGAATTTGTTTAAAAATCAAGAATGCTTTGTCGAAGCCAAGCTTCTATGCTGCAGAGCACAGAAGAAACAATTTCACGTTAAAAGTTTTCAAAGAATTCCAGTAGACTCCTGTGAGCTTTGAACAACATTAGCGTTTTCTCCAGCATCTCAGTTTAGGACCCTTAAAAAGTAAATCTAAAATAATTGAACATGGTAAGTTACTGCTGTTGGAAGACCCGCCCCAGGGGCTCCGTCCTCAGCCCTCTGTGTCTCTCTTCACAGTCACACAATTTTGTGGTGACATCTCACCTGTGGTGGCCACTTGATAAAGTCCATCCAGACCTCTCTCCGGACCTTGAGATTTATATACTGTCTGCACTTGTGCGTCTAAGGATCAGTATTTCCAAAACTGAGAATCTGAGCACCGGTCCCTGAGTCCCCTCTACCCAGAGCCTTCAGGATCTCAGGGGACGGCATGCCCGTCCTCTGCACCATCTGGGGACCCTCCCATCACACTCCACGTCCAACCCACCAGCAAGCCCACTGGCCCCACTTCCAATACACCCAGAACCTAGACCCTTCTCAGCATCCACACCGCTGCCAGGCCCACCATGATGCTCAGAGAGAGACTCACAAACTTACATTTAAATATTTTAAAGTTGTAAGTAAAATGATCAAACCATGACATCAAAGAAGACTTCTGTCTTGACAAATACGTTTTCTAGATGATGCGCAAGGTCAGAGTTTATAGGAGTCAGAGACTCCTGGAATCTCTGTGACAGAATGGCACCGGGTGAGGGTTGGGGGCAGCCCCGGCGGGGACCAGCCCCCCTTCCCACCCTGGCTCCATGTGGACACACGCAAGCCCCACCCACACTCTGTCCCAAAAGCTGCCCCGCGACCAGCAGGCTCCGGGCAAGCAGGCTGCCTGCATTATGATTATGATTATTGCTATAGAGAAGTTTATTTCTTCCATCTTATTTCACACATTCATTTTGCTCTATTTTATTTCTTTTTTTCTCTTGTTCTTTTCTATTTTTTTTTTTAACATTTTTAAATCGAGTTATAGTCATTTTCCAATCTTGTGTCAAATTTATTTTATTTCTTTTTTCCTTTCTCTTCTGAATCTTTTTTGGCTGGATCAAAATTTCTCTACTACCCCTGAAATGACAGATTCCTATTTTATTCTTATACTTCCAGCTGACTTTTCCACATTTATGCCTGAGCTTTCATTTCCCTTTCACTGTTTCAAAGTTATCATTATTCATGTCTGTCCTCGGGATAACCAAAGAGGCTTAGCATTGTCTCATGCGGTGGGTAAGAACCCAGGGAACTGGGTTTGGGGTGATAGATTTCTGCCCCTGATCTTTGCAATGTGTGCATGTGTATCTACCCAGGACCCTACTCTGTGGGGTGTGAGCACCCCGTTTTGTGCCAGCCTACAAGCCCCAGGCAAAACCTGCCTGTGCATAGGATGGAGTACTGCCTGGCTTTGACTGGATACACAAGCCTGCATCCCCAGGGAGCAGCCCCCGAAAGAGGCCCTTGACAGGTGGAGTGAGGGCTGCAGGAGCCACAGTCCAGTCCACTCCCTCCAGGACCTCCTGTCTCTTCTCCGGGGTCCATTGTTTTCCCTATGCCCAACCCCCAAACTGGGATCCAATCACTTCTATCTCCCACCTTATTTCATTGGCTTATTTTTGGAAAACAGCATTGCTCTGAATTTGCAAACGGTTGTATCTCTCTCCTGGACTCTCCAGAGGCAGGTTGGGGGAGAAGAGGTGGTGTATTATTTCAATATCTCTTCCGCACAAACACCTTGTGTATTGAATGCGTGCGGCCTGAAGCGTGTAGGGGTTGCATCAATAGGCAGTAACACCTCCAAAGTACACTGTCAGCGAGGGAGAATTTAATGTCACTATCCGAGAAGCATGATGACGACCTGGTGTCGGGAAGTCTATTTTAAAATTGGATTTACTCAAAATGTTAGAGCAGGCAGATAGCCAGACATGAGCAGAGGAAGGGGGACGCAGGCCACATGGCAGGAACTGGGCAGAAAGGAGGGGCACAGGCCAAATGCAGGGAACCACACATCATGTGAGCACCAGGGGTCCCTGGGCATAGAAGGAAAAGCAGGAACCTCTGGGCTGATAAGGGGTCACACAGTTTGGGGTGAGGAGTGGCCTGGAGACTGAACAAAGAAAAATGCAAAAAGGAAGGACTTTCCAGTGTCCCAGTGTAACCTTTTGCTCGTTATGCCCTCATTTCAATAAAATTAGCCTTGCAGATCAGAAGTCCCCATCACGCACCGATGCTGGGACACTTCTGATCCAGACTAAATAAGGACGAAAATCCCTCCTCCCTTTGGGAAGGTGGAGCTGGGGTGATAATCAGGGAACACGACCCCAAACCCTTCCCTCCCCAATGAATATTCTGCTCATTCCTTTTTACACCCTATGTAACCAACGTGCCAAAGAAACTCGGGGCAGCTGCTCACCTGAGTCTGCCCGCCTTCCCCTTGAGAGCGTCCTATCCATCCCGTAATAAATCCCCACTTGACTTTCTTAACCTCTGCGTCCTGTCTCTGAATTCTTTCTGCAACGGGACAAGCACCTAGTCCCTGGCAACCAAAAGAGATGGAAATGTTCCCCCCTACACACCTGTCAGTGTGATGAAGTTACAGGAATGAGCACCCTTAGGTCACAGACACAGACTTCATGACAGCAAGACACAGACCCACTCAGCCAGCGTCACTGGGGACACAGGCCTTCCTGGAGACATGACTGATAAAGGCCACTCTCCGTGGGTCTCTGCAGGGAGGGGGCAGACATGCAGACCCAAAGGACTTGCTACAAATATTTTCCAAGATTGTCAGCTTTCCTAAGTCAAGAGTTAAAGCAAGCAAACCTGCCAGGTCACACATCCATCTGGACTCTGGCAAGATCTTCTCGCGTCTTGGAATCCTAAAGTAGCTCTTCATTGTGGGAGCTGGTAGAACGTATGGACTTGTCTCTTTGCCAATTATAAGACTGTAGAAAAATAATACAGGAAACAGAAAGTGTGTTGCATAGATGAGAAAGCCTGTCTGCAATGCTGTGATGTTCAAATCGCAGGGAGGGGACCTTCAGGTTAACAGAGGGATAGTGGCCATCTCGGTCAGACACCACACCTGGGGCTCTCAAGCAGCAGTTTGCTAAGCACGCAGGAGCTTTGTGAGTCGGTTGTAACCTGTTTGTAGCTTCAACTCAGTGATGATTGGAATATTTGCACACAGAAATCAGCAAATGCCACAAATGAGACCTTTTGTTTTTTTTAAATTTAAAAAGCTTGTGTTTTCGCATGAGCAAATCCCTTGGCGGTGACTCCTGTGACCTTTCTTCCTTAGAGAGAAGTAAGTTGCAATGAATTTAAGTGAACAGCCTGACAAGATTTGGAATACAGAAAGATAGCTTTCGTCTTGCTGCTTCGAGAAGTGAAAGTACATTTTGATATATTTTGTACTTATGTACAAGACTAGATTCATCTCTGTATTTTAGTTAATTCTACCAACTCCACATTATTAAAGTCTGCAATATTTTGTGATAAAACAGACGTATCCATCGTCATATTTTAAATAGTATATTTTCATTTTATGAGTCTCGGCCACTTATTTTAAGAAATGCCCATTTACACTACTGTATCAAACTCTAGGAGAAGAAGTGAAGAATTCAGAAAATTATTACGAATGACCACATTTCTCAGGGGACAGGGGGTGAAGTGGTAAAAGGGAATAAACATGTCCAGCCATTGCCTTCAGTTTATCCAGCACACAACGCCATGAGAATCTTGGAAAGGTGCCTGGTGAGGTTTTCAGGTCTATGCATCTGAGGATTCAAATCTGAATTAGGAAATTGGATTATCATTGGATTATGAGAGAACCACATTCTGATTATTTTTATAGAGTATTTCAAATTGACGGCTATTATTTTAGCCTAAGTATTAACCAGCAATGTTTGTTTTCCTATGATTTCAGAAAAACTTTCCATGAATCTTAATGTGCTTTCAAAGTCCACCCGATGCAGAAGGAGAGGAACAAGCAGGCCCCAAAGTCCTGATCTGTTTTAGGGGACAGAGTCCACCAGCAGCCTCGCAGGGAGCACTGGTCACCTTCCCAGCAGCTCTGCCTTAGCGAGGAGCCAGGGGCCCCCACCCCACCGCACAGAAGCCAGGTTAGTAAGGAGGCAAAGAACAAGTCAGCAGCTTCCGAGCTGAGATGTGAGTCAGTGAAAGACAAAAATACCCTCCCCTGACTCAGCGAAGCGTGTCCCGGCCGTAACACCCACACTGCCAAGTGCAAGCTGGATCTAACACGGGGAGGAAATTTGGACCCAAAAGCCCATGTAAGAGTTTTTCTCACATCATTTCACAAATCATCCTGGTTCGGTAGACCCAGGCATCAAAAAGCCTATACTCACAGGGTCCAAAACCACAAGGGAATGAATAAAATAGATTTCCGGCATCAAGAAGGCCAGAGGACCCAGATAAAGACGTAGAATGATTATCTGAGCAGGAGAGGCGCACATCTCCGACCAAGTCAAGGGCACTGGAATTCGAGTTGCAACCCAAGGCCAACTGCAAGACTTAGGGTAACTATTCCAATAATTTCATTCCTGGCAGAAATCTCTATCTA
Organism: Camelus ferus; assembly: GCF_009834535.1. Lineage (NCBI taxonomy): Eukaryota > Metazoa > Chordata > Mammalia > Artiodactyla > Camelidae > Camelus > Camelus ferus. Next base: position 168,597 of record NW_022589662.1, on the reverse strand, counting down.
TACCGAGTAATGCCTGAGAGATTATTTCAAATTTATTCCGGGAAAAAAAAAAAAAAAAAAAGGAGTTTGGTTTCGGTGCAGGGAAATTTGCAGGAAGAGATGAGGGCAAAAGCCAGCAAATGCAAACTTGGAGGAGATGTTCTTTCCTGGAAATCTGGCTCTTTCCTTTTTCTGTGTCGACTGTCAGCTGAAGGTTACCTGTGCTGTGTCCGTGGAAGAGCAATCTCAGTTTGACCACAGGACCTTGTGATGGAGGCCAGCGACAGGGCTCGTCTTTAGCGCTGGATCTGCTGTGGGGTTTCTCTCTCTGCTTTTTCACATTTTCTTGGCTATACTTTTTTTAAAGTTACGGAGAGCAAGTAAGATGCAGTTTCCGCCTCTAAATGATTTCCAGGAAGTCCACTGCAATATGAGATAATAGCCTGATTCAGAAGGGTTTAGAACTGTACTTATATTCTGCACACAGTGTGGCAGAGCGAATAAAATTGAAGTTGAGTTTTCCAGTTTCAAGGGAGAACTTTTCAAGTCACACCACCGTAAGTTTCAAATGATATTAGGCACACATACAGGAGGGTGAGGGGAGGATGGGGTTTTTCAGATATCGCTGATCATTTCTGTTCCAGGAGGAAACATACTTTTCCACGTCTTGATTGCAAACAACTGGGCTGAAAACTCAAAATGTGTAATCTGTCTGTCATAAGACAGCACATCACTTAAGATGAAGAAAAAGTATTCATATTGAATAAATATGGATAAATAATCAACAAATATTTATAAATATAATAGAAATATAGAAATAATAAATAGTTATTTGATAAATAAATATTCAGTTCAGCAAATTACTGTGGGGCACCTGCTTTGTGACCATCACCTGCCACATGCTGCAGTTATGTAAAGGAATGAAATATATTTACTCCTCTTGCTGTTGGAACTCAGCTTCTGTACCCTGCTTACCGAATTGAGACTCAAGGACAGATTTTTGGATGATGTAGAAAAGGCAGCTTTGTTTCTTTGCAGGCAAAGGAAGTCTCAGTGGCTAATGCCTCTAAGACCATGAGCCTGCTGGGGAGAGAAAGCAGGGGGTTTTATGGTAAAAGTTCAAGTTCAAGGGGGAAAAGCTGGTTTCCATGGAGATCGCACACAGGGTAACAAACTGTTGCAAAGTTGTTCTTGTTTTTGCAGATTGAAGTGCAAAACCCTTCTCTCTGCTGGGTATGAAGTTCACCTCTGGCTTTGGGACTCTTTTAATATTCTTGTGCCTGGAACAAAGGATGCATAGGAAGAGGGTCCACAGAAAGGAACTCTAGAGAAAAACTTCTGTAGTTTAAAGTCAGGTTGATAAATGCTTTAAGCCTTTTAAGCAGGCTGAGGCCCGGGACCTCCTGCTGCAGGCTGAGACCTGTAGCTCAAACAACAGGATACAAGGAAACCACAAGGGGTCAGAAGCAGGGCCCTGAGCATGACCCCTGCATGCGGCACGAGCACCACGTGGGGGTTGGGCAGACCACCCAGACCTCCCTCCTCTCCAACCCAACCCTAGTCAACCAAAGCACGAGAAAAACCCTTTTAATCATTATACAGTGAAGCAGTTACAAACACCATTACAGATACTGGACGGTCATTGGTGCCAAGCAGGTCTTGCTCTGTTGCACTCGGAGGGACTTACAGACCACGGAGAAGACAACCGAAAGGGTTGTCATAATATAAACTGTGTTATCCTGAAACAGCCTGGAGAGGGCAGTGCTCAAGGTCTGTCCACCAGGATGAGATACGTGCACGCTTACATGACATACCCCGTGTCAACAGGCAGGAAGTTTATCTTACTGAATTGCAGAGTCGTCTAGGACTCAAGGAATTAGACATGCATAAATCAGTTACTGGATTATGATAACTCTGTGTAGATTCAGAGGGAAATAACAAGGGGGACTTTTAAAAGTTTGTATACAAAAAGCACCCTGGGAGTCTGGAGGGGACCCCCCTGCAGAACTCTGGAGAATGGTCTGGGGGAGTGATATATTCATTAAGTCTTAAAGTGGGAGTTGGCCAGAGAAGTGAGAGGGCAAAATGGTCACAGGGGCAGGATAAAAGTAAAGTAGTTAGAAATGTCATGGAAAATTGGGGACGGCAAACAGCTCTGCTGCTGGATCCCAAAATGCAAGGCACAGGTGGCAATGGGGGGCTGGAAGGCACTGCAGAGGGAGCCCTGAGGTTTGGTGGCAGGTTGGACTTTCTTCTGTAGGTGATGGCTAGGCTCTGGAAGGTTCTAAGCTGGTCCACTGAGAGCAGGCAGCTAGCCAGATGTGAGCAGAGAAAGGGGGACATGGGCAAATGGCAGGAAACCATATATCTTGTGAACAACAGGGGTCCTGGGACAGACCAAGAAAAACAGGACCCTCTGGACTGATAAAAAACCATGCCTTCTGAGTTGACAAGTGTCCTGGAGGCAGAAGGGTGGGGCAGGGTGGGAATCCCCACCATTTGAATGTAACCTTTCAATCATTCTGACCTCCATCCAAATGTAGCCTTTTGCTTATGGTACCCCCATCCGAATGTCACCTTTTGTTCATTATGACCTCATCCAGCTTCCCGGCCAAGACTAAATAAGGATGAAAAAGCCGTCCTCCCCACTGGGAAGGTGGGGCTGGGATGGAGATCAGGAAAGATGACCCCAAACCCCTCCCCACCAGTGAATATTCGGCCCATTCATTCTTACACTCACATTACATGCTTGCTAAGGAAGTGTGGGGCAGCTACCCACCTGAGTCTGCCCGCTCTCTCCTTGATAGCCCACTACCTCTCCCTTAATTAATCCTTGCTTCCCTTTCTTAACCTCTGCATCTTGTCTCTGAATTCTTCCTGCGGCAAGACAACTACCTCTCATGCCCAACACACTTTTCATTTGAAGCCAACGCTGAGACACCAAGGTGAAGGGCAGACCCAAGAGGGACAAGACTTGAGCCCTAGAGGTTATTTGAGATGCTGGGCTGGGTTGGGCAGCACTGGGATGCGCTCTCATGGGCTGAGTTTATTGAAGAGATTCCCTTCCTTCTTGTCTGACTTCCCTCTGTCCAGCTTGTGTAATTATTCCATGGTTGATTCATAGAAGACTTTGATCTGTGATTTTTTTTTAATCCTGTGATTTTTTTTTTTCACCCAAGCAGTAAGTTTCTCGACACATAGACAACAATTCTGTTCTATTTGCCCACCAGAAATGCTCCGAAGAAGTGAATGTGTCCAAACAGAGACAACCTAACTAATAATACAAAACAACTTCTAGCCATTTATCTTATATTATCTTACTTCAAGCCATTTCTTGTTTTATGAGCCACGGTTATGCAACACGTAACAGTCTACTCCTATGAAAGAAATTCAAGGCAATTTCTTCGAGGCCAGTAACTCCACTTTCTTTAAAAAGTTCTTAAATCAAATACTGAGTCAAGTTCAGAGGTCAGGGTGACTGAGGGTTTCCTAGGATCTAGTTTAGATTCGACAAAGTTCAGGTTCCCAGACATCAATTAACAGCTTTTCGGAATTCCCTCCTGAGCGGTGACTTCCGTCCTTGTGTGTGAGAAAAAGACCTGGGCCTGGGGAAGCTTCTCCACCTAAAACTTTCCCGCAACACCTCGCAGTCATTTAGGAATTTGCTGAAAGGTGGACCCAAAGTCAATGTGAGTATCTTGCCAGTAAGTCTCAACCTGCCAGCTATTAGGCCTTCCGTGTGAACGGACTGATTTAGAAAAAGGAGTTTTCTTTCTTCCTAACAACTGAGATCCACGTCGCTGGGGAGAGGAGATGCAAGCAGAGCCGGACCTTCCCCTGGGGCTGAGGGGACGCTGAGGTGATGGGAGGGCAGTTCCCCAACCCCCAGAAGGATGGGGAGGGAGTGATGTGGAGGCTGGGGCAGGAGAGGAGAGCAGAAAGCTGGAGAAAGGGGGCTGCTCAGACGACTCCCTGTAATTTGCAGTCCTGCTCTGAGGGCCCCGCTGGCCGCGTGTCACAGTACACGTGTGACTTACCATGGGAATCTGTCATTTTCCTATTGGTATATCTCTACCAGCCGCTCTTTTTAAAAAAGTGATTTGGGACCTTAGGAGAACAAAGCTGGATCATCAGAAGCTAAAATTGCATGGAACTCATTGCTGTCCGGTGGCCTCAGTGGCCCGCCTGGCTTGTGAAGTGCCCTCAGACTCTCCCATGAATGACTTCACGGGGGACAAGGCACAGTGGACACCAGCCTCCAACCCGCTGGCAATACAGACCCTCGGCCAAAAGTCAAAACACTGGAACGTTCCCCTTAGGACTTCTCTGCTTAGTATTTTTTTGAGTCTCAATCCAGATTCCAGGGGTTAGTATCAACCTGGGTCAGGCGAGGAGACATGTCCCGTCTTGGCACGGGGATGTCCTGTGGTGCAGTCTGATGATGCTGGGAAAGGCAGCTGCTATCTCTTCTGATGCTCCGCACAGATATATGGGGCCAGGGGTTGGTGCGATGATTGAAGCAAGGAAGTTCGTGGAAAAGTGAGTCTCTGGACATTCCAACATCATTGTAAACGCCACTCCCAGGTCGAAATGGTAAGGGGCAGGCGTCTGCCTCTATTGAGGGCGGCTGGGGAATAAAACTGCAGCCTTTTTTTTCTTTTTTTCTTTCTTTAAATAATCAGGGATGGAAAGTGGAATAGCAGAGGTTTTGGAATGCCACTCTGGCTTGCATAATTCTGGAAAAAACAAAACAAAACAAAATGTTTCTGGAACAGTGTTCTGGCATGCTTCCTTAATAACACCATCTTGTTTATGAAGGAAATTTGAGATAGAGCCCGGAGCCCAAAGCAAATAAAAAGGAGTGAATAAATGTAATTACCTATGTGTCTACTAAATGATGTCATGGGCCAATAGCTTAATATTACACCACTGATTCTGTGGGAAAATTTACTTTTACCCCCATCGGTGCAGATACAGGACATTTTCTACACACACATGGGTGAGGTGATAACCTCACTGAGACAGGATTCTGGGAGGGACACAGCTTCCTGGGTCCTGCGCTCTCTGGACACTGAGGCCACCTCCCCTAGATGGATGCCCTGAGTGCGGGAAAAAATCTTAAAATTGGTGCTCAGCATGGGTCTCCTATTGGGCGGAGCAATGATTGTGGTCCCTGAAATGGGTGTTTTCTTTGCCCATCCATTGCTTTTCTAGAGGAGAAGGCCAAGTGCCACTGGGGAGGGGACAGAGAAGAGGGGAGGTCCCTTGAGGACCAGACCTGCCTCCCAGGGGCCGATCAGCGGCCAGTGTGGTTACCTGAGCCCCCTCGCAGGCATCGCCCCATGGCCTGTCAGAGGATTGCCTCCAGCTACTTAAGACTGTCCTGAAAATCTTTTTTGCCGGCTTCCCAGTGATGCTCTGTTCCCCATTAGTGGTTTAATGATCCAAAGGAGGGCACCCCAGGCTGCTTGATCCAGTACTGATGTGAAAAGTAATTTTCTGCTTGGAGACAAAGCTGAAAACAGACCTTCTGCTTTCTCGTTGCCTTGGCGAGTCTCAGGTGACACCATGAAACAATATTCTCACTTAAAAGGCACAGAAGTAGCTCTGGGAATTATTCCTTAATCATGTCGCTCCCAGAATATCTAAACAGGGAATTTTCATGGTGCACTTAACATGTTTCAATGGTTTCTTATTTCAAGAAAGCGATGCCTTCTGTATACAGCAGAATCTCCAAAAAATATTTGCAGGTTGATGATTGTAAACAAACTCTTCATTTACATTTAAAAAAAGAGACACAGCCAATAATTAGGTTGGCTGCTGCTTTCAAAGATGTGCGTTGATGTCATTGTAAGTGAAGTGAGCCAGAAAGAGAAAGAAAAATACCATATGAGATCGCTCCTATGTGGAATCCAAAAAAAGAAAAAAAGAAAAAGAAAAACGAACAACATAAATACAGAGCAGAAACAGACTCATAGACACAGAATACAAACTTGTGGTTGCCAAGGGGGTAGGGGTGGGAAGGGACAGACTGGGGGTTCAAAATTTGTAGATACTGACAGGTGTATATAGAATAGATAAACAAGATTATCCTGTACAGCACAGGGAAATATATACAAGATCTTGTGGTAGCTCACGGTGAAAAAGAACGTGACAACGAATATACGTATGTTCATGCATAACTGAAAAATTGTGCTCTACACTGGAATTTGACACAACATTGTAAACTGACTATAACTCAATAAAAAAAATTACAAAAAAAAAGATATACATTGAGGTTTCCACAGACTGTGGCAAAGTATCATAAGGGTATTAGAAAATACCGCATCATATTTGCAGGAACGCGTACAAGGAAATGTACCTTACAGTCAAAATCTCAGAAATGCAGTGCAAGGTGGAGATGGTGTGACTCAACAAGAAATCCATCTGTGACGGTTTGGAAAAACAAAAAACAAAAAACAGTCCACTTGCAGAGGGAAAGAGACCAGAAGAGTTAACTCTTTAGATTCCTCTACTATTAAAGTGAGCATCTTTTTAATTGAATTTTTAATCACTGCAGATTTCAGTGGTAACAAACCGCATCCCACGTGGTGATCAAACACAGGCAAACATAGTAAGTGTCTTAATCCTTGGTTCTTTGAGAGCGAGGACAGTGTGTCAGTGGGTGCCCACAGGTGGCCTGTCATTGCAAACTTGGAGGCTTGGGGCACAGATTGGTTTTTGGTTTTTTTGTTTCTTTTTTTCAAGTGAAGTATAGTCAGTTACAATGTGTTCGTTTCTGGTGCACAGCACAGTGTCCCCAGTCATACATCAGGGCACAGACTTTTCAAAGATCTTGAAACCTTGAAATTCTTTCCAAAGTGTAGTGTCTTTGCATTGTCACCTTTTCAGGGGAGAGGATTCATCTCAAAGGTGACACTAGAGTGATTGCTTGAGAGCAGTGTGTTCTATTTGATGGCTCCTAAAACATTGCAACATTTTTTAAAAAACATTTTTTATTGAGTTATAGTCATTTTACAACATTGTGTCAAATTCCAGTGTAGAGCTCAATTTTTCTGTTATACATGAACATACCTATATTCATTGTGACTTTTTTTTTTAAAAACGTCACAACTTCTTAAACTGCTATGTCTTTGCTGAGGTTGGAAGGGTCTCCGAGAGCCTCCAGTGTGACTTTCCCAGGATGTGTACCCCAGCTCTCTCCTCTGCTCATTCAGTGTCAAGTCTTCAAGCCACGTCGAGGGGGGACCCGCATGTGCCCAGCCTCCTGCTCTGCCCTGGGTTCTAGCACTGGACATAGTTTCTGGAATTGAGGCCAAATAATTCCCATCAAATTGAGCTGATCCACTGGCTCCCTGCTTTCCTCCACAAAGGACTTCTGCTTTGACCTGTTACTTTCAGGACAAAAGCTGGAATTCGCTCTGTCTCTTCAGGATCCCTGTGCAGTGGCTTCTCCTTGGGCCCCCAGATCGACCACTTAGGGTAATTTCAAAGAGATGCAGGAATGGTGCGGGGTCAGCGTGGCCACCGCTCTCCTATTAACACAAAGACCGGCTCTGTGTTTACAGTCTGCCCCTCTCTCTTTTGATTATTTTGGCGCAACGGACAGAACAAATAAAGGTTTTTGGGGTGTGAAATGATGCAATGATATTTTTCACACGAAGCTGGAGATGTTAACACTATGATGCATTCATGCCGGCGGATGGCAGGCAGAAGACGGTAACCCTGCCAGTGTTTGATATTTTATTAGAACGTACAAACTCATGAAACTGATGGCCTTGTAAGCATGGCTTGCTGCTTCTGTGTGCTTTTGTCTGAGACCGAGGGTGTCAATATAAAGTCTGATCTGAAATGGAAGCCTGCGATGACATTTACTTTCCTGACCTGCCTGGCCAAATTAAAGTTTATATAATTCCCCACTTGAAGCCAAAAGAAATACAGGTTTGCGTCCAGATCGCGTTTATGAGTCTCCTGTGAGGAGCTCAGGCTGAGTTCACAAAGTCGAGGCGTGTCCTGGGGGTGCCATGCTCTCTCTCTTGTTTTATTTTTTTTAATTGAGTTATAGTCAGTTTACAACGTTGTGTCAAATTCCAGTGTAGAGCACAATTTTTCAGCTATACATGAACATACCTGTATTCATTGTCACGTTCTTTTTCACCGTGAGCTACCATAAGATCTTGTATATATTGCCCCTGTGCTCTACAGTATAATCTTGTTCATCTATTCTATATACACCTGTCAGCGTCTACAAATCTCGAACTCCCAGTCTGTCCCTTCCCACCCCCTTCCCCGTGGCAATGAAACCAATGAAAACAATATAAGGGAACTATGGGATAATCTAGTGCAGCCATTGTGCAAAACAGAATGGAGATTTCCTCAAAAGGCTAAAAATAGACTTACCCTATGATCTAGCAATCTCGCTCCTGGGCATATATCCAGAGGGAACCTTAATTCAGAAAGACACCTGCACCCCAATGTTCACAGCAGCACCATTTACAGTAGCCAGCACATGGAAACAGCCTAAATGTCCATTGACAGATGACTGGATAAAGAAGATGTGGTGTATTTATACAATGGAATACTACTCAGCCATAAAAATGATAACATAATGCCATTTGCAGCAACATGGATATCCCTGAAGAGTGTCATTCTAAGTGAAGTAAGACAGAAAGAAAAATACAAATACCATATGAGATCACTTATATGTGGAATCTAAAAAAAATGAAAAAAGAAGATACTAATGAACTGATCTAAAAAACAGAAACAGACTCACAGACATCGTAAACCATCCTGTAGTTACTAGGGGAAAGGGGTGGGAAGGGATAAATTTGGGAGGTTGAGATTTACAAATATTAACTACTATATGTAAAAATAGATAAAAAACAAATTTGTTCCGTGTAGCACAGGGAACTATATTCAATATCTCATAATAATCTTTAATGAAAAAGAATATGAAAATGAATAAATGTTTGTATCTGCATGACTGGGACATTGTGCTGTGCACCAGAAATTGACACATTGTAACTGACTGTACTTCAAGAAAATAAAATAAAATTGTGCCATTTCCAGCGACAGGGATGGACCTGGAGATCATCATTCTAAGCAAAAGAGCAAGAAAAATATCACTCATGTATGGAATGTAAAAAAAAAAGGAAAAACGATGACACTGATGAACTGACTTATGAAAAGCAAATTAAAGATGTTAGTGAATTGTAATGTAACAGCATTGATTCATTGCTTGTAACACGTACCACACTGATGGTAGGTGTTAATAAAAAGAAAATAGAAAAAAAAAAAAACAAAACCCAACTCTCAAAGCCTAAGGTACTTTTCATAATTCCGTCTATCATATTATTTCATCCCATTATCCTGTTTTTCTATTACCTTCTGGACCCAAAGGCAGGCTTTTTATTTAGTCCCTATTAAACCGCTCTGCTCATTTATTAGCTTCTGACCTTGATTTCATCACCAAACACATGCCATATTCTCCTGCAGGTGTGTGCTGTCCAGTGGTTTGGTGGGTAAGTTCTTTGCTCATCTCTAGGTCATAAATTTTAAAGTGTCAACAAATTGCAAAACCTAGAAGAAGCAGATAGATTCCTAGAAGCATACAATATTCCAAGACTGAATCAGGGAAAAACGGATGATCTGAACAGACTGATCACTAGTGTTGGAATTGAATTGGTAATCAAAAAACCCCCAACAAACAAAAGTTCGTAGCAGCGTTATTTACACTTGCCAAGATATGGAAGCAAACTTAGTGTCCATCAAGATGAATGGATAGAACATGCATATAATAAAGCAAGTGGCATAAATTGGTACAGGCCAATGGAACGTTGATTGGTTATGAAAGTACTCGTATAATTTGGACCAGTCCTCTAACGTCTCAAAATTTATCCTAAGGAAATAGTAGAAAGGAGAACGCACCCATGGATGTATCAACTGCAAGATTCTCTGCAACTGTACAACAATAAGAACAAATCAAACACGTAACAATACGGGAATGGTTAAGGAAATTGGGACGTAGATGCTCAGGGACGTAGTTAGCTATTACAATGGTAATTTGGAAAGTCACGTAAGCACATGAAGACTATTTGACATAATATTTAAAGGATATGGTAAGAGACAAACACTAACGTAGGACCCTGAAAAGTTCACAGAATTCTTTTAGTGTGTTGGAATTAGCGGTGATTTTATTTTATTTTTTTTATTTTATTTAAGAATTTAACATATTTATGGATGGACCTGAAGACTGTCATTCTAAGTGAAGTGGGCAGGAAAGAGAAAGAAAAATTTCATAGGACATCATTTATATGAGGAATCTAAATAATAATAATAATAATAATAATAATAATAATAATAATAATAATATAATAATATAATAATAATAATAATAAATAATGACACAAATGAACTAATTATTATTTTGATTTCTTGAACATGTGTGAGCACATCTGACGGTCCTTTACGATCGGAAAACCACATTCTGTTGATTCTTATTCTGTGGTTGGCTTTATTCCTTTGAGAACTATGTAAGTTTAAAAAGCTAAAGATCTAACCTGTTCTTAGAAACAATAATTAATACATAGATGAAAACTAAAAGAAAATGTGCAGTGTGCTGTTTATATGGATTTACATGCAGTACAATGTGTATGTGCTGTTGGAGGAAAAAAGCAAATTGGTCGAGTAAATCCAACTATATCAATAATAATATTTAAAGAAAAATAAGTTTCTTTAAAAAAAAAAAGAGTTGAACATATTGTGTGAAAAATTCAAGCCAAAAAGATACAAAAGGATGAAGGTGTGAGGGAGGACCACAGGTCCTTCCAGAACCAGAGCAGTAAGTCACCCAGGATCAAGGCACGGGCTGCAGGATTCCTAGGCTGTGTCTGAGGCCCCAAAAACATTTCCTTATCACCTTAATTCCCTAACCAACACCAGAGTTCACCTGTGTTCCTCACCGGAAGCAGGTTTACTTGGATGACTGACTGAATCACACCAGCTGTGTCTCCTCCAGTAGAGGAGTTGCCCCTCATCACTGCCTGCCTCCATCATCTTCTAGGCAATAATAATTTCAGATGGTCAATTCTCAGCTTCCGAGATGCATAAAACACTGACACTTTCAAAACTTCCTGAATCTTTTCAGGCAAAATGGACCCCCTGAGAATCACTTTCTCTGAGACCAGACAGAGTAATATTCCTGTGTGTGTGTGTGTGTGTGTGTGTGTGTGTGTGTGTGTCCTTCATTTTATACCACTGCCTCCACCAGATAGTGTGTGGGTCTTTTTTGAGGATGAATCAACAAACCATGGAGAAATGAGGAGAAGCTAGACCCGAGAGGAAGGAGGAATAGAGAGGAGGACTAGCAGAAGCTACTGGTCTACAGAGTAAAGCAATGGAATGAGAAAAGGAAGAGAGGGCTGGGGAGCAGGTGGATTGGCTACCAGAGAGCAGATCCAGGATGCAAAGGAGGATCTTTGGGTTCTGAGTCTCTCTTCATGGCTCTGCAAGATGCCTGCAATGCCTTTTTGATTTAAATGTGGCTGAACGGTAGCTCTATATATGAGCTATGAACTTCAGGAAGGGAGCCACGATTTACAAGCGCGTCCCATCCCTTCCAACCGATACATCTTGGCACATTGAAGAGGGCAGGTGGTTCGAGCCCCTCCTCCTGGAAGGATTAATTTCCTAAGAAGCTGATCTTATCAACGGCTCAGGAACGGAAGTTGGAAGTCCTCCCCTGCTGGAATTTTCTGCCAAATAAGGAAAGTGAAAGCAGAATCTTTGTTATCAGAGTTAAATGAAAAAAGACACCAACAGAACAGTGTTTCTACTTAGGGAGACATTGTACTTCATGGAAATCCCTCTCTGGAGTTAAATAATTAAAGGTAGATAAAAGTGTGGACTTTTGTCCCATTTTCAGTATCAGTTCTCTTAAGGGGTAATATTTAAAATATTTATCAACTTCCTAGGATGTAGACACCAGTCATTAAAACACACACACACACACACACACACACACACACACACACACACACACACACACACACACATACATTAACTTTTAGTGGATGGAGTGACAAGGGCATTTGAAGGGGCTGAGCTTGGAACAATGACTTCACCAACCAGTTGGAAATATTCCAATATTTTAACCAAAGGTATGTCCATACTGGTTTTTACTTATTATCAACTTTGGTCTTCCCAGCTGTCTTCTTCCTCTTGGCAGCTGAAGCCTCTTTTTTGTCCTTTCTTTGCCCCCTCTACCTGGGTGTGAGTCTCTCCCACTCTGTTCACGAGTCACGTCATGTGTTTCATGTGTTGAGTGAATCTGTGCCTGGTGGTGGCCAGGATCCTGCAGGAAGCCTTACTCGTTAGACGGGAATGAGGGCAAGTGGATGGTGGTGCAACGGCCAGTGTGATACGCCATCGCCAAGTGCCCGTGGTGGCAGAACAGAGTCAGTGGGGACATTCCCAGTGGAGAGAGAGGCATTTCGGTCACAGGTGTGTGAGTTCAGGTCACCAGGAGGGGCACCCTTCTAACCACTGCCTGCCTGGATCCCCAGCAGTGGGTCATCATTCTCGCCCAATGGGACTGACCAAGGAAACCCATCACTTACTTTTTCAACACGGGACAGGCAAGTGTCAGAGAAAACCTTCTGATGTCATGCTTGACCTGGTGTGGCTGGCACCGATCTGGATGTGGGCTCTGGAGTCAGGCGGCCTGGGGTGGAGGACGGGCTTTCCAAGTTACTGCCTGAGTACCTTCTGGTTACGTCACCACTCTGAATTAACAATATAAAATGCGGACAGTGGTCGTTCCTACTTCCCAGGGCTACTGTGGAGATTAAGTGCATCAGTGTTTGCTAAGAGCCCAGCACAGTGCCTGGCACTTAGTAGGGACTCAATAAAAAAAATATGATTATTATTGTCAATTTCTTCCTTTCCCTCAATGCAGCTTCTGAGAATAGCTTCACTCCATGACTCCAATCCTGTTTCTCCTTTATACTCATCTAAGTTTTGAAAATAGCTTAGTTTGTGCAAAACACTGTTTCTCAGCCTTTTTTTTAACTCATGAATTCTTTTGATAAACATAAAAAAAAGTTATGCCCAACTCTCCAAGGAGATTTTGTGACACCTGCCTTCACTCTTCAGTGGGATTTCCCTCAATTACCCTTTTCCCTTAATTCCACATTTCTCCTTATGTTGATAATCAATGCGCTGTAGTATAGTTTTTTTTTTTTTAATGACAAAATTGTCATTTATCCAATTTAACTATGTCCACAAAATTCCCATATTGTCTCTTACTCCTCCAGAGAGAAAATATTTAGGGAATGTTTTAGCAAATGAATGGGGATTTTCAGAGCTGGACCTAGAAAGGAGAATGCATGTGTAAGGCTGTGATGGACTCTAAGTTCAGAGGACTGAGTCAAATTGAAAATCGAGAAAGTCAAGAGAAGAGACAACGGGGGAACCAAACCAAGAAGGTGCGAAGGCTGGAACCTCAGATCCAGATTTATTCTAGGAATAAAGCCTTGAATCTAGACTCAAAAGAGAAACATAATCAAGACAGCTGCTAATGACTAACTGGCAGGCAGCATATTCAGCATGGATGCACCCGGCAAAGGGATGATTCACATCCCAAGAGGAACAGAGAGGGACCACAGAAGATTTCAACACGCTACTCAGATCAGCGCACAAGTTAAAACTCACCAACTGTTCATTTCTGGAATTTTTCATTTAGAATTTTCCAGCCATGGTTGCCTGCAGGTCACCGAAAGCATGGAAAGCAGAACCGCGGATAAGGGGGTGAGGACAGCCATTGTATAGGTAAGGAGTGGCTACCCGGGACAGGTGCCATTCACTGTGGTTGGCTTTCGTATGACAGCCATGGAGTGATCTGTAGTTGGTTAAGTGTCAGGGAGCAAACAATGGTTTAACGGTTTGAGGAATGTTAACTCCCTGAAATGCTCAAGACTCATGATTGCGCTAAGAACGATCACAACAAAAATGTGCAACCATCTGGCAAACACACAGGATTAAATATTGCAGGCGAAGGTCATCCCAAGTGCTAAATTTAGTGGCAGGAAAGTAGGATGAATAACGGGATATTTGCAGAGTTCAGATTATCTCCCCACAAAATACTTGATATTTGCAAAGAGATAAACAGTTAACTTTGTAGTGGAGAAACCTGGCAGACACTGTTTTAACCAAAAGACCAAAATTAAAATCGCTAGTTTTGGGAAACATAATAACAAACGTCCTCTGATATGATGCATTCAGAAGGCATAACATTGATGCTGTTGGAAGTAGACTGAGGGAACGTTACAATCAAATGCAACCCGTAGTCCTGGACAGGCTCCTGATCCAAGAAAAAGAACATTAATAGGGTTGTGAAATTTGAATAAGGTGTATAGGTGTGAAATTGGAAAATGGTGCATTGAATATTAATATTATTCAATTGAAGTTCCTGGTTTTGATAATCATACTACAGTTATGCTATCATGGGTGTTGACATTTTGGGAAGCTGGGAGCTTCCCAAAGAGGGTATGGGAGCTCTTTGCAGTACTTCTGCAACATTTTTGTAAGCCTAAAATTATTTAAAAATCAAAAGTCAAAAAATAATTTTTTAATTGAGTTAGTGTCAGTTTACAATGTTGTGTCCATTTCTGGTGCACAGCACAGTGCTTCAGTCCTACATGAACATACATACATTCATTTTCATGTTCTTTTTCACTGTGAGCTACTACAAGATATTGAATATATTTCCCTGTGCTCCACGGTATAAACTTATTTATCTATTTTATATATACCAGTCAGTATCTGCAAATAAAACATTATTTTAAAAAAAGACCAAAACATACAAGAGCACTGAAAAGAATAGTAAGTGATTGCTAGGCACATAGTAGTTGCTTAATAAAGATATTGGGAGAAATTTCCATCAATATGGAGCAAGGCTGAGAAATCCAATCAGAAGTGCACACAAACTTGTGCTCCAAAATCAAAGAGCTTGACCGACCTGGAGAGAAACAGGAAGCACTATGTGTAGACTGCGGGTGTGATGGCTGCAGCTTCAGAAGCCATAACACAGAAGCCACATGTGGGGAGCAATGCTTGAGAAACAGGAGGTGGCGCCCAGGCAGCACTGTGAAGACCACACCAGCCCTGGATGCAGGCCACTCTCACAGGAGAGGAGGATGCGTGAACTCTTTCCACTGGCGAAGCTGACTCTACCCTGTGTTGCCATCTGTCTCCAACTCTAAGATACAGGGTGTGACTCAGCCAGAAAACCGTGCCCTCCACGCAAGGACTTCTTTCTGAGTGGCCAGATACATACCCCGTTCTCTGAGCTCACCTGCCCCACTCTCTCTGTATCATCTCCATGCCACCACCCTCCAAGGGCATGAGGCCAGGCTTGTAGGGCCTCAGGGTGGCACATTGCTTTCCTGGAGGTGCAGCGATCATGTGTAAAGTCCTGGGCAAAAACAGGAAGAGCCTTTGCATGCTATTCAAGGCCTTTCAAGCTAGTCCCAGCCCATCCTCTCACACCTCCTGCTCCCCTGGTCCTGGCCAGATTCATCGTGCTCCAGACTCAATGTCCACCTGTATGTCCACAGTTACTCTGACGCCTCAGGGCCTTTGCACACACAGTTTCCTTTGCCAGAAACATTCTCTGTCTCATCTCTTCACCTCCACAATGTCCTTTATCCTTCAGGTCTTTTCTTAAATATCATCTTTCCAAAAAGCTTTCACTGATCTTGGAAGATGGGGTTAGGTGTCACGTTGGTGTGTTAACATCTGATCTTCCTCTTACCCTGTCATGACACTTATCAAACTACATTACAACTACTTGTCTCTCTAGACTAAGGAGGGCAGAGAGAGTATATCTTTAGGACCTAATGGAATATCTGGAATTTAGTTTTATTTTGATAAACCACTGATGAATGGATGAATAAGACCTTACTAAGCTATACGGTGGTCATGATTTATTCCGATGGTGTAATACCGGATGGCCCATAACATCCCTAACCTTCTCAGAGCTGCGGACATTGTCAGCCTTTGTGAGACCACCCAGACCCCTTGCTGAGCCCAGCTGCAGGACCGTTTCATAGCAACGAGTTCCCTCCATGAAGCCCCTGGATGGATTCCCAAGGGAGCCCACACAGTGGGGATGTGCAAGACTCTCTTGGGAGCCGACACCGATTTTGTTAATCTCACCCTCCCTCCATGTATTGGCCACCAGGACCAGTGAATCAAGTTATCAGTAATGCTGTCTCCAAGCTGTAAGGGGAAAAAAAAAAAAAAAAAAAAAAAGAAGAAAAAGCAAGTGTTCCCCATTATAAATAGAATCAGGGGAAACAATGATGCTTTAGAAGAGGTTGGGGATGTTAAGCCCTCCACATCCATACTCATTTACTCAGCACCACAAACCCTAGTTAGGAAAGTTAAGACAAAAAAGATGTCCTATGAATGAAGCACATGGACCATTTGCATTTGAATGAATAAACCTCCCAAACCTCAGGGCTGCAGAGCGGCAGCTGTGGGGCAGTGGGAAAACTTTGGACCAGGAGCTGAGGGAACTGGGCTCCCAGCCTGGCCCTGTCACTCAGCAGCTGAACGACTTTGTCCAGCTCAGCCGGTCTGAGCTTGGGTTTTCTCTTCAGTAAATGGAGTGCTGGACTAAACGACCTCTAACTCCCCAAACCAAGCTACAACCTCTCTTATTGTCTGCAGCAGACACAAATGCCAGTTTCTAATCTTCTTTGCCCTCCCTGCCCAATTCACACTCAGGGGTGTTCGGTGGTCTGGGAGCGGCAAAGTGGGGAAGGTTTATCCGTCTATATTTCCCTCAGTGCTTCTCTGAAATCACTGATTGTGGCTGGAAAATACTTTGAGCAGAGGTAAGAGGTTGACTCTCGGACTGATTTTATTTAAAGACCATCAAAATCCACAAATCTTTGATAGATCATGTGCATTTCCTTATGGCATTTTGACGACTATTTCCTGAAAGTGTTCTTTAAGGCTATTAATGTCTCTTTACTTTTCAAGTATAGAAATGCTGTGTATTAATAACTATGATTTGTTGGGAACCTACCATGGGCAAGTGTCCCGCATGGAAACTTTATATGCGATATCGTGTAACTGTCAAAATGCCCCTTTGAGTGGAGGTATACTATGTTCAGTGAGCAGATAAGGAAAAGCTAAAATCACATAAGTATGTCGCCCAGTGTCAGACTGATTTTGGAGCTGAAATCTGAACCCAGGCCACTCCAACCAGGGTTTCCCACTCATGCTCCTTCCTTATGTTGCTGGTGTCCAGGTTCTTGTCTTGTCCCAGAAAGAATTCAGAGAAAAGACGCAGAGGTTAAGAAAGTAAAGTGAGGATTTATTAAGAGATGGATGGCACACTCTCAAGGGGAGAGGGCAGACGCAGGTGAGCAGCTGCCCCGAGTTTCTTTGGCAAGTTGGTTACATAGGGTGTAAAAGTGAATGGGCGGAATATTCACTGGGGAGGGAGAAATTTGGGGTTATATTCCGATTTCCATCCCAACTCCACCTTCCCAAAGGGAGGAGGGATTTTTGTCCGTATTTAGTCTGGATCAGAAGTGTCCCAGCGTCGGTGCATGATGGGGACTTCTAATCTGCAAGGCTAATTTTATTGAAATGAGGGCAGAATGAGTAAAAGTTTACATTTGGGCACTGGAGATTCCTGCCTTTCCCCACCTTTCTTTGTTGGCCTCCAGGCCACTTGTCACCCCAAAATGTGTGATCCCTTATCAGCCCAGAGGTTCCTGCTTTTCTTTCTCTGCCCAGGGACCCCTGATGCTCACATGATGTGTGGTTTCCTGCATTTGTCCCTCCTTTCTGCCCAGTTCCTGCCGTGTGGCCTGCATCCCCCTTTCTCTGCTCACATCTAGCTGTCTGCCTGCCCCAACACTTCCAAAGGTCAGGTTCCTGTCTTTTACTTCCATGATTTTTATTCCCAAATTCTTACACATTCTTCATATCAAGAAATATCTTCTAGTATCATTTGAGATCATCCCAACCTACTCCCTATAATTTCAGCCTACTTAGAGCCTTATTCATAGTGAAGAGGTCACATTTCATACAAGCGGGCGTAAGTGGCTGTGGGGTAAATCTTGAAGTGACCTAATGATTCGGGATTGCTGCTACCCAGCTGCTGTAAAATTTGAGTGACAGCTGAGCTTTAGAAGGTGGATTAGAGGCAAGAAAAGAAAGGAAAGATTTTAAGGAAATATAAACTACTCGGCTTGGCGACTGGATATGGAAAGTGGTGGTAAGTGATGGAGATGGTAAAAGCAGATAATGTTTATCACAATATTGACTTGAAGGTACAAAGGGTTTGGTGGGGACAGAGATGTGGGTACGCTGAGTGTGAGAAACTCGGAGGACAGTGGCAAGAGTAATGAATTGAATGTGTAGTTTCACTAATGTTTAGGGGGTGATCACAGGAAGAAAACATTCAATCAACAGTCCAGGAAGAAACAGGAAGAGGGTAGAATAAAAATATGGCAAGACGATGTTGAAGAAAATTTTATGGAAGAAGCAGCCAAGGGTGTAACATTGCAGAGTTTAAGATTGTCTCCAATGGATCATTAGTTTAAGAAAATTGTTTTAAAATTACTGCAACAGATTACTTGACGTGTAAAAATACATGCTGAACTAATTTGGGTAATTTCTCTGTTATGTGTCATTCTTAGGTCCCCAAGAGCCCTGAAAAGCAGATATGACGCGGGGAGAGAAAAATGATTCGAGTAATGGGGCATGGCAGAGACTACCAGAGATTTGTTTTGCCTACTTTATAGTTTTTATTAACGTTATAAATATAAATCTTATTAATTTTACAAGTTAGTAATAGCTGTCACAAGGGTTGACGTTTATGAAATAAAAATGCTGACTTAAACCCTGGAAAACTTTGTTATAATGAGAAATCCTCAAGAGATGAATTTGAGCGAGTGCTTGATGGGTATTTTCTGTTGTGGAATTAGTCACACTCCCCGGGATTTAGCTCACCATATATATACTTTCCCTTCATTTAACTTTTTTTTTTCTTACTTTGCTAATTTAGAGGCATTCCCAAAACTGATCAGGATGCCAAAAGCATGACCAACAATGACCCTATCATAGTGGAAATGACTTCATTATCACTCTTGCTGCCAAAAGCAATCCAGGGTGGACTGGGATCCTGGTTTGAGATGAAGAAATTAGTCTTAGGATGAAAAAGAGACACTTGGAGAGAGAAAGGAAGAAAGAAAGATCCCATATGATATCACTTATATGTGGAATCTAAAAAGACAGATGACACAAATGAACTTATTTACAAAGCAGAAACAGATTCACAGGCATAGAAAACAAATTTATGGTTACCAGGGGGAGAAGGGGATGGGAAAGGATAGACTGAGAATTCAAAATTTGTAGATACTAACTACTATATATAAAATAGATAAACAATATGTTTAGCACAAGGGAACTATATTCAATATCTTGTAGTAACCTATGATGAAAAAGAATATGAAAACAAATATATGTTTGTACATATATGACTGAAACATTACACTGTACACCAGAAATTGACACTATATTGTAAACTGACTATACTTAAATTAAAATAAAAAATATATATATATATATACATCTACTTCAGTTTAAAAAAAGAGACACTTGGAACATGTCTCCCCACAAATCTCAATCTGTTCCTTTTACAAAAATCATCATGAAATATTGGTCCCAACACCAAAGTATTCAGCACTGATTTAAGAGACAGTGCACATCAAACTGATGATTAAAATTCTTTAAGCCAAGTGTGGACAGTATTAAGTTAGCCCAGGGGTGTATTTAAACGCCCTAGTGAAGGGGCAAAACCCACAAAGGGACCAGCAAGACCTCCCAGGCCGGGCCATCGCCTTCCCGCTTTTGTGCTTCTGTGAAACGGCTTGCTTCTAGGAAAACAAAACTTATCCCTAAGATTCTATTGGTTTCCAAAAGCTCACTCCTGATTGGTTTATTTCTAACACCTCATTTGCATTTACCCCTAAAATTCCATTGGTTCCCAAAAGCTCACTCCTGATTGGTGCATTTCTAAAACCTCATTTGCATACGGTGCAAACTTACTTGAAACCTAAAACCCTATAAAAATCCTGTGTACACCTACAGACGGGGGTCCAGAGCTTGGAGTGTTAACTCCTCTGTAATAAACCTGAGTTCTCCAACTCTCTGAGTGTCGCTTGGTCTCTCGATGGGATTCGGGTTGCTGTCACACTAGCTGGGGTCACTTTAGTAACTGCGTTGCACCTGCAGCTTCTGCTCGGCTACAGGGCTGCCATAAATTCAGACACCATCTACCCAGCAGGTCCCAGTCCACTACCAAGGGCCTTTCCTTCTAAATTTTGGCTCGTCTTTAGTCTTCATCATCTTTAGACTTCATCATCACTCATGCTATTATTCTGTCATTCCTTTCACAATATTTTTTGGATTGCCTTTCTATGTGCCTGGGACTGTTCTAGTGGCAAACAAGAGCCACAACGTCCCTGGCTCTGTGGTGTCACCTCTCAGCGAGGAGACAGGACTGGTGGCCCCAGCTGCTCAGGTCTTCCCCGCTTCTGCCGGCTGAGCAGAGCGCCTGGGGAGGAGAGTTGAGATAGTTTAACAGAAAGACAGGCTGATTGGTAGCTGCCATGACCTGGAGCATCCTTTTCCCCAACCAGAGAACTGTCTGCTTCACTACTTCTCTGAATGTCTTTCTCCAATAAACTCTGCATCTGAACTGAATGGTGCTGCAACAGATACACAGATGAAGGCGGTTTCCGATACTGGTAAAAGCTATGAAGGGAACAAAACAGTGCCAAGGGACAGAGAGGGACTGAGCCTGGGTGAGGACCAGCTGAGGTGGGCCGGGCAGGAAGAGGAGACAGCAGCAGAATCAGCGCAGGAATGATGGAAGGCGGGCAGCCAGGCAAAGAAAGGACACGCACGCACGGGGACCAGCGAGGACAGTGGCTTGGATGAAAGGATGGGTTTGAAAGGCTTGCGGGACAGAAAGCAAGCCAAGACCCCAGTGAGTGAGGGGTGACTTCAGAGAAGTGATCAGGGGATGGGTCAGGAGATTAGATTTCGTTCTAACCACAATAAGAAGCTAAAGGGTAGGATTAATATAAACTGATAAGCATATTGAATAATCTGACTCTCGGACCCGGAGGAGGATGGCAGGCAGGTGGCAGGAAGAGGAGCAGGGAAGTTGGCTGGGGGGCTGCCCCGTGGTCCAGGCGGAGGGGAAGCCAACAGCCAAGAGGACTTGGTCTGCAGGACCTGCCCTGAGTGGTGATGGGATGGCAGAGGTCAGAAACAAGGTCACAGGTGATTCCAGGATAGAGAGAGGCTGTTGGTGGCCCTTTGAACAACTGGTACACAGGATCGCTCAAAATTCTGTAAAATTAACCCTCGAGGGAAAGTAAACTTAATCTTCATCTCCATCCGAAATGGACTCTTTCGGGGTGACAGGAAGGGACGTGGTAACTCCTGCACTCTGTTCCACGCTGCAGCCATCTGGGGGCTTCTTTTGGGGGGTCCAGGAAGCTAGCGCGTCCTGCAAAAATGTGGCCGATTAGTCTTCAGATCTGGATTTCAAAAGGGGCTGGGAAGATAAAGCTGGTGAGAAGACTTTTTGCCTTTCTCACGGCCCTTTAGGGTAAAGTCACAAAAATGGGAAATGCACCAAGGGCCATCTCTCCTTCCAGGGTCAACACCTTCCCAGAATCTGCCAGCTCTTCGTCCTCCTCCCGCATCAGCACGTGGTCGTTTTGCATCACATCCCAGAGATTACAGAGCTCCTTGATAGGAACGGTTTTATTACTGAGAAGTAATGTTTTCAACAACTACAACAACATAAAATTGGAATCAAATCGATGCTTTGTACAAATGCATTCACTTTCCTTTCACGCTTTACTTTAATAGAATGAATGCTTCTTGGTGCTCACTGATAATCTGGTTTTAGCCTCCTTTTGTAGAAGATCTAGCTGGTTCCTCCAGGGAAACAAAGTGCCCCTGGGCTAACCACCCAAACGTTTCCATTGAGGTGTCCATTCTGGTGGCCCATTTGTGCTTCAGCACTGCCCTCTACTGGCTGGATGTCTGAAATACAAATCAAAAGTTCTCTGTATCCCTGGGGATTCAACCAAGCCCTGTCCAAAATGTAAAAAAAAAAAAAAAAAAAAAAAGCAAATTCTAGAAAGTTCCACAAAGCAAAAACTTGAATTTACTGTGAGCTGGCAACTACTGACATAGGACTTATATTGTATTTATAACTATTTTCATAGCATTTACATGCTGTTCAGTATTATCATTAATCTAAAGATGATTTAAAGTACATGGCGGGGATGAGTGTAGGTTAAATGCAAATGCTTCCCCCATTTTATATAATCCCCGGATTCTGGTACCCGAGGTGGTGGGTCCTGGACCCAATCCCTCGCAGATACCAAGCGATGATTGTATTATCACGGAAGTGTAGAGCACCCTTTCTTAGAGGTAACATAAATCTCAGTTCAATGGGTGAGTAACAATTTGTCATAGACAAATTTAGTACTAGTGATGTCTCCTTCCTCTTTTGGCGCATGATCAGACATCTCCCCGCCGCTGCTACAGTTTGGTGAAGTCATGTGAGTGCGTTCCGGTCAATGAAATGTAGGTGGAAGTGATGAACGCCGTTCTCAGCTCTCTAAAATCTCACGTGATTGTCCACCTTCTTTCTCTTCCATCATCTCCTGGCTGGATGCCGAGGACCCCAGAGCCCTAGAGATCGCCAGTGCTGCGCAGTGGAGGGAGTCAGATGCCGAATGGCTGTGGGAGACAGACCCCATCCCTACCTCAAATCCCCCTTAGACTGGGGTCTGGGCGGGAAGGAAGTATCTTAAACCCAATGTCGGGTTTGTGTGTCAGAGCAGTTAAGCCTACCCTCGCCATAGGGGACCCGTGCAGGAGGTGAAGTCAAGTCAGGAGACTCGGAGATGGTCAGAGAGTGGTTTGGGGGGAGTTTTGGCTTTTAATTATCATGAGTTAAAGGTAGCAGAGAGTTTCAAGAGGAAGTAATCGAATGATGCAGAATCCTGCAGAGAACTAATTAAATCTATTTATTGAAACTGACAAACAGGGTCACAAGTGATTAAGTATACGCCACCTCAGGTCATTGTCACTGCTCTCGTGGCTGTGCTTACAGAAAAATGTAACAGAAGAACTTACTCAAAGGACTTAAAAAACTTTATTTGACCTGATCATATTTAACTGTAAAATATTCTTGCCCCCCAAAACCCTTTGTTTTCAAATCTTTGATTTTTCCTGGAGCTCTGCTAACACTTTCTTGATTGAATGCCACTCCCATAGGAGATCTGTTACACTTACTGACTCTGAGAGTCACCTTCACCTTTATAAAAAAATTGTAGAATAGATAAACAAGATTACACTGTATAGCATAGGGAAATGTATACAAGATCTTGTGGTAGCTCACAGCGAAAAAAATGTGACAGTAAATATATGTATGTTCGTGTATGACTGAAAAATTGTGCTCTACACTGGAATTTGACACAACATTGTAAAATGATTATAAATCAATAAAAAATGTTAAAAAATATAAAAAAATGTAGCTCTTCCTAATTTATGATGCTTAAAGGAACAAATACAGAACAAAAAGGGAGGGGCTGTGAAATCCTTGCTTCTTCCCAGGTCCTCCCTGCTCCCCGCCTTCCAGCCATTTTCGTTGTGAAGTGCCAACTGTATAAAAATACTATTTGTCTTAGGAAATCACAGATAAATTTCCAAGAAGAGGGGGCAGAGTTGAGCTAGCCTTGAAGGACGCTCACGCAAAGGAAAGAGAGTTGGGAGAGAAAGGAGGGCGTGTTACAGAGGAATTACAGAAAAAAAGAACAGATACACGTGAACATAGTTGAAGCAAGGGAGCAAAGAAGAGACGTGACAGCTGACACAGGTCAGAGAAGGCTGAATGGACAGCAACACTGGAACGGTGAGCTAATTAGCATTTGTTACTGTCCCCCGGGCAAACCAGCAGTGGTTTATTCCTACCTCTTGTGGATTGACGCACAGGTGGGAAGGTCCCCTAAACACCCAGGATACGACAGACATTTACCATCTCTTGCTTTATCAAATATCTTATTACCTTAAAAAAAAAAACTAAAAAAATTTTAAAACTTAAACTAGTAAAAAGTGTCAATGGTAACAACATTTAAACATTATCAAATCTATCTGATCTGTATCTTTAATGATCTATATTTTTAAGACGTTTCCTAAACACAGACGTATATACATATAAACGTGGGTATATGTGTTGAATCCTATTTACTATTTTGTAACCAAAAGTTGAACTCCCTCAAGTACTGCAATGAGAACTCTAATGATGTTTTAATACAGGCAGACCTTATTTTATTCTATTTCACTTTCCTGAGCTTCGCAGTTGCTGCCTTCCTGCAAACCAGAGATCTGTGGCAACCCCCAGTTGCGCCAGTGTAGTGGCGCCATTTTTTCCACCCACATTTGCTCCCTAGAGCGGAGTTTGGTAATTCTCATGCTGTTTCAAACGTTTTCATTATTATTATATTTGTTATGGCGATCTGTGATCAGTGAGCTTTGACGGAACCGTTGTAATTGTTTTGGGGTGGCACAAACCACACCCATATAAGAGTAAGAACTTAGTAAATGCTGTGTGTTCTGATTGGTCCACTGATGCTGTCTCCCCCATCTCTCTCCTTCTCCTCGGGACTCCCTATTCCCTGAGACACAACAATATTGAAATCAGGCTAATTAATGGCCCCCAAGTGTGGCAAACTTCATCGTTGTCTTCTTTTGAGAAAATGCCACAGCCACCCCAATCTTCAGCAACCACCACCTCCATCAGTCAGCAGCCACTAACATCCAGGCAAGACCCTCCACCAGCAAAAAGATTACGACTCACTGAAGGCTCAGATAATGGTTAGCATTTTTTAGCAATAAAGTGTGTGTGTGTGTTCCAGTAAAACTTTATTTACAAAAATAAACAGAGGGCCAGGTTTGACTGATGGACTGTAGATTACCAAACCTTTTACTAGAGCAGTTAGTATCAGAATCATTTGAACACTTTCCAAAACTACTAGTTTATTTTTTTTTTAATTGAAGTATAGTTTTTATTATGCTATAGTTGGTTTACAATGTTTCGGTAATTTCTCGTGTACAACATAGTGACTCATTTATATACATATATATTCCTTTTCATATTCTTTGTCACTATTGGCTATTACGAGATATTGAATATAGTTTCCTGTGCTGTACAGTAGGGCCTTGCTTTTTATCTATTTTAACAATAAAGTATTTTTAAATTAACTTTTTTAGGCATAATGTTCTCGCACGCTTAACCAACTACAGTATAGTGTAAACGTAATTTTTATATACACTGAGAAACCAAAAAATTTATGTGATTTGCTTTATTGCAATATTTGTTTGATCACAGTGGCCTGAAAATGAGCCCAAAATATCCCCATTTTGAAAATCTATATATATATAAAAAGATATAGAGATAGAATTTTAAACTTTCCTTCAAATAAGGACAGAGATCTTATTTGGAAGTAAAAGAAATGTAAAAAGTATCATAGATCCCATTTGCAATTAAAGATTATATTTTTCTACTTTAAGGAACAGAAGACTCTGGGTAACAAATCATTTAACCTACCTGGAGGGTATATGATTTAACTTGGTGGTTGAAAAAATCCTACATCTACACAAGGGGTTTGAAACGTTTTCTGACTTCAGCTAGAGATTCGGGAATCTAAATGGAGCATGAATTCAGCGTACCTGAAGTAACATTTTTCATATTTCCCCGATGTTTTAAAACCGGGTGGCAATTAAAAATGTCTGCTATGTTTACTTTTGATTTCTATTCATCATTATTTGTCAGAGCAACATTTTAAAAACTGGATTTAGTGCTGTGCGTATAGATTTTTCTCCACATTATGAAAAATGTCAGGTGTACGTAAAAGTTGAGCTGTTCAGCGAACACCCACAACCACAGAGAAGGGACCACAGTGACTGAATACTTGTATGCATTGCTCCCGACAGCAGTGACATCACTTAACTAAGGTTAGTGTCCGGTGTGCTTTATTTTTTTGAGTTAATTTTTACATAGAGGAGACGGCAGACCTTAAGGGTACCATCTGATGAGTTGTGAGGAACAGCACATCCCTGTTGCCATGGACTGAATGTGTACACCCCCCCTCCCGCCCCATCATCTGTTGAAGCGTTAATGTGATGGTACTTGGGGTGGGGCTCTTGGCAGGTTACAGGGGTGGAGCCCTCATGGTGCGATTAGCATCCTTTTCAGTGTGGGATGAGGAGACAGCCCTCTGTAAACCAGGACAACACCCTTTCAGGAGAACCCAGCCATGCTGGCATTCTGATCTGGAACTTTTATCTTCCAGAACTGTGAGGAATAGGTGTGTATTGTTGGAGACATCCAGGTGATTGTATTTTGTTATGGCAGACTGCACCAAGACAGCCCAGCAACCCTAACCCTTGTCAAATTCCATTACTTCCCCCCACCCCATGGGTCCCCTCATCTTCTTTTTCAGTCCCTGCCCCCAGGCAAACACTGTTTTCACCATACAGTAATTTTTGTCTTGCCTAGAACGTCTTACAAATGTTCCTTCCAGTACGTGCTCTTTTGCAAAGATTTCTTTCACTCGCCATAATGGTTTTGATTTCATCAATGTTGTTACGTCTCTCTATTTTTTTTTCTCAATTGTCAAATAGTATTGCATGGTGGAAATACACCTTTTTGCTCATCCATTCTCCTGTTAATGGACCTCTGACTCACTTTAAGTTTTTCTTTCTTTTTTTTTTTTTTTTTTTTGGCTACATTTTTGTGCAAGTCTTTTGGTGAATGTGTTTTCATATCTCTTCGGTAAATGCCTACAATTGAAATCGAGCGATCATAGGGTGTTTGTATGTTTAGTTTTATAAAACTGCTAAATCGTTCTCCAAAAGATTGTCCCATTTTACATTCCCACCGACAATGATGACAGCTCTGACCGATCCATGTTTATGCCCGGATATGATGCTGTCAACGTTTTTAAGCATTCTTGTGTGTGGCGGTAACTTCCAGTTTGATACGTTACGTTCTAATCATCATTCAGTTCAACTGACTTCCTAATTTCTCTTGTGATTTCTCCTTTGACCCTTTGGATTATTTATTTAGGAACATGTTGTTTAATTTCCAAATACTTGGGATTTTTCTAGGTATTTGATTGTAATAGACTTCCTAATTTAATCCCACAGTGGTCAGAAAAATAAAAAACAATGTATGCTTTGAATCCTTTTTAATGTGACTTGTTTTATGACCATTATATGTCCTGTTTTGCTGAAGCTACAACGAGCACCTGAAAAGAATGTCTATTTCCAGTTTGGGGGGTCGAGTTTCATTTATAGATTAATTAGGTCAAGGTATTTGACAATGTTGTTCAGATCTTCTATTTCTTTGCTGATTTTATTTTATTTTCCCTAATGCTATAAATCACTGTAAGGAAACTCGTTAAAATCTACTCGTCTGTAGATTTCCCTTAGCTTTATTTATTTATTTAAATTGCGATATAGTCAGTTTACAACGTTGTACCAATTTCTGACCTTCAGTCACACATGAACATACATATATATTCATTTTCATATTCTTTTTCACCGTGAGCGACTACAAGATCTTGAATATAGTTCCCTGTGCTCCACAGTATGAACTTGTTTATCTGTTTTATATATATTTGTCAGTATCTGCAAACCTTGAACTCCCAGTTTACCCCTTTCCGCCTGCCTCCCCCCAGCTTTGTCTTTTTATAATTTTTGTTGTATGTATTTTTAAGCTCAGTTTTTAGGGG
This sequence comes from Camelus ferus, assembly GCF_009834535.1. NCBI lineage: Eukaryota > Metazoa > Chordata > Mammalia > Artiodactyla > Camelidae > Camelus > Camelus ferus. Next base: position 140,707 of record NW_022589662.1, on the reverse strand, counting down.
CACACATTTCTGACTGACATACATTTCTTATTGAGGGTGTTATGATTATTATGTTTTTTATCATTATGGAAATGCCCCTTTACATTCCGGTAATTCCTATATTAAATTCTACATTATTAATATTATCTGATATCAACAAACACTTGGTACCAAATTCTGACAAAGTCTTCTTATTGTTCGCATTTCTATGTATTTACTTGCAACTTATGTCTTATGTATAAAGTGTACTTCTGCAATCAGTATATATAATAGCTAACTCTTTGTTCTTTTAATCATTTTGACGTCTGTTTTTTTAAGGAGAATTTTTAAACATAAAAATTACATTTAGATGTAATGAAATTATAGATGGGGTTATATTTAGTTTTCCTGTTTTAGTTGTTTGGTTTTGTTTGGGCTGCTTTGTTTTCTGTTTTTCTCTTTTCCCCCTTTCCTGCCTTCTTTGGGTTAATACCGTATTTTTAATATGCCCACTAGTTTTGAATTCAAGGAGGAATTCTAAGCACTCGTGTGCGGACATAAAAATACACACTCACCTAAACATTAAGGACATAATGGTTCAATGTGGCATCCACAGTTGCTCAATGGTCCCCTCTAACATATGTATGTCAGGGTGGTGGGCGTCAATTTCTTTCTAGGCAATTTCTTTCTTAGATTTTCCAAATATGTGATGAAATGATGATGGGTTTTTGTCCCACAGCAAAGCAGAGCACGGGAGCCTGTGAATACTTATTTCACAGGGTATTTGACTACAGGATGTAACAATGTGTTGGAAATGAAAAACTTTTTCAAAGCCCACAGGTCTGTGAAGCAAAATGCCTCTCTCGGCCTCGCCACGGAGCATCACAAGGGAATCACCCTAAGTCAGGAGCAGCTGAGATGGCACCGAGTCCAGAGCTGCGCCAGAACTCTCAGGGCTGTAAACTCCCCCACCCAAAACCTCTTTGTGAGTTTTTAGAAAATGTGGGTTTTGAATCCCTAAAGGTCCTGATATTCTGTCTCAGTGGGACAGAGGTCAGGAATTTATGTTAACAGTCTCCATACAATGCACTGCAGGTAGTTCATAGATGTGGATACTCTGCCTGACTTTCAACAATTTAAAAATTCTGGACAGGCTGGGGTGTTTGAACAATTCTTCATCCCTGGAGTGACCATCCAAAGGACCCCCGTCTTGACCCCACTGTCTCCCCCCTTCACAATACTTTTTATTTGCTATATAGCAATTTTTACTGACTTGCAATTATCTTGCTTTCTTGCCTGTTCTCCTCCCTAAACTGAACTCCCTTACTAGACCGTAATAAAAGAGGGTATGGCGTGCCTGGGTTATTCGTAGCTCCCAGTAAAAGTGTTACACACAGGAGGCGCTCCATAAATGACTGTCCAAAGAATGATTCAGTCTAAATTCACACAAACACAGGTTACCACCAACTGCCTGGGTTCGTAACATTCTCAGCGAACTCCACAGTCGGACAGCATCCCGGACGATGGGCTCAGCGCCACCGTTGTCCCAAGAGGGACGCGGAGGAAGGCGGCCACTGCGAGGAAGAGAGGCCGTAAAGCCACCGCGCTGCCTGCAAGGTCCATTTTCAGCAACGAAATTAAACACGCACTAAAGGTATGGGTATCCAGGAGGTCACCGCCCGAGACGAAGCCCGGCAGAGCCGATGCCCCGTCGCCCGGGACGCGTTCAGCAGAGATGACCCAGCTGGTGGCAACCGAGCATGCGCCGTGCGAGGCAGCGGGCAGGGAGGGCTCGCGGGGAACGCCCCGCCCACGCCCCGCCCGCGTCACAGAGGGCCCCGCCCACGCCCCGCCCAGGCCAAGGAGGGCCCCGCCCACGCCCGGCGCCGGCGCCGCTCACTCCGCGCGCCGGTTCCGGAAGCAGGGTCGAGGCGCACGCCGGGCTGCGCCGGCGGGCCGACGTCTCCCTAAAGGACCAATGAACGGAGGGGTGGGCGGGTCGTAGCCGGTCCCGGCTTCCGGTTCCGGCGCGCGGTCCCCTGTGCGGCGGCTCCTGTGCTACGTGTCACTGGAGTTCAGGCCGACGGCGGGCAGGTGAGGGAGGCTCCGGCCGGGGAGCGCGGGGGTCGGGCGGCCCCTTGGTGACTCTCAGGGACGGCGGGCGTGGGCGGGTCCTCCCCAGGCCCCAGGTTGTTGGGGGGCGCGGACCCAGGCCCGGGAGCCCGGGGGAAGGGGGCTTCCACGCCCCGCGGTCTCCCCGCAGGGAGGCCCCGGGCCTGGCTGGGCTCTGCGGGCCCCGCTCCGGGAACGCGGGCGGCGGCGGCGGCGCAGGGCCCCTCGGGGCCGGGGTGTGCGGTCTGTGCCGGGAGGTGGGCGCGCTGATGGGGATTCCGGGTCCAGAGGTCACGAGGGCTGCTGGGTCCCCGCCTGACACTGTGCGGCGTCATGGGGGTCGTGCATGTCTTTGTTGTGGCGAGAGGGCCCTTCGCTTTCATCAGGGCATCTGTGAGGTTTAGGCCTAGTGGGTCTGAACAGAATTGAGTGAGATGCTGAGGAACAGGCATTAACTGTATTTCAGGGGGACCCAGCGTACGTCACCCAGGGTGTCTGTAGAATTCTCAGTGTACTTTCGGGGTTTGTATACGTGTGGGTTCCTGCTGCCCCCCCGGGTGAGGGAACTGGGGCTTAGAGAGGCTACATGTCACACAAAGGGATTTGAGCTGCCACCTCCTCTGACGGATGGCATTAATTCATTAATTCAACAGAAATTCATTTATTGAGTGTTTGTGTGCCTGGCCACCGTTGTAAGCCCTAGAAATGTAATAAAATACAAGTAATAAACTGACTTCATTAGTTCTCATACACCAGTGGCTCTCCAAGCTCAGATTGGATGGCATTTCTGTTGGGTAATAGGTTTCTCAAAAGAACCTGAATGGTGGGGAGGGTGTACCTCAGTGGTGGAGTGCATGCTTAGCACGCCCAAGGTCCTGGGTTCAATTCCTAGTATCTGCATTAAAAAAAAACATTAAAATAAGTAAACCTAATTATCTCCCCCCCGAATAAATAAGTAAATAGTACCCAAAAATGTTAAATTTAAAAAAGGAAAAAAAAGAACCTACGTGATGAAATATGTAGCGCTTTTTCCTTAAAAGATGTGTGCAGACCTTAAGGTTTAGAGCTTAGCTAATAGCTTCCTCAGAATCTGGATCTCAGTTTAGCCGACGTGATATGAAAATTTTTATAGATAGACCTATCCCGTGAAATACATTCTTTTCTTAAAATACCGTGTGGCCGATGGTTTAGAACCATCAGATGGACATCTACCCTTTGCCTCTGCGCTAGGCTCTTGGCAGCACACAGTTGGCGTTCACTGCCCTAGACACCGGTGTCTGCAGAGTTTCAAATTGGTTACAGGAAATGTTTGTTGGGTCCCAGCACTGTTGACCCCTTAGCAGGAACAGTGGGAAGACTGCAGAGTGGGTAAGGGATGGACCTGTTGTCAGTCTTCAACCTTTTAGTAACGTTAGCCCTTTTCTGTTAAGAACGCGCCTCCTTTGTCAGTGGTAATAGCATGGACAAGACCTGTTTTCTTACTGCCTTGTTTTCGATGCTTTGCTGGGGATTTCAAAATTAATGTCAATGGAGGCTTGGAGTCTGTAAAAAAGCATTTTTTTTAAGATGAAATTGATCCATATCAGGTATCAGTTCATTGACGTTTGTATAAGTCAGCAAGTCCTCGCTGTGTAACACATAATGCCAGTGATATAAATCTTCTTTTCCTTTTTGTTTTTTGAAGCAGGCATCATGGATCAGGTGATGCAGTTCGTGGAGCCGAGTCGGCAGTTCGTGAAGGACTCCATTCGGCTGGTTAAGAGATGCACGAAACCGGATAGAAAAGGTAATGATTTTGAAGTGAGAGGAAAAAAATTAAGCCTTTGCATTTTCTAAGCCTGTTCTTTTAGTGTCTTCCTGTTTAATAACTGTTGCATTACGTTCATCAGCACTTTTATTGATTGACTTTGCTTTATTGCGTTTTAACCTTGTCCCTTTTTCCTGAATTTTGGACACTTTGCATTTGGACACCTTATGCATTTTTCTGCTTTATGTATTTTCAAATGGTATATGATTATCTGATACAGCCTTGTTTTCCACGTTGCTTCTGCCTCCGTGATAGTTAATGACTACAGTTTTTAGCATTTTTCACATTTCCACTCTGGAAAATCTTTCGCAGCTCTCCTTCCTGTGCCCGGCCCCTGCCCACACTCCCCCAGACAAAAAAGGGCCTTAACAACCTAGTTGTTGTCAACCTAGGAAGTTTAATTTCTTCTTTATCATAACTCATGTGTTAAAAGATGCACCAGAATTTGTCTACCTCTGTCGATTTATTGACTGCTGGCTGAGGTAGGAGCTGGGACTATAATAGAGAAACAATATAATGTATTATATTAGATATATAGTATATAAAAATACGTAACATAGTAGAGAATAGTCCTTGCTCTTTGGAGCTTAGAATCTTTGCGGGAAAATAGTCAGAAACAAATAATGACCATTATAATTTTTAATTAATGGCTGTGGTAAGTGTTATCGCAGAGAAACGGAGGAATGTTTGACAGCACATAATATGAGGACTAACCAAGTCAGGAGGGCAGGAAAAGCTTCCCCGAGGAAATAATATTACTTGGAAACATTACCAGGGGCCGACCTTCACATAAAAGTGTGCCTGGTTTGATTTTTCAAGCCTTATTTTTGGCCTCATTATAAGATCAAAGACGGTGGGCCTGTTGTTCATAAGAAGTTATGTTCTGAGGCTTTATAATTGATACCTTTAGCAATGTTACAGAATTTTTAAGACAAACACTGTGTATTCTATCCGTGTTTCATCTCTTTTTGGTATTCTGGTCATCATCTCTTTTTGGTATTCTGGTCACTTGCTAGGGAGAAATGTTTTATTGCTTGCTGATAGATTCACTATTTTCATGTTTCCTTAAATATTTTATTTTTATTTTTATGTTTCCTTAAATATTAATAAAATAAGAAAATTTAAAAAGTCTGTCAATCCACTTAATTACTATGAATAATGTCATACTTTGTTTTATTTCAAATTGTCTGCTTATTATCAGGAGAAATGTACACCAGTAAGTGTATTTATGTCCCTGTTTGCTATTCCCCCCTCTCCTTGCAGTGACAGTGCCAAAAATAATGTACGTTTTGTGTTTTAACTCCAGAATTCCAGAAGATTGCCATGGCAACAGCAATAGGATTTGCTATAATGGGATTCATCGGATTTTTTGTGAAACTGATCCATATTCCTATTAATAACATCATTGTGTAAGTAAACTTTCTTGCAGTCGACAGTATCTAGGGCATCCTGGAAAGGCAAACCATTTGAGTTCCCAGCCTCCTGTTCCATTAATACACAGATGTGTTCCTTGACTTTTTCACGCCAGACAGGTCCGCTGATGGTTATTAAGTGCCAGACAACTCAGTGATTTAATGTCTTACGTTATCTCTGTCGCTGTTCTGTGAGCTAGGCACTGTGTGTAATTTTTAATAAGTGAAATGTTAAAGGGTCCAGGAAGTGAGTGGCACTTGGTGTGAGACAAAGCAAGCACGAAACGAACATTCAAATCGAGGTCCTTTTTGCGCAGTGTATTAACTTGTCTTCAAGATTTTTAACGTGCAGAGGAAATAGCTCAGGTGCAAATCCTCTCCCTCGTTACTGAATGGCTGTCACACCCTTGGGCAGCTTACCTGGCTTCTCTGTGCCCAGCTTACTCAGTCAGGGTAATAGCTCTTAACTCGGGTTACAGAAAAGATCAAGTCGTGGTTATTATAATGAGGCACTCGGAGTAAAGGGAGGGTGTCTTAACCTTTAGGTGTATTAATTGAGAAACACTGAGATTCCTTTGTGCTTTTCTCAGTGCCTTTTCTTTCTACATTCATTGCAAGTTGGCGGGACGCCTTGTGGCAGCGTGCAGTTACAGTGGGCCGTCTCGGGCAGTTTGGTGTAAAGGCTTAGTGTGAGCAATAGTTTCTTGCTCTGTGATTTTATTTATTTGTTTATTTATAATTCTTGTAAAATAGACTTTATTCTTTGAGAGCAGTTTCAGGTTCACAGCAGAGTTGAGCAGAAGATAGAGAGAGTTCACACAGAGCCCCCTCCCCCCGACCCTCAATATCCCTCATCGGTGTGGCATCTTTGGTGCCATCGATGATCCAACATGGGCACAATATTATCAGCCAACGTCCACAGTTTACATGAGGGCTCACTCTTGGTGTTGGACATTCTGTGGGCTTTGCCAGGTGCATGATGACATGTGGCCACCACTATGGTGTCACACCATGTCAAAATTAACGTCCACAGGGTTATAATTTAAAGGAGTTACATAGTTGTGGCATTTTAGTTACAGCAACACAGTTTAACGGTACAAGCACTTAAACTGTTTGGCTTTAAAGTGTATATTCAGGAGTATTTTAAGCGTATGACCTTTACCTAGTTCTGGAATTACTTTTCCTTCTTTCCCAGCACAGCTGTAGAATGTATCTCTCGGCAGAGAGTTTTAACGTGCGTGCTCTTGAAACTTAGCAGTTCTTCCGCAGAAAAGGGTTATTTTGGTTGTCAGTCTTGCACGAGGTTTGTGAGTGGCTGTGCTCAACACACCGGTTGAGTCTGCATTCTTTATCTTCAAATGGCTGATTGTACATCAAGTTGAAAAAGTTCTCAACCAGCCAACCTGTTCTGTGATTCGCATTTTTCATCTTGTTAAGAAAGGCGTTATGTTAGGCTGCTGATAAGCACGTTTCCCGGGTGAGATTTCTCAATTTTCACAGGCCTGTTCCAGCAGCCACACTGCCTCCCTGCAGAGGGGCCTTTTCAGTTGCAAGATGTTAAATAAAGTTCAGTTTCTTTTGTGTGATCTTGGGGTCACGTAGGTGTGGTTCTCAAACACCTAGTTTTGGGTCCATAAAATGACAGCACATTTCATTTCAAATTACTACTATTATTAAAATCTTACATATACTCAAAATTGACCATTTTTTCTTTCTTTTACAGTGGTGGCTGAAGACCTTTTTTGAAAAGTATGTTTTGGGGATTCGTGAACAAATGAGGATTTGAGAAGCTCATGGAGTAAAAATTTGCCCGTAAATTTTGTGTTTTTCTTTCATTTGTTTTCTTCCAAGGTGTTTTCTGTTTCTAAATTAAAATAATTTCAAGATAGACAAACTTCTTTTTTTTCCATCATAGATAATTACCAAATTTTAATGCTAGGAAATAATGGATTATTTTTCCTTCTTGCCTTCTTTCCTTCCTTCCCATCCGTCATATTTTGGTTTGTAGGAGATATTAAAGGGCACGGTGAAGTCCTGTACGTTCTGAGTCCTGTGCTAGCAGATAAATCATGGAGGAAGAAACAGCAAATAAAAGGATGGGAGAGAGAGAGAGAGTATGCGAGTGGGGTAGGAGCCTTGTCCCTCAATGCTCCAAGTGTAACCAGGCAGCCGGCGCTCCTGTGGAACTCAAGGTGCTGCTTGAAATTGCTTCCTGGAAGTCGTGGTTACACACTTCGAAGGGAGCACCCCTCTTAGAGAAATATTAAAGAAAAAAAAATTGGCTAGCAGCACACATTCGGTAAGTGTCCTCTGATTCTTAGAAATGACAAGCAGGCGTCTTAGCTGTCTGGTTGACCAGTGTGCCTCCGTTTTGGGATCCACGGTTCAGAGCGTGGTGATTGTAGCAGATTTTCTGCTGGTTTTGCAATGCTGACGGTGTTTCAGTCTTGAATGAATTACTGTCTTCAGGGAAATAAAAATCAGGCCTTGGCCATCTTTAATCTTAGGGATACCGTATACCCACGTTTTACTGATCGTTAGCTCCTCAGAGGCCAAAAGCTGTGTGTGTGTTTCCGTACACGTGTGCTTACGTATTTTTGTGTATCTGTGTACACAAGTGGCACGCACTGTGTACGTACACACACGTACACGTGTTTATATACACACACACATATTAAGTACTTACAGTAGAAATTATTCTGAAATGTAGAGCTAATAAAATGCCAGCTTCTGGCAAATGTGTGTATTTTCTTGTAAAATACAATGATTCTGGCCATTAATGCTGTCTTGATGTAAGATAATTATGAATCCCTATTTATAGCATACATTTGAGATGCTCATTTTTCATTTTGCTGACCTGCTGGTTCCTGACACATGGGTTGGTAAGGCGTTATGTAAATATTTTGTATTTATAAATACCAAGTGAGGGCTGACCAAGATACAGCAGAGTAACACTCAGTTCTTAAATAGGGAAAAATTAAAATAGATTTTTCTTGCTAACCATACTCCTGGCATGTCTGAGAGCTTGTAACCGTCCTGCCGTTCCCGTGAGCCCCTGCCCCTTACAGCCCAGTGCTCGGCCACCTGGTCCACTAGCCGCAAACCCGCTTTTCACAACAGAAAACCCAGCAGGAAGCCACGTGGAAGAGGGAGGCGGTCACGGCCCAGACAGAAGAGAGGGTGGGAAGGGAAGCCGGGTTCCTATTTCAGGTGCTTGGAGGCCGCTGGAAAGCAATGCTTGAGTCCAAACCCTGCCCCTCTTGGGGCGTCTGTGTCCCATTTGTTAAAAAGGTTCTGCCTGGAAGCGAGGGTACTGAGTTTACCTGAGTGAGTGCAGGGAGCATCGCCTTGCTTTGTGTTTAAAGGGAGCCCCTTAGGTCAGAAATCTGCTTACAATGAGCTGAGATCTGCCTCAGGTTCCACCCAGGTCATAATGTGCTCGAGGGAAAGTCTTGTGGGGAGATGTCCAGATGCCACGGATGCGGTTTTGCAAGGCTTTTTCGCCTGTAACATCTCTCTCCCCCACCACTGTCACAGTCATGTGTGCTTGTCTCCATGGTGTTTGAGTTGCTCACAGAGCGTGCGTTTTTTTTTTTTTTTTTTCCTCTTAAATCAGCCTTGCTTATAGCTCCATTCAGTAGGCTTCTTACACGACACCTAGACTAGAAAAGGCTTCTGAGAATGGGAAAAAGCGAAGTGATTGCTCATGGGCTCAGGGTTTCTTTTCAGGGCAATGAAAAGTTCTGGAGTGAGTTGTGAAAAGTACACACCTTTGTGAGTATATTAAAAGCAATTCAATTTCATACCCTATAAAAGGGTAGGTTTTATTATATATGAATTAGATCCCAATTAAAAAAGTAAAGAGGAGAAAAAGACTCCTGAAATATCTGGGCTGCATGATTTAGCAAATTGCATTAAAATAAAACACGGCAATTCACCTACCACAATTGAATCAAAATGGATTTGCATTCTCTTCCCCCTAAATCCTGAATTTCTAAATGAAAAGTGTCACAAAGAGTGGTAGAGATTGGAGGATGGGGTAACGGTTCCTACGTGAGCTCTGTCTTTATTTTTAAACTGTTCCTTCTCAGTTGATCCTCACGATCACCCTGTGTAATAAGTAACATGGACGTCGTGTTCTTCAGCATACATCCACGCTTAACTGCTGCCTGTCCCTCCACTGCCACCACGCCATCCCACCTGGGAATTTTACTTCTTTTTTTCTCTCTCTTTTTTTTTTTCCATTGGGATGTAATTGACATACAACACAGTGTAAGTTTAAGATGTACAGTGTAGTGATTTCAATTTCCGATCTTGTGAAGTAGTTTTGATGAGCATTCCACAATCCATAGATACAAACTGTAACAGAATTTTAAAAAAATTTTGAGTTAATAGTTTACAACGTTGTGTCTAGTTCCAGCGTAGAGCACGATTTTTCGGTTACACGTGAACATACGTATATTCATTGTCGCATTCTGTTTCACCGTGAGCTACCACAAGATCTTGTATATATTTCCCTGTGCTGTACAGTATAATCTTGTTTATTTATTCTATATACACCTGTCAGTGTCTACAAATTTCGATCTCCCAGTTTGAAGAAATGATACTTTTTTTTTGTAATGAGAACTTTCGTATATAACACACAGCAGTGTCATTACATTAATCGTGTTGTACATTACTCCCCTAGTGTTTTTTATCCTGTAACTGGAGGCTTATTCCTTTTGACCACCTGCTCCCAGTTTCCCCTCGTCCTCCCACCCCTCCCAAACCACAACTCCGATCTCTCTTTCTATGAGTTTGCTTTTGAAACATAATTGACCTCCCACAAGGTTCGTTGTTCCTGTTAACACAGCACAGTGATTCGGTATTTTGATACACTTCCAAACGATCCTTCACTTCTTTGTCGTCCACCCCATTAGATTGTAAGTTCCATGAGAGGCAGGCATTCTTGTCTGTCTGATTCCCAGCTCTAGGGCAGTGTCTGCACATAGGAGCCACCCTGTTTTGCTAAGGGATTAAAACGGAAGTGTTAATTCCATACGTCGCTGGTTTCTCTGTACAACATATAACATGATAATTTAAAACTGGTCTGGTTGAGTGCACAAGACATCAACTCTTCTGGTCCTAGTTCGCTAGTGTCAGAAAACTAACATTTTCCTGTGTGTATATTAGTTCTTGCATCAGAATACACATATATGTACAGACACACTCGTGTGTGTGTGTGTGTGTGTGTGTGTGTTACATGTATGTATCATTTAATTGAAGTACAGTCAATTACAATGTGTCAATTTTTGGTGCACAGCACAATGTCCCAGTCATACATATATATACATACATATTTGTTTTCATATTTTTTCCATTAAATGTTCTTATAAGGTACTGAACATAGTTCCCTGTGCTATACAGAAAAAACTTATTTTAAAATCTATTTTTATATATAGTGGCTAACATTTGTAAGTCTCAAATTCCCCAAATTATCCCTTCCCAGTCCCTTTCTCCAGTAACCATAAGATTGTTTACTAAATCTGTGAGTTTGTTTCTGTTCTGTAGATGAGTTCAGTGTCTTTTTTTTTTTAGATTCCATATATGAATGATATCAGATATTTTTCTCTGTTTGACTTACTTCACTTAGAATGATGATCTCCATGTCCATCCATGTTGCTGCTAATGGCATTATTTTATTATTTTTTATGGCTGAGTAGTATTCCATTGTATGAATATACCACAGCTTCTTTATCTGGTCATCTGTTGATGGACATTTAGGCTGTTTCCATGTCTTGGCTGTTGTAAATGGTGCTGCTGTGAACATTGGGGTGCACATATCTTTCCAAATTAGAGTTTCCTCCAGGTACATGCCCAGAAGTGGGATTGCTGGGGCATATGGTAAGTCTATTCCTAGTCTTTTGAGGAACCTCCATACTATTTTCCACAGTGGCTGCACCAAACTGCATTCCCACCAGCAGTGTAGGAGGGTTCCCTTTTCTCCGCAGCCTCTCCCGCATTTGTCGTTTGTGGACTTTTGAATGATGGCTATTCTGGCTGGTGTGAGGTGTTACCTCATTGTAGTTTTGATTTGCATTTCTCTGATAATGAGTGATATTGAGCATTTTTTCATGTGCCTATCAGTCTTTTGTATGTCTTCATTGGAGAAATGCTTGTTTAGGTCTTCTGCCCGTTTTTGGGTTGGGTTGTTTGTATTTTTTCTTACCAAATACCTTTCTAAATAAAACATATAAGAGGTCAAAATATTTTTAGTCTAATCGCAACTTGCCTGATAGTTTAGCTGTGCATAAAAACTGGGTTCTAAATAACTTAAATATTTTTCCTTCAGAACTTTGAGGATACTGCTAATTAATTGCCTTTGATAATACACTGCTGATGGTCAATTTTCAGTGTGATCCTCACTTTTTGTTAATCACTTTGTTATAATTATTTTAGTTGTAATTATTTCTATTATTATTGTTATTATTAAACCTTTTAGAGTCTTTCTTTTACCTTGATTAAATGTCTAGATGTGATTTATCTCTTGTGCTGGGCACTTAACGGACCTTTCAAATCTGAAGACTTGGATCTTTCAGTTCTCAGAAATTAAATTATTTTTGAAAATGTTCTTTCCTCTGTTTTCCCTGTTTTGTTTTGTTCTTTTTTTCCCTCGACCTCTAGTTAGTCAAATGTACTTCCTCAATTCATTTTCCACACGTTTTCCAATTCTCTGTCCTGGGAGAGTTTAAGCTTCCAGATTTTAATTTTCAATTTCAGCTATCATTTAAATATTTTTGGGAGCTCGCTTTTGTTTTAATTTAATAGCATTTAAATTTAATTTTTAAATTAAAATTAAAAATTAAAATTTAAATTTAAAATTAAATTTAAGCTTAATTTTTAAATTTAAGTTTAATTTTAAAATTTAAATTTAATTTTTAAATTTAAATTTAAATTTAATAGCAATATTTTAATTTAATAGCATTCCGTGGGTGCAATAACATTTCAAACCTCTTTGAGAAGAGGCTTGTTTTTATGTTCCTTATTTTAAAAACATTTGTTTTCCCATTCTTTGCATTGTCTTTCCTGCTGGGTCATTTATTTTTTTTTAAGTTCGTGTTTAAGGATAAGGCATAAAAATATGACTGAGAGTTCTTTGGGCCAATCACTTCGCTGTTTGCTCTGAGATTCATTCCTTACGTTGCCCTGCTCTGTCCTAGGGGCTGACCCTGCAAGCTAGGTTTCCATTAAATTTTCTGGGTTACCTGGAGTGTATCCTTGCTTCCTGGTTGGACCACTGCTGACTTTTTCTTGGAGCTCATAGACCAATAAGGTTTACTTATGGTGTCAGTGGTTGGCCATTATGTCTGGGGACTCATAAGCCCCAGGGTGGGAAGTATGTGTCTGTGATCAATCCATCTTGGGAGTAAAGTTGTTTTGTTATCACTTTACCTGGGGAAACCTTACTTGTCTGCTGTGTTCTCTGCCTATGGTGAGAAAAGGGGGTGGGACCCTGTTTATTTCCAGCACCAGTCTTCAATTCAGGGTACATATCACATTCGTTTTTCTCATATAGTATCCAGTATTTCTTTGTATTTATAATGTGTAAGTCAGAATATCTGGTTGCTGGGAGTTACTAGAATTTCATTTTGGGAAGACCACAGGTGGGGCAGTGCAGAGGATACACCGAGTGGAACCATCATCACCATCATCATCATCATAAAAAGCAAGGAAGACAGTTTGTAGTCTAAGGTTCTAAGAGGTGGTGAGGTTATCCTGAATGAAGAACACTGGTTAGAAGGAGAGGAGAGGATGAGAAAATGGATTACAGAGAGATCGAGGGGGTTAGAACTGGAGGGTAACAGAGCGTAAAAAGGGGTGACTTCAGGACTTACCATTTGTGTTACATTGGATAAATCACATGCTCTCTATGTGCCTGAGGCTCTCACCCTTAAAACTGGGTGCTTATGAATATTGTATGTAAAAGCGAGTGGAGGTGTTCCGGACACAGTAAAAACTAATGTTATAATATGAGAAACAGGATAGCAGAGGACTTGAGAGCCAGGCTGGTTTAGATCCTGGCTGGGGCTGTTACTAACCATGAGGACAAGTTCGTCGTTGTCTGCTGATCGGTAAAATAGAGACAAAATGCCCACCATGCAAGTTTGTTGTAAATATTCAACCAATCATGTCAAGATGTTCACTTCGCAGGGGGTGGAATAAAGTAATTGTTCACTAAATTGTCATTATTATTTAAAAATGGATGATAATTATATTCAGAGATTATACACCGTGTGATTCAAGGGTTTAAAGAAGAATAACACACATACTCATGCGTTCTTTACTCAGGTTATGAAATCAAATCCAAGCAGAAGCCTCCAGTGTGTCCCCTAGTCCTATTTCCCTCCGTCTGCCCACGCAGAGGTTGTAACTCTCCTCAGTTTCCTTCTTCTTTCGGCTGCACACGGGTGTGAGTGCAGACACAATATATTGTTTAGTTTGCCTGTTTTTTTGAGCATCACACAAATAGAAACATGCTCTTTGTAATCTTCAATGACTTGCCTTCTTCACTCAAAATAGTGTTTTTGAGATTTGTGCATATCAATATGTAGCTGTTACCCATTTATACTCAGGGCTGCATAATATTCCACTCTAATTTTTTTCCCCCCCACCATTGATTTACTCATTTTACTGTTGAGGGGCATTTAGATTGTTCCTGGGTTTTGGTGTGTGCTACCGAGAACACTACTAAGAGTCTGCTTACTTGTGTGCCCTACCCGTGCAAGCATTTCTTCTGGGTCATACTTGTGAGTCAAGTTCCAGGTGCCAAAGAATGTCCACGCTCAAGCTTAGGGATGGCCGTCCTTTTCTGAAGTGATTGTGCTGACTCCCACTCCCACCACCACTGACAAGTTATCTTCTGTTTGTGGCAGGAGTCCACATTTATTTTATCATGTCTTTGGTTCAAGGAATTCTTAATGGTTGTATCTTTGAATATATCGATAAATTCATTTAACGTGTACATTTTGTATCTGTCTACTGTTATCATTAATATAGTTGGATTCTTACAGGATTACCCGGTCTTACTACACGATGATCACATTGAGTTTATTAAGTGCTCAGCTCAGAGAGCCATGGAGGTCAGCAAAATAAAAAAGTTTTGAAATTTAGATTCTTTTTTAAGGCAACAACCAGCACATTATCTTCCCCCAAACTTTCCTGTCTCTCTGAGGAATTAATTCCAGCTGAAAACTGTGCCCTGCCAACTTCAATATTTGTATTTGTACCTGAAGACCATGAAGGCATCAATAGAGTCCTCTTTTGTGAACAGCTGCATGCAAATCCGGGGGAATCACTCACAGATAAATATAAGCCAGATGAGGTTAAAGCTAATAAAATGGGAATGGTTAGGAGAAGGGTGGATTTGGAGGACAATCATGAGTTTGGGTTTGGACATCTTAGATCGAGATGCCTGTTGGATAGTCGAATGGAAATACTCAGCAGGCAGTTGGATGTTCCAGTCTGCTGTTTCCAGATGTTCAGCTACAGATATAAATTATTTGGGAATTAAGAAGGCAGAGGTTTTTTTTTTTTTTTTTAAACTTGGAGTAAGACCATCAAAGGAGGAAAGGTAGCAAGAGGTTGAAAGAAGTCTAGTGGTAGCATCTTGGGGACCACAGGGTTAAGAAGTCAGAGGAAAAAGGAGCAGCCAGTGAGGTGGAAGGGACCCCTGGGGATCGTGGTGCTGGGAGAACCAAGTGAAGAAACTGCTTCAAGGGGCAAGTGACCACTGAGTCAGATGCTGCCAAGAGGTTTTGTAAGATGAGGACTGGGAACTGACAGATTTGACAATGCAGAGAGTATTTGTGACCTTGGGTGAGGAGGGTGCTGGGACAAAGGCCTGGCTGGAGTGGGTTAGGGGCGAGGAGTTCAAGAACAGAATTCTAGACAAGTCTTTTGAGATTTCTGTAAAGGGTGCCAGCTGAAAGGAGTAGTGGGGTCAAGAGAGGGTTTATTCTTAAGATGAGAGAAATAATAATGTGCTTACATAGTAATAGAAATGGTCCAGGAGAGAAGGGGGAAAAATCATAATGTAAAGATGAGACGGGCTGGGATCTGCTACCCAACCGGTGGGACTGACTCCTCCTTGCTAATAGAAGGAAAGGGTATATGGATGTGGAATTGGAATTTTTACAAGGGATGGGATGAGCGGGCAGGTGGGTTGAAGGTCCATGGCACAGAGGGATGCAATGATACGCCATGGAATTTCAGCTGCGGGAGATAGAGAGGATGCGTTGGATGAGGGATGATGGACTGTGGACCCCAGCCAGGTGACGATTTGTTAAAATTGAGCCATTAGAGGGAGTGACCTAGAGAAACAGGAGTTTGTGGTTGAGACTAGAATGCTTGAATTCCAATTATGGAAGGTAGTGACCAGTCATCACACTGGGAGTAAGTAAGGTCGGTTGAAAATCCAGATCCTTGGAGGGGAGGAAGTCAAGAGACTGGAAAGCAAAAGCATGGCAAAGGTTATCTCTGTGGATGTTAAGATCACCAAGAGTTACATCAGAAGCAGGGGTGGGGGGACCAAGCCAGGAGCTGAAGTCTTCCAGGAGCCAGGTGGGAGGGAGGACTGACCCACGAGGCGGTAGACGGGTACTGTTACGAAGGGCGGTGGGTGGCAGGAATTAATGATGTGGGTTTGGAAGCTGGAGAGTGGAGCTCTGAGAGGGAGGTGATGTCGAAGCACTGAGAAAAAAAAAAAAAAATGATGATCCTGCATGATGAGTGGGATGGGGACAGAACAGAAATGTCCGCTGGCAAGGCTACCGGGACAGCACGAGGGTGAAGGAGATGTTATGTCACGGTTTCCGTCCCTTTGGTAAAGTTCTCCTTCTGTTTAATTTTATTCCTGACATCGCTGTGGTCCCTTTGTGCGTTTCCCCTTAGCTCGCGGAGTTTTGTCATAACAGCTCTTCTGAATTCCTTTATCGGTTTGATTGCCATAGTCTGTCTTTGGGTTTGGCTGCTGGAAAATCGTAATTTTTGTGCGTGTGTGAAACCGTATGAGCTCTTCCCGTGGTGTCCGATGAATTCTTCCTCTGCTGCTGCGTTTGAAGCAGTGAAAGCTTCCTTATGCAGGTAAGGTTTTGTTGCCTTCGATTCGGAGTTCAACAGGATGGTTAGAAGCCTTTCTCCTGCTTTCCAGAAGGTGGCGCCGCCCACGCATTTTTGGTTTCTCTCATTGGCTCTGACTTGAAGCTAAGAGCAAGTCAGAAAAGTTGGCATCATTTCTGATTTTCTTGATTTGCCCCTTCCCTCCAAAAAAATGAACAAAACAAAAAAAAAAGAAAGGTTGGTGGCAGAGTGAGGGGAGGCACGCACTTAGCGCTTGGGGCCTTGGGGGTCCCAAAGCCGTAGGAGATGCTCGGATGGGGGGGCCCCAGAGGTCTGTGGGCCAGAGTCCAAGGGGACAGCTGGGGAGCTTCCCTTCAGATCTTTGTCTGCCCACGTCCGTCTCCTTTCCGCCCCCATCACCGAGTCTGTCCCCAGAGAGGGCAGGTCTGTCTAGCTGCAGACACGTGGAGGGACAGACCCACCCCCCACCTCCCGCCCCAGGAGGGCCTGCTGTCCCGCTGCTGTCCCCGCCACCCCCCCCACCCCCCGCCGCCCGTTACTCTGCAGCCTTCGGGGTCCAGCCCGCCCACTTTCGGAGGCACAGGTGGATGCGTCCCGCAGGTGCCCTGCTTTTGACAGCAGCTTTTTTGTCTTCATTCTAAGTTTTTGAACTAATTTTAAATCCCTTTATCTCCAGTGGGTCAAAATCTTAAATCAGGCCCTCAGGGTCAGTGGGAAGGACTCCCTCCCCACTGCACTTCGAGGACATTGAGATTAGGGTCCTGATTGACTTAATATGTACCGAAGGCCAGGCTGCCCCTCCCCGGAGCAGGCAGGGAACCTGCTCAGAGCAGCTCCCTGGGGGCCCGAGTGCTTCTGTAGGGTTTTTGGCTGTTGGCGACATTGTCCGTGGAAGGCAAGGGTCCTGGAAGACGGGAAAATTGTACTTTTATAAGGTGCCACCCACGTTTGTACAATTGGGACTTACATAGCCGTGTATGGCAGGGGTCGCTAGCTTGTGGCCCGAATAGGAAATACTTAAAAGACATCTAGATGTTTTTGTTTTGGTTCTTGAGTCAGGTTCATTAAGACCACATGGTTGCTTGAGGGAGAAGTGGTTTCCGCACGCAGGTGCCCTGGCCCTGGCTCCCTGGTGCCCTGCGAAGGCAGTTTCCCAGCATTAGCCCTGAAATTTAACCCAGTCTCTGCACGGAAGTCCTGCTTCGCGCATCATTTGTGCTGCCAGCTGGTCTTCAGTCTTTCCAAGTTCTCTTTCTGGCAAAAGAGCAAAACCCCGGACCCCTCTTCTAACCTGATCTGTTGGTCGCAAAACGCGCCTTACGTCCATCAGTCTCTTTCCTGCCTGCCATGCTTCACCTTGGTCCCGTCCTGTGGGATTCCCAAAGCCAATTTATTGTGTCAAATGCGTGCTGAGCGTCTCAGATTTGCATAAATGATGAGACACTTATGAGTGTTTAGTGAAAATTACTGTTACCCTGATGTCAGGAAATCGGAATAACCATCTTCGGTTTAGACCTGCCTAAAGGACTTTTTTTTCCCTGCTAGTCCAAAATTTAGCTTCACTTTTTACTGAGTATAGTTTTGCTCTAAAAGGAAGATACATTGCTTCTTTTTCATGATTAATTATTTTAACAATTTAGTGTGATTACTTTATTTGAGTGTGAGCTGCAGGAATTACTCTGTGTGTGTGTGTGTGTTTTGTGCAGCTTCCAGATTCTTGGTTAATAATTAGGTCCAGATAAAATTCCTGATCTGTACTATGGATAAAGGAAAGAAAATTTGTATAATTCTTCATTATTCTTCTAGTTATTTGCTATTATATAGAAAGAGCTTATGTATCTACAGTGAACTTTTCCATCGGGATGAAAAATTGTCCACACTTTGACACCCATCGCTCTGAGCCATCATTACGTAACGTTTTCTCAAGATACTAAAATATTCTAAAATTTATCTTAAACTCATTTAAACTCTATATGTACAGTTTTGTTTACGACAGCATTCCATTTATTTGCTATTTACCTAATAGCCAGCTTCACTTAATGTGATCTTTACTAGATTGAAAGGAAACAGGGTGCCAGGAGCTTTCTTTCATCAACAGTGTGCAATTACCTAGGTAATTATTTAATGCAAGAATAATGTCAGAAGAACTGTATTCGAAAAGTTATTTTAGAACTAGAAGAGCGTTTTATGCAAAAAAGTTCACAAACAACGTACAGGAATCATTAGCATGTGCTTAACAGTGAGTTAATAGCCAATTTTCCTCTCTTTTCTCTCATTTCGCGCTTCAGCAATCATCCACATAAAAAAATAGCAGTGATAAATGCACTTTATCAAATGAGGGATGTTAAGTTTAGAGAAGGCTTCATTTCCTCGTTTTTTAGGCGAAACTCTGCAGAAATACAGCAGCCACCCTGAATAGAACTAAACTTTCTGTTCAGTTTGAGCCCCCGCCTGCAGCGACAGCATCCAGAAACTTGACATCTTTTGGCCAATTCCGTTGAAATGCATGGAAATGGCTTTACTGCCTCAATCTAGACATTCATAAAATGAAAATTACCGAGCTATCATGCAAAATGCGTTCTTTTCATATTTGTAATAAAGTAGGTTAATTTAGAATGTGTTCTATTTTCTCTAAAACTTAACGGTCAGAATTTATGAAATGCCAAAAGCATGAACAGTGTCTCAATTATTCATTGTGATGTAATGAACCAGCCCCCAATTTGGTGGCTTAAACAGAGACAATTAATTATTTCTCACAGTTCCGTGGGTTGGCTGGGGCTCAGTCGGGTGGGTCTCCTGCCTAAGGTCCCTTAAGCATACGCATTTAGCTGGAAGCTTGGCAAAGGTGACCTCTGGTTCCGCAGGGCTGCTCGCCACGCAGGCTGTGTCATTTCGGGGTCTAAATGGCTGAGCAATAAGAGAACAGAGTAGAAACTGCCGTCCCCTTAAGGCCTGGGTTTGAAAACCCCAGAACATCACATCCACTGTTTTCTATGAGACAAGTCAAGTCAAGGACCACTCCAGATTCAAGGGAGGGAAGATAAATCTCATCTGTTGACGAGATGATGAGATGAGAGGCGTCCATGTGTAGGAACAGAAAGAATTAATGGCTGCTTTCAACACTATCTTAGAATGGTAGTATTTATTTATTTCTCAGATATCAACCCTTTACTGAGCCCTGGGAAACAAGATGGAGACGGAGTCCATCAATTGACATGGTTCCCATCTTTGTGATAGTTACAGTCTCGTAGGAAAAGACTGACAGGTAAACGAGTGCACGGCACTTGTGTTTTTGGCAACACGACAGATTCAATCACAAAGGCAAAATATAAAAATGCGAAATGAACTCTGACACATTGTTGAATGCATAGCCAGGAAATTTCAAGCGACACATAAAGAGGATGTAATTTAAAGCATGTTAAGTGTTCAAAGAGACACTGCAGTGGCTTATGAAGACATCCAACAGGATGTGAACGTTAAAGGCTAGAGGCCAGGTTTGCATGTGAACAGGGAAAAGAGAGGTGGAAGGTGGAAAGATTTTTGCAGGAACAATCTAGCAGTGAAATATCGAAACACTAACCCTGAGCAACATTTCTGAGAAAACCATGGCTGAAAAATTAACACAAAACGGGTTCTGTCTGTAAAATCCTTGGGCTGTCAGGCAGAAATGAATTCAAATCTTCTCTGTAAGGACCCCTCAAACATACAAGGCACAGAGTGCCCACAGGAAAAACAGCTCCCAAAAAAGTTGAGCTCACAATAAAAAATGAGTCACCATCGATGGTGGTTCCCTAAGACGGCTCACCAACATTTCTGGGCTTTCCCCAAGGAATTCAGGATTAATGCATCTCCCCATCTCCTTGAGTGCCATGTGACTTGCTTTGGCCCATGAAATGCGAGTGGAGAGTTCACGTGCCATTTCTTGCTTGGAGCATCTAAGAGTTTGTGTGCTATAATTTACCATTCTCCCGTTCCACCACGGCGACTGATTGTGAAAGCGTGTGTTGATAATGAAGGTGTAACTCTGGTCCCTCGTCAGGAGGACACTGCCTTAGAGAGTGATTTGAACCTGCAGCCCAGTAGGTATGCGTTTTACAAACATTTAAATCTGGAGGGGTGTCTCCATGGCATAACGGAACATATCACAACTACTAAACCACACAAGGAAGTTGTCCATTGTCAGTGATAGTCAACAAACAATTCAAAACATAGTACTTGAAGGACTTTAAATAAAGGACAACCTGAAAGTCAGCTAACTGTAATATCAATTACGTTATTTTAAAATTCTAATTATTTTTAAATAGTTATAAATATGAAAGAAAGAAAAGACATTATAACCAAAGAGAAAGACGACATAAAAAGGAGAGATTTGAGAAATAGCCAATTTCCATTTTTTTTCTAGAAGGTTGGGAAGATTTTTCTAAAATGAATACCAAGTCTATCCCCTATTTAAGTCATGGTACCTTAGATTCCTTGTACTTTCTACCCAAGTTGTGTTATTAAAACTCCACATTTGTAATTATTTCACAGAATCTCGCTTACCATTTTTTTTTCACTTTGAATGCAAATGCACCCAGCTTTAGCCAAAAAGTTCATATTTATATATATTTTGTCATCTTAACTGAATTGCTCTGGCACTGATGGGGAAAAAATATTGATTTGCAGGTCTTGTTAACTGTTTCTTATTGTTTACTATGTAATAACCCCTCCTCTTTGCCTTTGTTGATAAATGTCTGCGTTCTCGCTTGTCCCATGCGATTAACATCTCTTTCTCAGTGCGGCTGGAAGGACATAATCAGTATTTCATATAGTAGAGAACTTTGCTCCCTGCAGTTCAGGAGAGGCTTAGTCGGTGCCAATGAAGTTCCGTCTTATTTTCTGCTGATATTTTCCGAGGGTACGAGGAACTGTACGAGGAAGAGACTGTAAATCTTAAATCCAGTGCCCTCTGAATGACCTCGCGGGTCTGTCCTGTTCCCAGGCCACTGGTGGTGTGGTCCAGTGGGTCAGAGCTGGGGGCCTTGGCACCAAGCAGCGTCAGCCAGGGGGGAGGGGACACTTCCAATCCATCCACCCAGAAAGGACACCTGGGTACCTTGTGTACTTTCAAGAGTCTTGCACACTCTGGCTCCACTGTTTTTTTTTTTTTTTTTTAAATATATTTTTATTGAAGTACAGTCAGTTTACAATGCGGTGTCAATTTCTGGTGCGCAGAACAGTGCTTCAGTCATATGTGAATGTACGTATATTCATTTTCATACACCTTTTTAAAGGCAAAGCTGAGACTCTCCCTGGTGATACATACCTTATCATATGCCAGGGCACCGAAAGCATTTTCTATTAATAAAATGGTACACCAGAATCCTCGTCCTCTTAGGGTTTTCTGGTGCTACCTTATTCAGGTGCCACAGAAAAGAGAATTTGGTCTCCGGTGGTCGATATACAGATTGCGCAGAAACATCCACTGGCCAAAAATACAGTTGAACAGGTGCATTTACTTAATTTCTTTCATTATTCAAGCCACAGCTTTCTATGCACGGCAGGTGCTGGATACAGCTTTGTTCAGAGAGTGAACAGGAGATGCCATCTTACAGTTACCACACCTTTTAAAACAACCTGGAAAGGGCACAGCCTGTAATCCACGCAGGGAGGAGGTTAGGCTCTCTGCGTGTGTGGGCGCACGTGCACGGACACGCGTATGAGCATTCTCTAATTTCAGAGTTGTCTTTTGGTGAATTCCACTTCTTATTTGTAGAACTAGCTTTATTTTATTGAGTTACAGTCATTTTACAATGTTGTGTCCATTTCTGGTGCACAACACAATGCTTCAGTCATACATGAACATACATATGTTCATTTTCATATTCCTTTTCACCGTGAGCTACTACAAGATATTGAATATATTTCCTTATGCTACACAGAATGAACTTGTTTATCTATTTTATATATACCTGTCAGTATCTGCAAATCTTGAACTCCCAGTTTATCCCTTCCCATCCCCTTCCCCTCTGGCAACCACAAGTCTGTATTCTATGTCTGTGAGTCTCTGTTTTGTAAATAAGTTCATTTGTCTCTTTTTTTTTTTTGATTCCACATATGAGCGATCTCATATGGTATTTTTCTTTCTCTTTCTGGCTTACTTCACTTAGAATGACATTCTCCAGGACTATCCACATTGCTGCAAATGGCATTATCTTATCCTTTTTTATAGCTCAGTAGTATTCCACTGTATAAATATACCACATCTTCTTTATCCAGTCATCTGTCGATGGACATTTACATTGTTTCCATGTCTTGGCTGTTGTAAATAGCGGTGCTATGAATACTGGGGTACAGGTATCTTTTTGAATTAGGGTTCCCTCTGGATATATGCCCAGGGGTAGGATTCCTGGGTCATAAGGTAAGTCTATTTTTAGTCTTTTGAGGCGTCTCCATACTGTTTTCCACAGTGACTGCACCAAACTGCATCCCCACCAGCAGTGTAGGAGGGTTCCCTTTTGCAGAAGTAGCTTTTAAAGAAAATTTTTCTGCTATTAGAAGTGATTCATCCACCCACAGCCTCTCTATCATCCGTGAATTTAATTAACATGGTGCGTTCCTCTCTTTGAGAGATTAGCGATGAAAACTGCTCCACCTCTCCTTGTGAACACGCGCCTGAGAAATTAAAACAGCTGCCTGTTCTCAGTTGCGTTGGCTCTTTGCGTGATGACCTTTAACCAGTGTCCTTTTTCACGCATTTGCATTCACTCTGAAGAGAGTCCTTCCAAATCATTTCCTAGGGTTTTCAGAGAGACCAGATCCTGAGCTTTGACAAAGTTATCATCAAATAAGTTAAAATGTATTCACTCCTACTAACATATTCATATTCAGAACCTACAATGAACACTCATTTCTTAAGCAAAGATATGTGTTTGAAACAATGAAGAGCTCAATTTTACATCAGTGCTCACTGCTTAAGG
The DNA here is from genome assembly GCF_009834535.1 of Camelus ferus. Lineage (NCBI taxonomy): Eukaryota > Metazoa > Chordata > Mammalia > Artiodactyla > Camelidae > Camelus > Camelus ferus. The sequence goes on along the minus strand of NW_022589662.1, from coordinate 117,341 downwards.
CACTGAATAAACCAGGCCAAAGGAAAATAGGAAAAAAAGAGTCTGTTTGCTGCTTTCTTCCATTATTAGGCGTTTTCTTGTGTTATTAAGGAATCCTGGTTCCTCGGATGGCCAGTTGCTCTTTGTGGCTGCTTCTTGTAATGCCGTCTGTCACCCAGGTCTGAGAAGTGATGTTTAAAAACGGGAAAGCTTTCTTATTTGCATTAATGATTCACTATTTTAAAAAAAATCTTTGCGCTGCCAATGAGAGTGCTCCCATTTAAAATTAATCCTCCTATGGTATGGAGATTCCTCAAAAGAACTAAAAATAGACTTACCGTATGATCCAGAAATCCCACTCCTGGGCCTATATCCAGGGGAAAATATAATTCAAAAACACTCCTGCACCCCAATGTTCACAGCAGCATGTTTACAACAACCAAGATGTGGAAACAGCCTAAATGTTCATCTACAGATGACTAGATAAAGAAGCTGTGGTATATTTCTACAATGGAATACTACTCAGCCATAAAAAAGGACAACATAACACCATTTGCAGCAATATGGCTGGACCTGGAGACCATCATTCTAAGTGAAGTAAGGCAGAAAGAGAAAGAAACATACCATATGAGATCACTCATATGTGGAATCTAAAAAAAAAAAAAAAAAAACCACACACACACAAATGAACTTATTTACAAGACAGAAACAGACTCACAGACCTAGAGAACAAACTTATGGTTACCAGGAGATAAAAGGGGTTGGAAGGGACAAATTGGGAATTTGAAATTTGCGCCTGTTGGGGAGTGATGGAAATGTTAGCCGTCTTGATTGTGGTGGTTTTGTGGGTGTAGATATCTATTAAAATTCATCAAACTGTGCATCTGAAATATCTGTAGTTTACTGTACAGGAATCATATCATCATAAAGGTGTTTAAAAAGAATAAAATAATGCCATTTGCAGCAAAATAAATAAATAAATAAATAAAATTAATCCTCCTAAAATTAACTCTGTGAGTTTCCGCCAAGGATGATGAATTCCAGGAAGCAGTGGGGAGGCACGTCTCTGAGGATAGAGCAGAGTGTGGACAAGACCCCTTCCGAATTTGCAGGACCATTGCTGAGCTCTGAGTGGGCTCTTTACTTGAATACAGCTGTCCCCACTTCTTGGAGACCCCAGGATTACCTTGGCTTCAGAGCAGCCTAAAATGAAGCCATCATCTTCCCATCCAAGGCTACTGGATGCGAACGCAGTGCTCCCCGTCTCGAGTCAGCACCACCCTTTACCCAACTGTAAAGCCAGACACTTCGATATGTTCCCCATCTCTTCCTCAGGGGGACCCCCAAGCCGGGTCTGTCTTGTCACTTCCTTACATTGCCCCATACTTTTGATGAATATCACTTGCTAAATTAATCGATCACCATTTAAAGGGGTGGTTGTTGTGTCTTCTCTCCTGTGTCAGAATGTAAATGCCACACAAGCAAGGACTGAAACAATTTTCTCACTGTTGCATCGCTGGGTCCCTTTTCTGGCTCCGAGCAGGCACTCAGGAGATATTTGGAGTAAGGATGCCATTATCTAAACAACCTCTAGAGAGTATCAAATTCTGATTCCCATCTTAATTTTAGTTGCTCTATCATACATCACCTGGAAGCTTCTAGAGGGAAATGACTAAAGGAACCCACCTGGGGTTATTATAAACAGTGTGGCCACGGTTGACAGTGCCCTCTGAGATCTGCCTTTTCTGTCTTCCTGGAAACACAGATTAAGTGGCCTCCCGGGCCCTGGGCAGTGGGTTGGGTGTTGACTGTGTTCTGGCCAGTGGGATGTGGACGGTGTGATGTCTACACCTCTGGGATGCGCTTCCAAAACTCCTTCTCCTCCAGTGGTAAGCGTGCAGGCTGCGTGATGAATTTGGAAATGCCACAGATCTGGAGCTTGGGTCGTTGAGTCCCTGCCTGGAGGAGAACAAGACAACTCTGATCGGACTAAGATATGAAAAAGAAAAATATTTATTGTGTTAAGCCATGAGATTTGAGAATTAAACTAACAGGACTAATATATATATAAAAAAAAATTGGTACTTTGAAAGGCCATAGGATGTCTGACATTGACCTCGAGTCAGGTAGCCAGGTTGGTGATCTCTGCAGAAATGTTTAGTCAACTTACTACCTGAAATCTCTCTGGAAGTAGGTTGTGAGCCTCACGATCTGGCAACTCCATCCAGCAACAGCGGTTGGAAAAAAATCAAAATGTAGACGGGTGTTTGCTCCAGTTGGCTGTGCTGGCACGCTGTCAAAAGAAAGACAAGAACTCGGGAGAAAAGTGGCTCGTTTGCAAGCAGATAGTCCGGAAACTTGGGTCCGTGAAGGGCTGGAAATTCCAGCTGCTTCTGGAACACCCACACACACACTAGGAAATGACATATTAGAATTAAAAATGCCTTTAAGCTACAAAGCCATGTGTGTCGCAGCCTCATGGCAACGATCGAATTAAGAAGCTGTGGTCCCAGGCTGATACAGGCAAGGATGTGAGAAAGCAAAAATACAAATAAAAATAAATAAAAATAAAAATTAAAGAGTAGATTTGCAAACCTGGAGCCTGATGGAATTCTGCAAACTGGGAGAAGGCCATTCAGGTGCCAAGTCGGCTAGCGTCCTCCATATGTCTCTTGTCCTCTGAGGCACGCACGCAGCTGAGCATGCCCCCAACATCTCTGCATGAGGGGGGCTGTCACACGGACTGCCAGTTAACCGCCCAGCCCACAGACCCAGGCGCCCCGAGTCACCCATTTCTCCCTTAGGTGGTGAACTTGGAGGCCACGTTGTGAAGGCGGCACAAAGACAGAGGGAGCCTGGGTCCCTAAGTCATTTTTTGGAGTGTTCCAAAGGATGGATGAGAAAGGAGCATGTTGTGTCAAGCCTCTGAGGTTTGGGATTTTTCTGTTTCAGAAATTAGCCCAAGTGTACCGGTCACAGCGGACCCCAGCTGATGACTGTGGTGGACACGTCACAGTGTTGGCCTCGATGGGAGGGAGGGAGGGCTGCCCGTGGCTCACACAGGTGCTGAGCACAGGGGCGGTAAACGACTTCTCATTGTGCACGAAAAACACTGCAAACCATATCAGCCATCAAGAATGCTGAAGCCATCAAGTCACCAGCGGCTGCTGCCACCCCCCCCAACCCCAGTGATGACAATCCTGCGGCCCAGCCTCTGCAGCCACTCACAAGAGTGCACCCAGAGGGGACTCGGAATAAGAAAGGACAGGACGCTGGCCCTGGATAGCCGGGTGCTTGTCAAAGGAATGAATTCAATGAGCCCAAATGTTTGCTCCCTCCCATACATAGAAAAGCGCTAAATTCTTTAACTTGAGATGCCTGCTTTTCTTCAGTTAACAAGTAATCTTTTATTGTTCCGACCACTGGTCTTCGCTGTAAAATTCCTTTATATCCTAGCTCCTCCCCTACCTCTTTGGAGAAGTTTTTCAGAGTGATCTGGGGGTCTGTCACCCCATCTCAGGTCCTCCCACCAAATAAAACATAACTCTCAACTTTCAGGCTGTGCGTTTATTTCAGTCGACACTGTGCAGTCTGCAGACTGAGCACGTCCGGTGTTGGATTTCTTTCCTCAGTTGCCCCCTGCCTTGTTTACCCATCACCTTCATCCTCCCATCCAGAGCCAGACAGTCTTCATGGACTCTCATCCCCCTCCACCGCCCACCGCAGGCGGGGTTCAGGTCCCCGTAGCAAAGGATGCTCTGTCTCCGGCGGCAGGTGGAGGTGCTGCTGGCGGTGAGGGACCAGGCGCCCGGAATCCGAGCTCCCGCCTTCACTCCCGGCTCGCAGCCTTCGCCGACTCTGTGTTCCCGGGCAGGACTGTCACATGCAGACCCAGCTGTGGGCAGGACCGGCTCACACGTACCCACTGCTCAGGGTCCAGCAAGCCCTGAGCCCCCTGGAGAGCGCTCTTCTTATTCTGAGCATCTGGGAGCTCCCTCTAGGCGTTCAGATCCCAGCCTTTGGGGCCACCAAGTGCGACCCTGGGGATTGTGCTCAGCGTCTTGGAATCCGTCCTCTCAACTCTGAAATGCGACCAAAAGCCCCCTCTCTGGCAGTGAGAACATCAGAGCATTGAGCACACATGGATGGAGAGCCTGGCTGAGGAGTTCCCCTCCCTGCCTCCCCTCCTTCCAAGACTCTGTCTTTTACTTCGGATGGACCGCTTTCTAATCGGTCTTTCTCCTTCTGCTTTTCCCCGCTTCCAACCATTTTTCACAGCGTAGTCAGTGCCCTTTTTAAAATGCAACTTGAAAAATTGACATTGTATTAAAAAAAAAAAAATGCAACTTGATCACGTTACCCTTGAGTTTAAACCCTTTTTGTCGTATATTTCTGTTGCCTTTAGAATAAAGTGGCACCTGGGGCACGTTCTGTGCGGGTTGCACGATTTCTCCTTAACATTTATTGCACATTTCCATGCTCATGTGTCGTTATTTCACTCTCCACCTTCTTGCCTGAGGTTTTTTTTTTTTTTTTTTTTTTTGTGGTTGTTTGTTTTTCGTCAGTTTCTGGAAATCTGCAGGTTTTCCCTCCTTCAAGGCTGTGGTCCAGACCCGGAACGTCCCGCATCCATCATTTACCCTGTTTCCGCGTTCATGTCCCGGCTTGACCCGCCTCCCCCACCTGCAACCCCCTCTCAGCGAGGTATCCCTGAACCCCCACCCGAACTGAGACCCCCGTGTCTCTGCAGGGGTCGCCACACTTGTCATTTTTCTTCCGAGTCTGTCTGCCTGCTTGGGGGGTAAACTCCGGGAGCCCCGAGTGGGACTCTGGCTCACTGCTGCGTCTCCGGTGCTTCCCGCCTCCCCGGCCCTCAATCTAGGTTTGCAGAGTGAATTTCGAAGGTCAAGGTGAAGGTGAGCACGTGGCTCCTTGCTGAAAACATTGTGGCTTCTCCCCCCTGCCCTAGGGATACAGGCACACTGCTGTCCCTCCAGCGAGGACCTGAGACGTCAGGCCCCCAGGCCCGCATCTCACGGTGGCGGCAGGTGGAGGCAAGGGCACAGGGAAGACCCAGCGGCCTGCCTGCAGGTCCAGGCTCCGCCCAACCGCCGCCCACTCCTTCTGGCCCCACCCTCCTGGCCCCGCCCCGTCTTCTGGCCACGCCCACCCCTCTGCCATGGCCGTCCCTTCTGCCCCTGCCCTCCAGGCCCCGCCCACCCTTCTGGCCACGCCCCATCCATCTGGCCACGCCCACTCCTGGCCCCACCCATGCACCACGGCCCTGCCCACTCCTGCCATGCCCGTCCCTTCTGCCCCTGCCCTCCTGGCCCCGCCCACTCCTTCTGGCCCCGCCCCTGGTGCTTGGGCAACAGCGGGAAGAGCCCTTTGAAGGCTCTAGAAGCAGACTTGGAGTGTTTGGGTCAGGAAATCCCAAGTCCCGGGACCCGAGCTTGTCCTAAAAGGATGGCCTCAGGCTCGGGGGCGGGGGGTGCAGGGTGGGGGTGTGGGCACCTTTATTTGGCTCCAAGGATAACCTGCCTCAGCCTGCAGGCAGGGCTGGAGGAGGCCAGAGCAGACCCCAGGTCCGCCTCCCTGACCTCACCCCATCATTCTCCCCTCCCTGATGAGAGCCGGCATCACCGGGACATCCTTGAGGAGCCTGGATCCCTCAGCCCTCCTGCCCTGGCGGCCTTTCACAGTTTCTGTTATCTCGGGACATCCCCGGACTTGTCACTCAGATGCCTGCGCAGGAACCATCACTACGCACACACTGCCCCCTCCTGTCTCCTCCCCATCTCCCTCCTCCCTCCTCCCTTCTCCCGTCCCCCTCCTCCCTCCTCCCCTCCCCCTCCCCATCTCCCTCCTCCCATCCCCTCCTCCCTTCTCCCCATCTTCCTCCTCCCTCCTCCCCATCTTCCCCCTCCCTCCTCCCATCCCCCTCCTCCCTGCTCTGGGTCACCCCTTACCCTGGTGCTGCTGGATTGTATCCACAACTCTCATCAGTACATGCTTTCATAATCAGTCTTCTTCCCTGCAAAGCAGGCTTCGTGAGGGACGCTGCTGTGTGCTTTGTTTCTGGAGCGTTCTCGGGTGCACATTAGTTATAGAGCGAATCCCACCTTGTGCGGAGTGGGCAGTGAGCATGGTGGACACAAGGCCCTCCTCTTCCGGCTCCTCTCAGCTCTGTTTATTTTTTTTTTTTTTTTTGGGTTTACATGGTTTTGTACCATGTGAATCCCTATATAGAATAATCACCCACATAAGGTTAGTTGAAAAAAAAAAAAAACAGTAAAATTAAAGCATTTATCTAAGTAATTTGACTTGGCACCCAGTTTTCTCCAAAATCTCAATTCTTTCCTCTGCTTTGATGATGGCGATCTGACTTGAAAGTGCTCACGGATAATATTTTAATTAAAACCAGCTGAAAACAAGCTTACGGTACTACTTAAAAAACTGAAAAGGAAAATGTGGGAAAACAGATAATTTGGAAATGAGACAGGGAAAAATAGTAGGAAAAGAAATAGAAGTGTAATCATGTTACATATTTAATGCTGCTAAAGACCCAAGCGTAACAGTTTTTATGAATATTCATAGCACATTTTATTCCAAAAATTTTTATGTCATGATAGCAATGCTATTTACTGATTTATTAGAATTGCCTTTACTTTTCAGAAAAATGTGATATGTGTTTTACTTATTTAAGGAAAAAGAGAATATGAAAGAATAAGCCCAAATATAAATGGTGGTGTTTTATAAACTGCCTGTTTTTTTTTTTTTTATTTCAAAGGATTTGCAGTTTTTCCCATATCACTACCAACCTTTGCACCTACCCTTTATATCATATTTTTTAAACTTTTTTTTTATTGAATTATAGTCATTTTACAATGTTGTGTCAAATTCCAGTGTAGAGCACAATTTTTCAGTTGCACATGAACATATACCATATTGAAACTTTTAGGTCCTTGGGCATTTTGTCTTGCGTTGCTGTCCACACAGGGTAAATTTTGACCCTGGGATAAGTCAAGTCCGTTGAATTTCTGAGCTGGGTGGGGGAAACACTAAAAAGTGTGTCTTCCTGCTCGCATGGCTTTAGCTGAGCCTGCTCTGTTGAGAACTGAAACATGGAAGTAAGCCCCCAAAAAGAGATGTTCTGTAGCATATCCTTGGGGTCATCCCCAGACTGAGGGATACGCCTGGTCCTTCACTCATTTGCCCTGTGGGTGAGCATCCATTTGGGCCAGGAGGTCTGCAGATCCTTCTAAGTCACCACTGAAGGATCATCTGTTGTCCCCCCTCCCTGGTGTCCTCCAGTGTGTTAGGCAGGTCGCCACTTCCGGGGGACGTGTGAGAGTGTGGGAGCAACGTTATGGACTCAGTCTGTTGCTGTTAACCTTTGCTCCGTATGCCTGACACACTTGCAGCTCTAAACTCCCCGAGTTTTGTGCCTTCCTCAGCCTGTCCCCTGGGAAACAGGGTGCAGATCCCTTCTTCCCTCCATTCTCCCAAAAATGTCTTGGAATTTTCTGCCTCTTGGACATCCTGCCCCAAATCAGGTTAAATCCATCTGTTGAGAAACATTTCCCTGTGGGTCTGGGCTTTATGCACATGCCATGAGCCAAGGGCCCTGAGAGCTTTGCTTAGGGGTGCTTGCATGAGACAGCCTTGGTGGGAGGAAGACAGCGCCCCCCTCAGGGAGGTTTAGAAGCGGGAGAAATTCCAGAGCAATAAAAGTGATGAGAGGAGGAGGACCAAGTTTGCTCTCCATGCAAGACCAGGGTCTCGCATCCCTGAAGCCCCCTGAGTGGGACACAGACCTGCTGGGGGTGTAGCGTTCACCTGGGCCCCCACACCACGGCCCTGGGATGTGGGGGGCTGATGCTGCCTGCCGTGCTGGGCAGTAACTCGTCTAAGTCCATCTGGGCACTTGGTCTCCTTGAGGACCCAGCGTATGGGAGTGTGTGACCAGCCACCCCAGCAGCTGCAGGAGGTCCCCTGCCCAGAAACTCCTCGGCTGCCTCCCCGGACAGTCTCCCCGGACCCTCCTGCCATCACCCCATCTTTCCCTCTCTTCCTGCTCCTCTACCATGACGACTTTGCCCCGGACAGTCATTCATCTCTAATTTATCCATCAGACGTTCTTGGAAACCTACCACGTGTCGGGCACTGTCCCAGGTGCTGAAATCCATCCGTGAACAACACGTTCGTTTATCCCCACTGTTCCCAGAGCCATATTCAGGCTGGAACAGCCCTGGGAAGGAGCGCTGCGGAGACGACAGTAAACGAACAAGGACAGCAAACAATTCCAGAGGGGCTGAGGATGAAGGTGATCTGGTGGGGGGACAGGAGCTGTTGCATTTGGCTATTTAGACTGGGTGGCCATGGAAGGTCTCTGGGGAGGTGACGTTAAGTTGAGATTTGAATAAAATAAGAAGGAATCAATCATGAGAAGCCTTGAGCAAGAAATTCAGGCAGAAGAAATAACAGGAGAAAAATGCCTTGATGGAGGACCAATTTGACAAGTTCCAGAGAGGCTGGAGCTTGGCTGCGAAGTGGGATGAGGCAGGGAAAAGGCATCTCAGGGAGCTGAAGGCAACGCCACCAGGGCAGGGGGCTCAGCCTCCACCCTCTGTGGTCTAGGAAGTCATCGAGAAGTTTGAAGCAGGAAGAGACGACCTAATTTATATTTTTGAAAGCTTGTTCTGGACTTACACTGGAGTAAGGAGACCGGGGAGGGGGGCCCTGAAGGTGGGCATCCCAAGTAGGGTTGACGGGATTTGCTGCCAGGTTAGGTGTGTGTGGTCAGGGCAAGAACGGGAAACGTCAAAGAGCTTCTAGAGTTTTGCTTTGCACGACTGGGAGACGTAGCTAGGATGCTGTTACCAAGGGAACCAGAGGCTGGGGGAGGTCTGTGGCTGAGAGGGTTGAAACGGCCCTGCACGTGATGTGGGCACGTTAAGAGGTCAGTTGAACGATTTATCACGGCGACGTATGTGGCTTTGAGAGTCATTGGCAGAGATGATGCTTGAAGCCTGGCACTGAAGAAGCATCCTTAGGGAGCTGTGTACAGACGGGAAAGGACCCAGGACACATTTCTGTGGCCCTCCACCATCTAGGGGTCAAACAGAGCCGGTGGAACCAACTAATGAAACCAAGGGTGATTGACCAGCGTGGTCAGAGGTCAGGTCCAGAGACAGTGAGGTTATAAAAACTGAGACAGAAGAGTTATCTCTAAATACAACTTTTCATAAAATGTGTTTGGCAGCAGGGAAATTGTGTGGGACTTTGCAAGAGGCACCTCAGTGGGAGAGCTGGACAGACAGAAGCCTGACTGAGGGGAGGGGACCGAGACTAATGGGTGAGATGGAAGAGCCAGTGGGTACAGACAAGCCTTCACCAAGGTCTGCTGTACGCGGGGACTTAAGACGCGATGTGATGGCTGGAAAATGATGGGTGGTGGGCAAGGGAGGGCTTCCATTCTAGCAGAAAAAAACGAGATAATATTTGCACATTGTTAGAGGAGACCCTTGAAGGAAGGAGGATTTAGGAGACAGCGAAAAGAAGGGCGCCCAACACCATTTCCATTTAGGCTTTTGGAAAAAAAAAAAAAAAAAAAAGAGAAGGAGAGAAATCAACAGATTATTTCTGATTTCCTTGCTATGATGAACCCAGAAGGGACCATACAGTTCAAATTGGCAGGGGTGGTGGGCCTGGGAGAGAAGAAAAAAATATAATCGATGTTGTAAAACAATTGCCCGGACACTGACATTAAATCCATCCTGTTGGTCGGTTTTCAGCATCACCACCCTCCCCTCTGACTGGGCTGTGCTCTCTCCACATCTGTCCCACCCCCTACGTGCGATGCGACCCCCATCCAGCTGTTGGGGGATTGTTTTAAACCTTCAACGCAGTTGTGTTCCTCCACCAGGTTACTTTCCATCACTTATGAAATAAATCCATTATCATGGCGTCCAAGGTCCCCACAAGGTCACGGTTGGTGCTGGGCCAGTTCCCCTGCTCCGCTCACCCTACAGGTCCCCTGCCTTGCCGAGCTCGAGCCCAGCTGGCCTCTTTTCCATTCCTCCAACAAGCCAAGGTCTTCTTGCTTAACGCCTGCATCTCTGAAGTCTTCCCGGAAGGCTGTCGTCCCCCAAAGTCTAGTGTCAGACTATCCACTCTCCGTCCACCTAGACCTCCATCACCACTCTCTCTGTATTTTATTCATAACACTTCCCAACTTCTCGAATTATTTATCAGCTTCTTTCTGTGTTCCTTGCCTCACTGCCCAACTAGAAGACAAGAACTCTTCTGCATTTTGTTCCCCCAAGTATACTCAGCATTTGACTACCTTTGGCACATAGTAGGTTCACAATGACTTTTTTTTTTTGCACGATGAGTTGCATTTTATATCCATAATATTATCCTGGATGCATCTTTTTTTTTTTTTTTTTAACAAAATCAGCATCCTAATGAATTATCACTATGATAGTTATAGTCAAAGATGCTTCCCTTTACTTATTTATTTATTTTTTTGAGCCTTTTGGATTTTTGACTCAGGACTTAAGCCACACGAGTCTCAATAATCAATCCCACGTGGCTGTTTCCAGGACTTCGCTGTGACATTTAATAATTGATAGAACCACTGCTGATCGCTGCATTAATCATGCTTTAGGGAGATAAATGGTGACTTAAAGCCAACACTGAGCCAACATTGTTTTTGTTATTCTCAAGCCTGAAGAGATCAAAGTATATATTTGATGTGAAAATCGACTTTGAAGTGATCGCAGAAATATTCTCATCGGAAGGCGCTATTTCCCGTAGAGCTGGCATAGGTATAAAAGCTTATGCTATCATTGTTTCTTTTTTTCTATTGTAACACTTGTCCTTCGGTGTTGGAAATGCAGACTAGTTGCATCCAAAATCAACCCCACTGTCTACATTATCAGGAGCCTCATGAATGCCCTGCGGGGGCTGAGGTCCAGGATGGTGACGATGATGCGAAAAATGGATCTCCCAGGAGTTTAGCTTGAAAGAGGGAATCACGCAGAGCCTGCGGCTGGAAGGCAGTGTCCTCTTATGAGAATGAGTTCTGTTTTGATGAGAGGCTGGTCTCTCCAGGGTTGTGGGGTGCAGCTCTTGGGACCCCAGGGAGCCTCTGCCCTCTGCGAGCAGGTAGCAGCCACAGGTCTGGTGTTTGAGAAGGACTTGCCCATTTTCTACGAAAATATATGACAAGCTTGGATCCTTGTGGATTAAAATTTCCCCTAAAGATGAAAGCAGGCAAAGAACATGCCGGCAGGTCCTTATAGTTCGGATATTATTGCAAAGATGGAAATGCACCAAAAGGTTGCATTTAATTGAGATAGGGGTGATGGAAAGGCAGTCGGAATTTTATCTTCTAACTTAACTGCGTTTTCGTGTTTTATCATCAACTCTACAAGTAACACAATACGCCAGAAGATTAAGAACAACTCAATAAAAGAATAGTTTATGCTTCCAAAAATCAATCCGTATATATCTTAAGAACTTTTTTTTTTAAACCAAGAGATAGGAATTTCAAGTTGTAAATTTGTTTTATTGATTTTTCCTTTCAGGATGAACTGTCTGATTAATTTTTAGGTTTCTGTATTCAGGATACTTGTGTCCACATGTGGATGGTGTGATATTTTGGAACAAGGTCGCTGAGAAGTCCAAGAATAAATTCTTCTTACTGGCATCGTGTGAGAAGAGAGTCCTTTTTTTTTGAAGCATTGACATCGATGAAAGCTTAGAACAATCTTCCTGTCTCAAAATGCATTTAAAAAAATTACACCATGCAGTTGAAAACTGACATTTTACTATTTAATCACGTCCTATTTTAGGGGACACATTATCCTGCACATTTTCTCAGTAATAAAGGCATTAACGTCATAGAATGTAGGATTGAGAGGTTTTTGAAGAACCGTCTTGTCGAATACCCTTACTTTCCAGAAGAGGAACTGGAGGTGCAGAGATTGAGCAGAGCCTCCATCCTGGCACACACATGTCTTTCCAAGCCCATCCACCCTCCTTTAGGGAAACCAGCCACATCCGTTTCCATGAAGCGAGTTGGTGGAAGGAGTCACACACATCAGATCGCAGGTGGACCGTGTGATTTTCCACACTTCTCTCCACTTCCCTCACTCTGCCCAGCCCTGCTCCCTGTGGTCCCTGGTCCCTGTCCCAAACGTATCTGCCCTCCAGCCCTAACTGCAAAAATATGAAAAATCTCGTCTACAAGAGCCTGATTTAATCAGAGCGACACCAGCATTAATCTGACACCTTTTTACGTTAATGACTATTTCGCTGGATGCTAATGGTAAAAAATGGGAAAGGCAGGGTGTGGACATCCAGGAATAAGATTTCCTTTTCGTATCTTTCAAATATGCCAAGAGCATCGTTGAGAATTCCTAGTGAAGAATGAGCTGTGCTGACACCAAACTTCTCCAAAGGGCAGTTTTTGGAGGTTCTGCCCACACTAAACACTCAAATCTTGACTCTGACAGATAAGGAAGGAGCTGGATTAACCAGGTAGGGATTTAAAATTTTCTATTATGATGTTTTTTAAAATAATTATTTTAATTATTTTTTAATAAAGCCAATTTTATGGTTGAAAGTGATAAGTGGGTTAGGAAACTCAGAGACAGTTTTTTTTTTTTTTAATGTGTGTGTGATGGAGGCAGTGAGGATGGAACCCCGGACCTCATGCATGCTAAGCACACACTTCACCACTGAGCTACACCCTCCCCGTCTTGTGATGTTTTGGTGTCTAGAAAACCCTTTCTGCCTGGGGAGAGGTTACCCTCTGGGTCTAGCCTATTTACAGATGGCAAAGGGCCCAGCAGGGAGGCTGCCTTTGATTTGCAAAAATTCCAGAGTCGGACCCGCCTTCTGCCTCTTTACCCCTAGAGGTCGAATTCCTCTGCCTTAAGCCATCCCAGGGCCAGGTGCCAGGCAACCAGGGACAGCCCTGATGGCGTTGAGCCTATCAGGGTTTTCAACCAGCCGGAGCTAGGCTGTGGTCCCCCTGCCTTTCCTGCAAACCCCCCAGGGCTGGGGCCGAAGCCTTCCCCTCCTTGCTGCCTCCTCCCTCCTGACCGTCAGCTGTCTCCCCCGTGGGGCCCTCCGGGCTTGCCATGCCCCTGTTTCTAGGACCTGTGAGAATCGTGAATTTTAATTTTCCTTTAGCTGCTCCTGTGGCCACACCTAACTAACCATCTCAGAAAAGAATACAAAACACTATTTTATGTAGCATTTTACTGTACATATATGTGTATTATGTAAAGTTCTAGTTATGTATTTTATTTAGTTTTATCTATTCTTTATTATTTTTATATATGATGCATATTGTTATATATTTATCTATTTTTATTTATTTTTACTATTTTTATATATAATATATAGTTTTACATTTTATTTGGTTTTATTTACTCTTTATTATTTTTGTATATGATATATATTGTTATCTATTTTATTTAGTTTTATTTACTCTTTATTAATTTTATATATAATGTATATTGTTATATATTTATCTAGTTTTATTTATGTTTATTATTTTTATATATAATATATAGTTTTATAATTTATTTGGTTTTATCTATTCTTTATTATATATTATATATTGTTATATATTTTATTTGGTTTTATTTATTCTTTATGATTTTAATATATGATGTATATTGTTATATATTTATCTAGTTTTATCTATTCTTTGTTATTTTTATATATGATATATTGATATATATTTTATTTATCTTTACTATTTTTATATATGATATATATTGTTATCTATTTTATTTGGCTTTATTTACTCTTTATTATTTTTATATATAATGTATATTGATATATATTTATCTAGTTTTATTTATTTTTATTATTTTTATATATAATATATAGTTTTATATTTTATTTGGTTTTATTTATTCTTTATTATTTTTGTAGAGGATATATATTATATATTTTATGTGGTTTTATTTATTCTTTATTATTTTTATATGTGATATATATTGTTATATATTTTATTTGGTTGTATTTATTCTTCATTATTTTAATATATGATGTATATTGTTATATATTTGTCCAGTTTTATTTATTCTTTATTATGTTTATATATGATGTATATTATTATATATTTTATTTGGTTTTATCTATTCTTTATTATTATATATTATATATTGTTATATATTTTATTTGGTTTTATTTATTCTTCATTATTTTAATATATGATGTATATTGTTATATATTTGTCCAGTTTTATTTATTCTTTATTATTTTTATATATATGATATATAGTTTTATATTTTATTTAGTTTTATTTATTCTTTATTATTTTTATATGTGACATATATTGTTTTATATTTTCTTTGGTTTTATTTATTTATTCTTTATTCATTATTATCTGTTTTCCACAGTGACTGTAGCTGCTTATCTTGGAACTTGGTGAAATGGTGTTTGTTGAAAGCAGCCTCACCCACACCTGGGAACAAGGACTGTGCAATTTTACTGTGCTCGGTTGACTGCTATGACATACAAAGGATGCACAGTTGCTCATTGCGTTGTTGGCCGGTTCCTGTGCCCCCGGCCGTTGTGGTCAGTCCCGTGATGAGTTAACTTGAGTTGACTCCTGTGGTCCCTCCTGGTCCTGTGTCCCGGCTTCCCTAGATGGTGGCTTTTTGTGTGACATCCTCACTGCGTTCTGGGACGCAGAGAACTGGCTGCTGGTTGCCCCTGGAAGGACCTTCTCGGGGCAGCAGCATGAGGCTGCCCCTCATCCCAGCGCCCTTCCCCGGGCTCCCCGCCAGGACTCCTCAGCTCTGGAAGCTGCCTCCTCTTGCTGTTTCTTTTCCTCTGGGAGGAGTTGTCAGCATCTTTTGCGGAAAAGAGGGTTTTGGGAGGTTTGAAATCTGGATTTAAAGATGAATGTTTTTCTTCCTCAAAACTGGCTCAGTGAATGGCACTCCTGCAAAACTCTGAAGTGATCCTCAGCGCAAAGGGTCTGAGGGCTTCGTTGCTTCTAGACTTGTGCTGGTGTCAGAGCAGCAGATGGATGGACATGAGCAGAGAGAGGGGGACATGGGACAAATGGCAGGAACTGGGCAGAAAGGAGGGGCAGATACAGGAAACCACACATCACGTAAGTAACAGAATAACAGGGGTCCTCGGGCAGAGAAAGAAAAACAGGAACCCCTGGGCTGATAAGGGGTCACACATTTTGGGGCGACGAGTGGCCTGGAGGCCGACAAAGAAAGCCGCGAAAAGGCAGGAATCTCCAGTGTCTGAATGTAACGTTTTGCTCATTATGCCCTCATTTCAATAAAATTAGCATTTCGGATTATGGGATCAAGTGTTTTTAAATTATTGCCAGAAAACTCTTACACACGTCAACTGTAAAATTAAGGCTTTAAGAAGCAAATGGTAAGATTGGGTTTTTTTTTTTTTTCTTTTTCATGGCTATCTTACACTATGCTTTAGACTTAGAAGTTACTCAATAGAACAGTTTTTAAATTTTTATTGACAAAGGATTGGCTGCTTGGTCTCCAATAGTTGAAATTCTTTATTCACATTCTCCTTGGATTTCCCCAGGGTTTAGATTTATGTCTTAAGAGGGTCTTATTGCTCACTGGTCCAGGCACCCATGACAAGATGTTTTTAAATTTCCTCAGTCTTTATTAATTTGCAGGCGTCACTGTCATACTAAAAGAAGTTAAAGATACGGCAGAAAACAAAAGAAGAGAAAAATGTGGCACAAGTCCAGTATGCTGTAGAGCAGAAGTTTGCAAACCACGGACAGTTTTGCCCCCAGGAGAAGATGGAGACACCTGGAGACGCTTTTTTGCCAAGTTGGGAGAGATGCTGGAGATGCTCTGGCATTTCGTGGATGGGAGCCAAATTTTCCTCTAAACACCCTGGAATGCACAGGGCAGCCCCACGGCACAGATTATCTGGCCCCAAATGTCCAGTTCTGAAGTTGAGAAGTTTTGCTGCAGAAGAAAACAAAACCCCAGTCAGGCTGCTGATGTAGGTGAGGGAAAAGGGTCCAGGTGAAGTGACGTGTGGAGTCACGGCTCCTGCGTTTGCAGGAGCAGCAAGAGGAGAAAAGAAAGCAACGAAGTCACAGAGGGTAACCAGGCCAGTCTCCTCCCATCTTTTCTTGTCTTCTCACACCAGTCCTGGCCCCAGAATTACCGGAAGCAGGGACAGTCCATGTGTATTTTTCTCCAAGGCTGTGGAAGTCTGGTCTCAACCCCACTAAGCATATTTCTTCTTCTGCAAGTTCCAATAATACGTGACATTGTCTGATTTGCCATGGGCGGAATATTCACCGGGGACGGAATATTCACTGATTATCACTCTGACTCCCGAAAGGAGAGATTTTTATCCTTATTTAGTCTGGATCGGAAGTGTCCCGGCGTCGGTGCATGATGGGGGCTTCTGATCTGCAAGGCTAATGTTATTGAAATGAGGGCAGGATGAGCAAAAGGTTACATTCAGACACTGGAGATTCCTGCCTTTTTCCATCTTTCTTTGTTCGTCTCCAGGCCACTCATCACCCCAAAAGGTGTGACCCCCCACATCAGCCCAAATGTTCCTGCTTTTCTTTCTCTGCCCAGGGAACCCTGGTGCTCACATGATGTGTGGTTCCCTGCATTGAGCCCGAGCCCCTCCTTTCTGCCCAATTCCCGCCATGTGGCCTGCGTCCCCCCTTCTCTGCTCCTATCTAGCTGTCTGCTGCTCTAACAAATCCTCAGGCTCCAGTAAGTCTGGGGACTGTGTGCTCGTGGTCATTAAGTAGTTAAATTCTTCCATTTCATGGGGTTTTAGCATCTGCGAAACAACTCCGGAAATTTGCATCATACATTAGGTCCTGCTGAGAGGAGCTAAAGCAGAGGTTAAGGGGGACCCGTCTGTCTCAGGAAGGTCCCATAGGGTCCCGCTTGGTTACTCCCATGAAAGCAATTTAAAGGCTTTCTGTGAAGGGCTAAAAGCCATTACAATGATCCCCAACAAAATGTTAACTGGTTGTTATCTGCTAACTGGGGAGACAAAGCCTGGCTGGATTGCAAGCCATCCCTGCTGATGGGTCAACAGTCTTTCTGGATCCTTGATGGGGGATGGGACGGGGAGCATTTAATGACTGTCAAATTACAGACTTTATTGCATTAATAACAACTGCATATGCTTTCGACAACATTCAGAGATGGCGTAACAGCCTGATAGAAATCAAGAAGAAACAGGCCTTATGCAAACTACAGAATTTCTTGCACAGATAGCAACATTAATTGAAACCTGAGAAAAAAATTAGGCTGTCTAATTTTTAAAGGGAAAATATGAGGGGGCTGATGGGAAGAGAGAAATCGATTTGATGGGAAATATTATATTTAAAGTGATACAGAACAGCATCGCGTAAGTGAGAACTGGGGACATTCTTGCACACGGTTGACCTAAAGTGGAACCCTCCGTGTGTTTTTCTATATATTTTTTTTTCTCATGTTTGTTATTCCAAACTTGGTTCCAACTGGAAGGAAGCAACATTTTAAAATATTAATCATTCCGAACAACCAACTCCTGATTCAAAAAAACCTGGCAACTATTAATAGAACAGACAATGAGCCACTTTTTTATGAAATCCGTGAGCAGACTGATTAAGATGTTTTGCGTGTTTATCGAGAGAGAGGAAAGGGGAGAAGATGATGGCTGCTTGATGAACGTGCTGTCCTGAAGGATCACTGATTGCTTCAATTTTATTTCATTGTTGTCTTTTTTTCCCCCTTGTGCCGTTAATACCCATATAAACAAAATGCAAATGTAGGCTGCAATTAGTTAAAAAAAAATACGAATCTTTAAATGACTTTCTTTTCATTTTTAAACCTTTTCCAGAGGTCTTCCTATTTTGTAAAGAACCAGTTCTTGGGTTTACTGACCTAATTTAGTGCTTGAGTCTGCGGTCGAGTCTTTCTTTCTTTTTTTTTTTGTTTTTGTGCTGAGATTTTTTTTTTTTTTCTCTCCTTCTCCCCCAAACACCTCAGGACTTTTTGTTTCTGTAGATTTTTATGTTGAATATTTTATTTTGTTACTTTATTAGTTTAAATAATGTTTATTTCCAATTATGTACTCACATGAGCATCCCGAAGAGTTTGCGTTCTCATGGTCTCAGTTTCTTCTTGCAACTTATTATATTAAACCTTAAAAAATTTTTCCTTAATTTAATTTTTTGAGTTATAGTCAGTTTATAATGTTGTGTCAATTTCCAGTGCAGAGCACAATTTTTCAGTTATACGTGAATATGCATATATTCATTTTCATATTCTTTTTTCCCCTTCAGCTACTACAAGATCTTGTATATATTTCCCTGTACTAAACAGTATAAACTTGTTTATCTATTCTGCATATACCTGTCAGTATCTACAAATTTTGAACTCCCAGCCTGTCCCTTCCCACCTCCCTCCCCTCCGGCAACCACAAGTTTGTATTCTATGTCTATAAGTCTGTTTCTGTTTTGTATTTATGTTCTTTTTTTTTTTTTTATATTCCACAAATGAGCGATCTCATATGGTACTTTTTCTTTCGCTTTCTGGCTGACTTCACTGTGAATGACATTCTCCAGGAGCATCCATGTTGCCGTAAATGGCGTTATGTTGTCTTTTTTATGGCCGAATAGTATTCCATTGTATAAATATACCACATCTTTATCTAGTCATCTGTCGAAGGATTAAAACTTTTATAATGGGAAACTGACACATAACTTTCATCATAATAGAATCATGACCCAAGACCCCAGGAACCCCTCAGCTAGTTGCAACAATTATCAATGTTTTTGCAATCTTCTTTCATATATTCCAATTATTTTCCCTTTGCAAGATGTGGTGAAATTTTAGTTACAAATACTCCAGCTTTATAATTATTTTTATTGATTCTTTGACACAAATACCATTTATCAATTTTTTTCTTAGTCAAGTAGTTTTTATCTACATCTAATGAGGTGTTCAATATTTTAATGTAGGCACCACACATTTTA
This sequence comes from Camelus ferus, assembly GCF_009834535.1. Classification (NCBI taxonomy): domain Eukaryota; kingdom Metazoa; phylum Chordata; class Mammalia; order Artiodactyla; family Camelidae; genus Camelus; species Camelus ferus. Next base: position 98,329 of record NW_022589662.1, on the reverse strand, counting down.
TTTGATTCACTCTTACCTATTTAGTGTCTCTGCCATTGACAGTGACTTCTAACTGGGGGTTGCTGGTTCACAGTGAGACAGAAGGGAAGGGGAGTGGGCAGAGCCACTAAGAGAAAGACAGCAATGAGCACCAAGATGGTGGAAAATTCAACTCCCAACAGACCTTGAAGCCCAAGGTGGCGGAAGACTCAACTCCCAGTAGACCCTGAGCTTCATTATATGCTCATTATAATATATTAGCATGGTAAACGCCCCTCCTGCGGGTGCCCTGACAATTCTGAGGCTGACTATGAAAGGCCAAAATGTGGGCAGTGGCCCAGTTCCTGAGAATCCCAGTCCCTTAATTTCAGACATAGTGATGATGAACACTTCATGATAGGGCTTTCCCAGCCATTCTTCTATACCTACTTGCAGTCACACTCTGTATATAGCCTCAAGTTGAATTTCAAGTTATAGTACGTTGTAATCGTAACATTTCTTTGAAATTGTATTCACTGTGGTCACTGATGACGTCCTCCTTCCCAAATCTTTTGATATTTTCAGGGCTTTCTTTACCCCCAAATTTTTGCTGTATATGTTGTCATCAGGCACCCAAACTTGAGTCTCTCTGGGTTCCATAAGTTTCTCTTGAATGGCTCTGGTTTTTCTTCTTATGTCTTTAGAAGTCTCAAATTCTTTCTGCCTTTTTAAGTGTTGGTTTTCTCCTTGTTCTATTGTTTTAAGTCTCCACAATTGGTCTGATTTATCTCGACCTCGCAGTGGCTCTCCTCCTTTCTGGCGGTTCCTAGATCCAAGTTAAGACTTCATATGTAACTAAAGAATCTCACATCTTCAAGTAAAGCAAAGCTAAATTCGTGATTCTTCCCTGCAAGTTTTATTCTGCTCCCATGTTCTCCATCTCAGCATGTGACTGCATTTATTGATCCAGTTCTCCGCACAAGAAGTCTGGGCATGAGCCATCTCCTTTAGGACATTTTGCTATAAGAAGGTTTAGCTCTTTATTTGAAAAAAAGATATTATTTATACATAAAATTAATATATTTTAAAAATATTTGCACTCTTCATTTTAACTAGTTCTCTGAAAATATTTAACACTAATGTAGCCATATGTGTCAATGCTTTATGTTTTTTGCATTCAATTGAACATTTAGAAAATTTTTTCCTGAGTAGGATTGTCTCATGCGGGGATTTGGTCCGAAATGGCGATGCCAACTGAAATAAAATGAACAACTTAAAAGTTAAGAGTTATGTTTTATTTGGCAGACACTTCTGAGGACTTAAGCCTCTCATGAGAGGAATGACAGCCTCTCAGATCGGTCTGAAGGACTGCTCCAAAGTGGCAAGGTAGGAGCCAGTTCGTATGAATTTTTGCAACAAAGAGCAGGTAGTTAAGACATCAAAAAAGTACGTTAATTAAAGAAAACCAGATATCTCAAATTAAAGAAGTTATCTCTTCTCTATGTATGAGAAGATGCAAAATCTGGGCTCATTGAAGTCATTCCTTTGACGGGCCCCTGAGCTCTCTAGGGCCAGGGTCCTGTGCTTTCCAGCTGAGTGTCCTCAGGGTGCACCGCTGCGGACGGTGGGTGTCCTGTTTCCATCCTGAGTTCCCTCCGGGCTCACCACCAAGGGTGCTGCATAGCGACGGCTTGATGGCTGCACCATCCTCTGTTTCCTGATGTGACCGCCAATATTTTTCATTTACAACTTTTACATATTGGGTGAACAAGGGGGAAAAGAAAAACCACATCAAAATGGATAGGAGAGGTTGAGCCACACTTTAGCTCACACCTAGAACAGCAACATAAGAGCAGGAGAGAACTCCAGCCTTTCCCCGAGGACTGGAGTGTTTGGACCCAACTTCTAGTGTCCCAACTTCCTAATGTTTAGAACTTTCATGTGATGCATGAGTGCCCAGAACATCTACCTCTGAAAGCCAGTGGGTCCATGAGACCCCAAGGACTCCAGAAAATTAACAATTCTTAGTGGACTCACAGGATTCCCAGAGGATGTCTCCTGAGAGCTCAGCACAGAGGCAGCAGGCAGAGACATCCACCTCCCAGTCCACCCCTGGAACAGCCTTAAAAGCTGCAGCCTGAGGGCCACGCTGCTCACTGAGCACACATCCGGGTTATGACTGCGATTCTCCCTGGAAAATGAGGAGGCTGGCAGGAGCCATCGCCTCATCTCCCTCTGCCCTGCACCAGGTCACCGACACCTCCCTGGAAAGACCTGAGAACCCATCTAACACCCTGGCTTTTGCAGCTGCTGCCAAGGGGATGTAGCTTTTCACTGACTGGCCCTCGCGGCCAGCGGGATTTCTGTTCATGGGTCTCACTAGCTGTAGCAAACAGAGAAACAGATCTTAACCAGCTATCTTGTAGCAAGCAGTGCAGAAGGAGCAGTCTTTCCCTGAAAGGGGTCTCTTTACTAGGCATAGACTCACCATACTACCCAGCAATCCCACTCCTGGGTGCTTGCGTCTTCCAATATGCAGAAAAGCACTAAATTTATGAACTTGAGATGTCTGGCTTTCTTTAAATAGGAGTAATCTTTTCAGGCCACGACATTTGGTTTGTTTGTTTGTTTTCTTTGTTTTGTTTTGCGAAAGCTCCTTCTGCCTTATCTCTTTAGAACGGTCTCTCAAAACTACCTGAGAGGCTGTATCCCAGTCTTAAGTCCTCAGGAATGCCCAAATAAAACATCCTTCTCAACTTTTAGGTTGTGCATCTTTTTTTTTTTTTTCAGTTGACAAAGATATATTTGCATACTTTAGAAGCTGCTGTCTGAGGGTCCAGCTGCCACCATTTTGCAGAAGTTGCTGACTTTGAAGTCCTGCTCTTTGGGACACGGGCAGGTCCTGGCACACCCTCAACTACGGGAATCCACCAACAACAAAATAGGTGGCTTGAATAATTACGATGATTTAAGACACGACCAAGAGCTAGGAACAGGCTGATCTCCTCATGAGATCCCTCCTTCACGACTCATAGAGGTAGCTGTTGTATCTGTTGCACAGAAACCAACACAGAGAGCCAAGGAAAGTGAAGAAATAGAGAAATCTGTTCCAAACAGAAGAATGAAGTTTTAGAAATAGACTTTAATAAAAAGGAGATAAGTTGCCTCTGTGATAAAAAAAAATTCAAAATATTGATCATAAACATGCTCAGGGATGTAAGGAGACAACGCATGATCAAAATGAGAATTTTAACAAAGAGATAGGAAATATTAAAAAGTACCAAACAGAAAGAACAGAGCTGAAGAATACAGTAATTGCACTGAAAAAACACAACAGAGGGCTCCAACAGCAGAATGGATCAAGAGAAAGAAAGGCTCTCAAACTCAAGGACAGGGGACTGGAACTCCTCCAACAAAAGGAAAAAAAGGACAGAAAAGGGTGTTGATAGCTTAAGGGACTTATGGGACAACCTCAGGTGGACCAACATTTGCATTATTGGGCTTGGAGAAGGAGACTAGAGGGAAAGGGGAAAAAAGTTATTTAAAGAAATTATGGATGAAAACTTCCTTAACCTGAGGGAGGAAACAGATATAAAGCTCCAGGAAGCCAGACAGTTTCAAATGAGATAAACCAAAAACAGACTCATACCAGTACGCCTTATAATTAAATTGTCAAAAGTAAAAGGGGAAGAGATAAATTAGGAGTTTTGGATTAACAGATGCAGACTCTGTATATATATATGTGTGTGTGTGTGTGTGTGTGTGTGTGTATATAATATAATATATATTATATATATTATGTTATATATATATAAAATAGATTATCATATTAGGTAAATATAATATACAAACAATATTATAACTATATTATCATATTTTATTACAATATTATTGTTATAATTATATTATATTATTATGTTATAATTATATTATCCTATTATTATGTTATATTATATTATAATATTATTATATTGTATTAAATAGATATATTATATTATTGTATTATATTATTTTAGATTATTGTTATATTATATTAGATAAACATTATATTATATTATAATAGACAATTATTATAATAGATAAACAACAAGGACATACTGCATAGCACAGGGGACTATATTCAATATCTTGTAATAAATTTACCTTGTGATAAATTTTTCTCATCACAAATACACATTCTTCTCAAGTGCACATTGAACATTCTCCAGAGTAAATCCTATGTTAGCCCACAAAACGTCTTCATTCACTTAAGAAGACAGAAATCAGATCAAGCATCTTTGCTGACCACAACTGTGTGAAGCTAGGACTCAGTTCTAAGAAGAAAACTGGAAAATTCACAAATATGTGGAGATTAGACAATACGCTCTTGAACAAACCATGGATCAAAAAAATCAAAGGGGAATTAAAAAAAAAATCTTGAGACAAATGAAAATGGAAGCATAAGATTCCAAAACTTATGGGATGCAGTGAAAGGTGTTCTCAGAGGAATTTCATAGCAAGACACACATATATTAAGAAAACAGAAAGAACTCAAATAAACAACCTAACTTTACACCTCAAAGAACTCAAAAGAGAAGAATAAACTATGCCCAAAGTTATTTAACAAAAAGAATATAAGAGAAATCAGAATGTAAATTAAAAAAAATATAAAGACTAAAAGACAATAGGAAAGATCTACTAAAAATTTTTTGAAAAGATAAACAAAACAGATAAACAATATGATGTTGGTGTGAAAGCAGACACACAGATCAATGGGACAGAATAGAAAACTTAAAATTAAACCTGCACATATGTGGTAAATTAATTTATGACAAAGGAGCCAAGAGCATACAATGGGAAAAGGATAATCTATTCAATAAATGGTGCTGGGAAAATCTGCTATCTACGTGCAAAAGAATAAAACCAGATCGTGAACAAAAAAGAACTCAAGATGGATTAAAAAGTTAAATGTAAGACCTGAAAGAAGAAAACTTATAGGTAATCTGCCTTGATGTTGGTGTTGGCAATAACTTTTTTGGATTTGACATCAAAAGCAAAAGAACAAAGGAAAAAGAAATAGGTGGGACAAAATACTGAAAACCTTCTGTTCAGCAAAGGAAACCATCAACCAAATAAAAAGCCAACCTAGAGAATGGGAAAAAACTTACTTTCAAATCATGTATCTGATTAAAAGGTTGATATCTGAAAGATATAAAGAACTCACACAACTCAAGACCTAAGAAACACAAACAATCCAATTCAAAAAAAGGGGAAAAAGAACTGAATAGATATTTTTCCAAAGAAGACGTACAAATGGCCAACAGGTAGGTACATGAGAAGATGTTAAACCTTAGTACTTATCAGGAAAATGCAAATCAAAACCACAATGAGAGATCAACTTACACCTCTTAAAGGAATGGCTATTATCAAAAAGCTAAATTTTGGCAAGGATGTGAAAAAAAGGAAAACTTTGTGCACTGTTAGTGAGGATGTACATTGGTCCAGTCACTATGGAAAACGGTACGGAAATTCCTTTAAAAAATTGAAAATAGAACTGACATAGAATTCAGGAATTTCACTTCCAGGTATATATCCAAAGCAAATGAAAACAGGACATTGAAGAGATACCAGTTCTCTGATGTTCACGGCAGTCTTATTCACAATAGTAAGATATGGGAACAAGTAAAATGTCTTTTAATGGAAAAATGGATAAAGAAGACGTGATTATATATACCTAATGGAATATTATTCAGCCATGGGTAAGGAAGAAATCCTGCCACTTGAGACAACGTGGATGGATCTTGAAGACGTTACGCTAAGTGAAATAGGTCAGAGAGAGAAACGTAAAAACCGCATGGTATTACTTATATTTGGAATATTCAAAAAAAAAATCCCTCTAACTCATAGAAAGAGAGCAGGAAGTGGTTGCCAGGGGCTAGGAATAAAAAGAGGTTAGTAAAATTGTACAAACTTTCATCTTTAAGATGAGTAAAGTTTGAAGATCTAATGTAAAACATGACGACAATGACTGATAACACTATGATAACATCGAAACTTGCTAATATGGTAGAAAAAATTCTCACACACACACGAAAATAAATATGTAAGGTGACAGATGGCTTTTTGCAATGTATATGTATGTCAAATGACCACGACACACACTTGCATTTATCTTTTACAATTTCATTTGTCAGTTATACTTCAGTAACGCTGGGGAAAAAGTAATGCATTTGGTGTGAAAATATTTTTTAGCAGCCTTTACAAACCTCCCACTAAAATATCTGTGAACAGATGCAAACTCTTTACTGCATCAGCCTAATGGGGAATTTGGTGCCAGAATGTGGGGGGAAAAAATTCTCCCAGATGGATGTGCGTCCTAAATAAACCTTCTGATGGTTCACACCTCTTGGCACACCCAGGCTTCCTCATACAGGAGGGAGCGTTGGAATGAAAATCAAGAGGAATGACAATTTCTCCCCAACTCAATTCCTGATCTAGAGACTCAGGAGTGTTGAACAGCTCAGAAAGCTACGTCCTTCTCTCTCTATGGCCAGAGGGAGCCCTGGTCATGATAGACCTCCTCTGAGCCGTGCCCCTTTGTGAGTTCTTAACACTTTTCTATAGCTTTTAACACATTGAATCACTGATCGCTTTTAGGGTTTTATTTCCTTTTTACAATGCTCTTTGGCAACAAGGATGATTTTTACTTATTTCTGCATTTCTACTTCTCTAGCATATATTTTTTTTATGACACCGGAAGTTCATAATAAATGTTTGTTGAGTTGAATCATTGCAGTTAAAATTGCATTCGTGTTTGTAATTGTAGAAAATGTTGTCTGACATTTGGACAGAAACATTGACAAAAGCCGTCACCATGATTCACGGATAGATGTTTTCAATATATATTGTTTTTCTCCAAGTGTACGTTTCCAGACAATTAGCATACTCATTCAGATTTATAAGTAAAAACAGAGCAAAACACATCTGTACCTGGCTGCGCCACAAATTGTTTCATGTCATTCCCAAATTAATGTATTATCTCTCTGAATAAACAGGAGTCTTTTTCACAGTGCTGATGGCTGTGAATAGTAAGACTGTTACCGTAATGTCTCAGGCCAATCTCCCAGAAATCTTTGCGGTTTCTCTCTTGTGTTCATAACGCCTTTTCGTTGCTGAATTTTATTTTGCCCTTCAATCCACAGAGTTATCATCTTAGTGCAGAATTTCCCCTTTTCATATTTAGGATATGGCCATGCTCTATTAAGCAATGCTTCTGCTTTTTATTTCACTTCTTTGGCTTTTAATCCATTCTCCATCCTGCAGTGAAATGAATATACGGCCAGTCCCTTGATGTCTGCCATCACTTAGGTTCTTTCTAGCGTGACTCTCATGACCTGGCCCCTTGAAGTATTATTACCTACCATTCTGGCTCCCTCCCCTCAAAATACTATTTATTCTAAGAACTCTACACTGCTTGAAATTATCTAGATATTGTCTTCAATCTACAGAATATAGTAGAGCAACTGGTATGTAATAAACTAAGAATAAGGATTAATTGGTTCAATGACCTTGAAGGTTTTAAGACAGGAAGCCCTTCTTTAGCCAAACATTTAGATTTTTGTCTCTTCTGATTCTTCTCTGATCTTAGACAATAATTGTGAGTAATATTAGTCAGCCAGTATGCATTTATGTTCATATTTTGCATAAGATCATAATAAAAAGATACATTCATAAAATCATGTAAAAAAATTGAGAATGAGAAATCTCCTACATTTTTTTCCCTTGTCTTGACAGAATCCTCTCAGTTTCTGTGAGACATCTTACCTATATGAATTCAGGTGCTGTTGCTACTGTCGAAATGACAATAGAATCAATTTTCTAGTGTATGGGGTTTTCTGTTTTTATTTACTTTATGGAGAGCATAAACTTGAACTAGTTATTTCTTCACTGCATGAGAGGAGAGAAGGGAACATTTTTTCCCCAGTTTTATAACCACAATAAAACTTGAAAATCTTGAAGGTACATGTTTTATATACTATTAAGGAGTGGTTTCATGAATCATTAAAATGGACAGGTTTAGGAATTACTATTAAGGAAGGTAATCACCACGGAAAAGAACTTTTCGTACAATTGTTTTAAAATGATTTGCCTGTCACTCTGTGTTAGCTAGAGCTATTTTGTGGTTGGAATCATGACACAGATAAAGTTAAAGCCTTCAGCCTGTACCAAAGATAACATAAAAGACAGTCAAGTTTCCATTGCTTGAACAAACCCTAATTCAAACAGTTACTACTCTTGAGCAAAGGTGAGGGAAACCAGCTTTATGAGAGCCTACCTGCCTAGGGGTCAAATTCTAGGAAAGAAATATGAACTTAAAAAAGAGTTGTCTAGGAATGCTCTGCAGTGATAGGGCAATGCCTGCTTTTCTCCCCCATGTAGGTGGAATCTTATTGAATACATGCAATTCCTGTTCTCTGAATCCCACAATTTGACAACAATGGGAAGGACACCAGTTTAGAGAGAAAGCGACTAGGTCCTGGTTACTCTGTGTCCTCCCAAATGCTCATTAAAATGACTGACAAGATCTGTTAATATTGGGGTGGGGGGATATCTTCAGCAATTTTGGAAATCAGAAACAGGTGTCATCTTATTTCAGGAATGTGAAAGAATTTCTGCTACCTTTGCATCCAGTGGGTTCAAATCAAAGGCACCCATAGCTGAGGACCAAGATCTTTAAGGAAAAAATTATAAGCCAAGGAGGAAGCATAGAGGAAACAAAAGCGCAGGGAGAAAGCTGGCAGGGCTGTCTCCCTATTGCAGGGCTGACAGGAGCTCCTCCCAGGCAGGGCTGACATTATGTGGACTCTGAAGGAAGCACCTCGTATAAATAGCACAACAAAGCAGAGGGGTGGAGAGACCATTATCTGTAACACACTCATGTTGTTATAGAGGAAAAAGCACTAGAAAAGCACTTCTCAGCTCTTCCAGACACCTGGACTGAGATGATGACATATCTCCATTTCTTTTTCTGTATTCCCTAGATCAACAACAAGAACAAAAAACCTCAATAAGAACACTGTAAGAATCTGTGTAAGACCCATTAATATAATCTCAGAACACTTCAAATTCCTACTGTTATGAGCCCAAATGAGAGAAGTATAAATCAGTGTTTTTGACAGTCAATTAAAGGGAGAAGCTTGGGGCACGACAAAATCAAAACAGGAAACGACCATTGCTCAGAAATATCAAGGTCTTTGATAGCCTTAAATGACTAAGGAGAAAAGGTAAAATGCAGAAAATGCACATTTCATGTCCTCAACAGATTTAAAAGGAGCCAGAATCTACAGAATCTATAGCATTGTTTCATCAACACTTATGAAATGAAAGAATCCTTTTAGAGCCTTGTGAAAATTATGGGTATTCACTCAGAAAAATATATATGCTCGCAGTCTCACAGAAAAAAACTATTTGCATAAAATTTTAGGAGCTTTATAGATTTCCCCCAAGTCCACCTCTTGATTCAAGATTACCTCTGTATTAGCCTAGATTCTCCAGAGAAGCAAAACAGATTCATATCTGACTGAACTGGCACCCATGATGATGGGGCATGAGATCCACATGACAGTGTCCACAGTCAGCAAGATGGAGACCCAGGGGAGATTGTGGTGTGAGTCCTGGTGGGATTCCAATTCCAAAGTCAGGAGGACGCTGATATTGCAGGGTTTTTTTTTTTTTAACTTAAAAAAATCGATTATTGTTGATTTACAATGCCGTGTTAGTTTCTGGTGTACAGCATACTGATTCAGTCATATGTATTTTGTTTTTACAAATTCTTTTTTATTATAGGTTATTACAAGGTATTGAATATAGCTCCCTGTGCTATTCAGTAGGGCTTTGTTGTTTATATATTTTATATATAGTAGTTTGTATCTGCTAATCTCACACTCTCAGTTAATCCTTCCTCCTCCTTTCCCCTTTGGGAACCATAAGTTTGTTTTCTATGTCTCTGAATCACTTTCTGTTTTGTAAATAAGAAGATATGGGATATATATACACACATATATATACATACATACATAACGGAATAGTACTCAGCCATAAAAAAGGTTAAATAAAGCCATTTCCTACAAAATGAATGGGCCTAGAAATTATTATACTAAGAAAGGTAAGTCAGACAGAGAAAGACAAATATCAAATGGCATCATTTATATGTGGAATCTAAAAAAGTGACACAACAAATATCTCAGTTTGAAGACAAGCAGGAAAAGAGAATGCTCCCTTACTCAGCACTTTTGTTCTCATCAGGCCTTCATCTGATTGGATGGGGTCTGCCCATACTGGGGAGGGCCATCTGTGTTACTCAGTCTGCTGATTCAAATGTTAATCCTCTCCAGAAATATCCTCCCAGATACCACAGAAGAATGCTTAACCAAATATCTCAGCACTCCATGGCCCAGAGACAAACCAAAGAAAATAAATAAATTCATTAAAATGCTTAAAAAAAAAAAAGCCAGTTTACACATGAAGAAACAGAAAACGGATTTTAATCATAACTCCCCAAAACACCAAAGGTGGCATTGGCAAGAACGCCATCCATCTTAGACAGAGAAAGTGGTAGCAGGAAACATTTGCTTGTGGAGAAAACTTCAAGAATATTTTCAAATACCAAACAAATACCAAATAAATGGTGCCCTTTGTGAACAAATGACTGGAGTATTTTTTCCAGAATCATAGAAATGAATCAATGTGCCAACAAAAGAATGATGAAGTTATGACCTGAAAACCGAAGCCAAGAGCTGTGAAGTCAGTCTAAATGTAGAAATATCAAAGAATCATCCAATGTGTGGCTACAGGATTGATTATAAACTTCTTTTGTTTGAAATAAAATTCTATATAATTAAAAATAGGGCATAGAAGCCCAAAGTAAATATTTAAAAATTAGGACACTGGAAGACAGAATGTCTAATAGTTCATCTTTGAAAATAACATTTAGAAATAACTGAAGGAGATTGCCACGATGGTGGAGGAGAATGACTTGTAGCTCACCCTCTCTCACAAATACATCCAAACTTACATCTACATACAGGGCAATTCATACAGAATACCACAGAACTTTGGCAGAGTATCTTCTATGTTGGAAATGCAGGGAAATTCTCACAAAAAAAATGGGTAGGAGGAAATAAAAAGGAAAAGGAAATCAGAGCAGGACCTGTCCCTGGGCGAGTGGGCGGCAAAGGGGGAAAGGCATCTTCATGCTGGGGTGTCCCCTCTCCAGCAGGGAGGTCAGTGGAGACAGAAAGGGGGCTTCAGAGGCTCAGAGGAGAATGCAGCTGCCACTTGGCAGACAGAACTGAGAGAAGACAGAACAGAGGGTCTCTGCTATCCCTAGCCTGAGACGAGAGCCCATAGGGGTAGGGTAGGACTGGGCGTTGGAGCTCAGGGCTCGGTGCGTGAGCCCAGGGAGACGACTGAGGCTGGCTGCACAGAGGGCTAAAGTGTGGTGTGGGCTGAGTCTGGGAGCATGTGCAGAACAGCGTGGGTCCCCACAGAGAGCATCCGTGCTGGTGTGGGTGGAGGGGAGGGCTGCAACGCAGCCTGGCCATAGCAGCCTGCTCTCGTAGCACAGAGGGTGCCTCTGGCCACCATTGCTGGTGCACAATCTGCTTGTGCACTTCAGACACAGCGGTGATCTCAGCTTGCTCGGGAGGGGCACAGTCGCTGGTGTGCAGCTCGCAGGTGGAGGCAGGGTGGAAACCGGAATCTATCCCCGGGGGTCATGTGACTTTGTAGATCTTCCAGATAGAAAACCAATAAGGCAATGGAGATATTAATAACACAATAGGATAGTTAGACTTCATTGATATTTTCAGGACATTACATTCCCCCAAAATAGAAAATACATTCTTTTCAAGCACACACGGAACATTCTCTAGAATAGACCGCATATTTGGGCACAAAAGAAACCTCAACTAATTTAAGAGGATAGAAATTATTTCCAGCATTTTTTTCTGACCACAATGGCATGAAACTAGAAATCGACGACAGAAAGAAAAATGAGAAAAAAACAACTGCATGGAGACTCAACAACATGCTACTAAAAAACCCAATGGTTCAATGATGAAATCAAAGAAGAAATGCATAAATACTTTCAGACAAGCAACAACGAAAACACAACCACACAAAATCTACCGAATGCAGCAAAAGCAGTCCTCAGAGGGAAGTTCATAGCTACACGGTCCTTCCTCAAAATAAGAAGAGCAGTCTCAAGTAAACAACATAAACTACCACCTAAAGAATTAGAAAGAGAAGAACAAACAAAACTTAAAGTTAGCAGAAGAAAAGAACAGAGAGGAAATAAATAAAACAGAGATTAAAAAAATTTGAAAAAAAATTGATCAAACCAAGAGCTGTTTTCTTGAAAGTGTAAACAAAATCAACAAAGCTCTGGCCAGGATCACCAAGAAGAAAGGAGAGAGAGCAGAAATAAACAAAATAAGAAAGGAGAATGGAGAAATTACAACCAACCCCACAGAAATACAAAAGAAAAATAATCTTAAGAGAATACTATGAACAATTATATGGCAACAAATTGCACAACCTAGAAGAAATGGACAAGTTTCTAGAAACACAGTCCTCCAAAACTGAACCAAGAAGATTATGCTGAGTGAAAAAAAAATCCAAAAACGTTACATGTTATATGATTTCATTTGTGTAATAGATTCAAACGTAACAAGTACTAGAAATGTCAAACAAATCGATGGTTTCCAGGGGTTTAGAAGGGCTGGGGGAGGGACAAAGTGAATGCAGCTCTAGAAGGGAAGCATGAGGGATCACTGTGGTGAACAATTCAATGTCTTGGCTGTGATATTATGCTACGTTTTGCAAGTTGTTCTCATTGGGGGAAGCCAGATAAACGGTAAATGGGATATCCAACCATTTGCTTCATGATTGCATTTGAATCTACAATTATCTCAAAAGTAAACAAATTTGGATTTAATTTTAACTGAAAATTGGGTGTATGATGACTACATAATAAGCCCCAAATAGAAAGCGTTTGCAACCAACAAAAATTGACAAAGAATCAGAATACAGAAGATATATATATAGAAGATAAGATATATAAATATATAACATAGTAGAGAAGAGAGAATATTAAAAATAAATAGATGAAAATACATATATTATATAAATATATTATATATAAATATATATTTATATATAAAATATAAAAAATAAATATAATATATATAATAAATATATAAATATATATTATATATATAAAATATATAATATATGTTTATATATATAAAATATATTAAATAAATATAAAATATCTAATAAATATATGTATAAACATATATATAAATATATACTATATAGTATATACTATCTATATATACTATATATATAGCCTATATAACTATATATTATATATATATTATTATACTACATATATTAGTATATATATTACTATATAATATACTAATATATAGTATATATTTATATATAGACTGCCTTCTACAAAGCCATAACTAGTTAGTAGAAAACTTGGCAGAAGGCTTGACAAGCAGTTTTTAAAAGTTTGTCACATAAATGACCAATAAATGCAGGAAAAGCCAATCAAACTTATTAGTAATTGAGAAAATATCAATTGTAATTATATTTCTCATCTCTGCCTTCACCGTCAGCTCCAGGCAACCACTGATGTACTTCCTGTCTCGATAGACTTGCCTTCATTTGACATTTTTTCCTTGCAGTATTTCCAATATGTCCCCCCATTGCCTTTTTGTGTGTGCGTTATTCATACTGGACAGTTTCTATTAATTTCAAGTTCACTGATTTTTTTCTCCTGCCATCTCAAATCTGTCACAGAATCCTTCTAGTAAATTTTTCATTTTAGTTATTTTACTTTTCAATTCCAGAATTTCCATCTGTTTCTTTCAAAAAAACCCATATAATTTCTTTATCTTCATTGAATTTCTATTTCCATTGGTTTGTCCGTCATCATATTTAGCTTCATTTTTCTAACAAGCTTTCCTTTCATTCTTTATATTTTGATAATGGCTTCTTTAAAAGTTTTGCTAAATCTGATGACACTCAAAACATCTCCTATTTATGCTTTTTCTCCTGAGTATCTGTCATATTTTTGTTTCTCTGAATGTCTCATAATTTTTGGTCGAATACTGGACATCTTACATGACATACTGTAACAACACATATATAATATATTTTTGCCCCCAGTGGTGACAATTTTTTCATTTGTTTGGTAACTGGTCTGGACTAAATTAAAAGGCTGTGTTTCTCTGCACTGTGCTTCCTCATATCTCTGCTTACTTAATTTTCCTTGATTTTAATTTTTACAATTGGCTTTCCAAGGTGTGCCTGTGTGTTTACAGAGTTTAATTTGTCAGAGGTGGGGCTCGAACACCTCAAACCAGTGAGGCTTCTACTCTGTATGGATGGACCCACTGTGGGTAAACCCAGGTGTTTTCAAATTTCCCCCAGCTCTTACTTTCCACTGGGCTCTCTTGCATCCTTGCCTTCATTGGCCAAGGATGTCTGGATGGCCTGGGGGGTGGTCTCCGTGCTCTGCACACATGCAAGCCTCTAGCCTACCAGGTGTATGCGGAGAGTTTATTGAGCCCCCAAAGACTGAACCATCTTCTAAAAGTTCCTTTTAAATCCCCAGCTGTTAATCTTCCAGCCCATCGCTTGTTCCAAGCAGGACTGCAGCCTCCGGCAAGCTGCTGTCTCTCCCCATTTGCTTGCCGTGGGGGTCCCATCTGTAGACGACTCCTAGTCGGGTGAGGCTCCTCCAGCGTCCAAGGGGCTGGTGGTCGAAAGTCCACTGGCAGAGCTGCTGGGAAGTGGATGGGGAGCAACTCCAGGCAAGGATGCCAGAGACTCATACTGCTCTCAAATGATCAGGAGGACATAGCTAACAAAAGAGTCAGGAAATAAATGGCCCGTGTGTCACTGTTTAACATACACGTGGAACACGTAACATGTTCAAACGAGGGATGACGATGTTTAGAACTCAAGAGCAAAGAAGTCATGGACTGAGTAGACTGGTAGATCTTTCTTATCTTAATTTGAAAAATCAGATTGAGAAATTGAGCTGTTATTCTGGTCTGTCTTGTGAGTTATTTTTGCTGTTGTGTGGTGGGCAAATACGGCTCACCCAAGCTTCTTTTATATTGCTTTTAACTCTGTGTTGATTTTGCTCCTTTCCTGGAACATGAGGAGTCTATTTTTCCTGTCACGATCATCACTTGTCAGTTCCGAAGCCATCTCTTGTCCATTTAATACAACAGCTGGTGTTCTTTTTCAGCATGTTCTAAAAATGACAGAAGTCTTTGCATAGTTGGCAGCTCTTATGGGGGGACTTAATTATATAAAGATATTTAACTTTACTCTGCAGAAGCAGAATTACATAAAACAACAGAAAAGCCATTTTTACTTCGAATTAACTTGAATAATTTTTTCCCAGCCTTTTAAGAGTTTACATTCTATTGCATGAGTCACTTTTAAAAAATGTGACATTATCTTCCAGAAGCCCTTCTTTATGTCTTTTTCCCTCGAAAATGTATGGATATTCCTGTGTTAACTGAGTTACAATATAGAACTTCCATCCTCTTTTGTTAAAGATTATGCATGGAAAATATTTGCCATTTAAAAATTCCTGTCTGGCTGCATGCAGACCAAACTTCACTCCTCTCATCCCTCATTTAAAAACCTTTATAAAAACTAGGAAAAGATGAAAATTCATAACATCAAAAAGTAAAAGTAACAACATATTTCAAGGAACCAGGAGAATTTTACACCATTTAAAAGGCATATGGAGTCGAGTTGGAACTAACCATCAGCATCTGATCTTGAGAAATACTTTATGCCTGAGCAACTTTAAGATTTTGTCTTCTCAGATTTGGAGACTGAACATTCATAATGTTTAGAAACTTAGTTAATAGAGCAGGAACTATTTAAGGAAGCATTCTGATCAATAATTTTCTTCTAGCCTATCTTTGAGCTATTACCAGGATGGTCACATAAGCAGAGTGGAATTAAATCATGGTGCGTGTGAAGCTAGGAATAAGGAACTCCTGCATAAACTGGTTTGGGAAGGATGAATCTGGGGACTGAATTTTTTTATTTGCACACATCCATGCTTCTCTATGTCAAAAATGCTATAAAGAATATAGGGAGGTGTAAGTAAACCTTGGAAGCAACAAATGCCAGGGATGGGCTTGCAGGATCCTTTCCCAGCAAAGTCGCAAGGGACACATATAATACAAGAATCACATTGTGAAAACACATGTGAAATGGTGTCTATCTGGGAAGTGTGTTGGAGATGTAGTGCTGGAGGATTTTATTGGTGTGGATCCTGAAGTCACCTCCAGGCTCCCGGAAAGAAAGCAGAAGTCTAGCATAAAGCACATCGTTTATTCAAACAGTTTGAATGCAGTGAGACACTCTCATAAATTAGGATTGGTGAGAACACTCACCAAATATAAGTTCCCGGATGCCAGCCAAGCCTGCCCTGCAAGCAAGCCTTTCTAAGAACAGCAGTCCCAGGCTTGCTGTCTTAAATCTTTTCTGCACAATGTACAACTTATATTTTAAAATAATTCTGCAGATCAGTTTTTAAAGGGCCAACTCTGTAATAGAAGAATGGCTAAAACATGCAGATAAGAAATGAACACGTTTTTAAAATACCAGCGTCTAGCGAAAATATGAAAATATTTCCATCTTACTGGAAATAAGAAGCATGCAGATCAAGACCTTCCAAGTTAGGTTTTTAAAAAATATATCATTCCTGAGTGTTGTTAATAGTCCTGGGAAATTTGTACTTCCATGGACCGCTTTTAGCAGCAGGAATCAGACAACTTTCCTGTATCCGTTTCTCTCTCTTTTATCAGAGGTGATAGATTGATATGGATGTAATTTTTTTTTACTCTTTGAGTGTTGAAATTCATTTAAAACTAATCTTGGGAAATAATTAGATATGCTGAAGAAATCCTGAATTAAGACTATTCACTGCAACCTTATGGATGATGTTAAAAATTAGAAATAACCTAAAATGACTTACACGAAAAGAGTCTATTATATAATGAATACCATGCAGCTATTAAAATTATGTCAATGAGTAACTATCTCCATGAGAAAAAAGCTATCAAAAGAGAAAAAGATTATAATGCTGGGTCCACAATGGATGAGCAGAATGAGGGGTCAAAAGAGCATAAAGTTGGAAGGTAATCAATACAAGAATAACATATGATGAAGGATAATCGGAAATTAGTTTGGACGTGATTAATTAAATCACTACTTTGCTTTGAAAGATAGTTTTTGTTCCTTATTAATGTAGTAAAATATACATTGCATGAAGTTTACCACTATAGCCATTTGCAGGTGTGTACTGAGTGGTGCGACGCATACTCGCAGTGTGGCGTAACCATCATGGCTACCCATTTCTAGAACTTCTCCATCACCCCAACCAAACACTTCCTGCCATTAAACAATCACTCCTCATTCCCCTAACGAGTTTTAAACATATTTCCAGCTGTAGCATAGAATTATTGTGAAAAGAACAGTGAGAAACCAGGCCACCCCTCCTCCCCTGAAGGTCCCCTTTAAGAACGCCCAGCTTAACTTAGACAACTGACACTTTGAGTGGTCCTCCTTCCCCTCCCCGTGCCCTAAGTCCTGCCTTTAGGTTTTTTTTCAATTTATTTCAAAATTTTGAATGAGGCATCTTTTCCTTTTTCTATGTATGTCTTTTGATTTTACCGTTGAAACTTGTACATTGACTATTGGCAATGAAACAATTAATTAGTCAATCTAAGAAAAAAAAAAAAGGAAAATTTTATTTGACACAAATTGAGGATTGTAACCTGAGAATAGCCTCTCAGAAAGCTCTGAGTGCTGTTCTGCCCATTAGAGGTCAAACAACAGTCATGAGAGGTTTTGAGACAGAGGGCTATACATTAAACAATGTATTACTGACAGTCTGTACAATCTAATGAATAGTGGATCAAGGGTCATCATGAACCCGCACAAAATTAAAAAAGAATCTTATTTTTTAAGGAGTTTTCTTACTGGCACTAGGAGAACATTGCTTTTTATGGTTGAGCAGGTGTCTCTGTGATGGGGAGGTGTGGTTGATACACAATGCAAGAGAGGAAGCGAAGGGCAGAGAAAATGTTCTATGTTTAAATTTTTCTTTATTTTATTTTATTTTTTAATTTTTAACATTTTTTATTGAGTTATAGTCATTTTACAACGTTGTGTCAAATTCCAGTGCAGAGTACAATCTTTCAGTCATACATGAACATACATACATTGATTGTCACATTCTCCTTCGCTGTGAGCTACCACAAGATCTTGTATATATTTCCCCGTGCTACACAGTACAATCTTGTTTATCTATTCTACATTTTGAAATCCCAGTCCCTTCCCACCCCCCGCCCCCTTGGCAACCACAAGTTTGTATTCTATGTCTATGAGTCTGTTTCTGTTTTGTATTTTTGTTTTTTGTTATTTTTCTCAGATTCCACATATGAGTGATCTCATATGGTATTTTTCTTTCTCTTTCTGGCTTACTTCACCTAGAATGACATTCTCCAGGAACATCCATGTTGCTGCAAATGGCATTATGTTGTCCGTTTTTACGGCTGAATAGTATTCCATTGTATAAATATACCACATCTTCTCTATCCAGTCATCTGTTGATGGACCCTTAGGCTGTTTCCATGTCCTGGCTATTGTAAATAGTATTTTTTTATTTTTAAGTTTTTTTATTGACTTATAGTCATTTTACAATGTTGTGTCAAATTACAGTGTAGAGCCCAATTTTTCAGTTACACATGAACGTACATAAATTCATTGTCACTTTTTTTTTCACCATGAGCTACCACCAGATCTTGTATATACTTCCCTGTGCTACACAGTATAATCTTGTTTATCTGTTCTGCATATGCCCATCAGTAGAAATTTTTCTTATCTTACCATAAAACACAAATTTCATTTCATGCTATTATAATGTGGTAACTCTGGTAATCAGATTTTCCTCATTCCTCAGGACTTGCTTCTTTGGTTGGTGGTGGTGTTGATTGTTGAAGGCTGTAACAGTCCATCTGAGACTTTCCCAAACTATTTTTACGCAGACTATTTCTTGTCACGTGTGATCCTTGAAGTCTGCGCTCCTTTAGCTCACGTTCAGCTAATGTTTTGAGAGACATTTTCTTGAATGCCAGGAGCTGAAACAAACAAACAAACAAACAAACAAACAGAAAACTAAAAAAAAAATAGAGAATGGTCACTTTTTCAGTCTTTGAAGGTTGACTTTGTGCTGGGACACATTTTTTTGTTTTGTTTTGTTTGTTTTTTATCACTTAGGTAAGCTTGCTCTGAGCTTAGAGATTTTCCCAAGGTGAAAGCTTAAAGTCTTCTCAGTCCTGTTCTGAACACATGTCTTCTCCAAGGATGGTTTTTCTTTCCAATTCCTCTGTATACAGGGCTGCTTTTGAGTGTCCAAATTTCCCAAAGCATCTAGCTTCTCTTCTGGGGCTCTGATGCCTACTGTATACTCCGCCCACTGTCCCCTGCCCAGATGGTTGTGAGATGGTAGTGACTACATTATAGCTTTAACAAGCAGTGCCCTTCACTCTCCTGCTTTCAGCTCCAGTCATGCAAAGCAGAGATGAGAATTTTACGTCACTCCTTCAGGTATCTCCCAGAGAAGTTAGGACAGACGCACACAATAATTTGCAAGTGAAGCCTGCCCTGCTGCCTGTGGTTCACTGGTGTGGCTCTGGGAGCTGGACTGCCATCTGATCAGGACAAGGATCACCACCGCACGGGCACGCGGGTGTACAAGGGTGAGGAAAAATGCCACAAAACCTTCCTGCCATTTTGAAGATGGCTTTTTCTCAGTCGGGTATTTGCTTGTTGGCTGTAAACTTCTGACCACTTTCTCTAGCTTCTCCATGGTTGGTTCTGACAACGTCTGGTCTTCTTTTGATATTTCTGTTAGGGAGTAAAAGCTTGGAGTGTCACAGTCCACCACTTTGCCATTCCCAATTTTTTAAAAATAAATAATCATTAAACATATAACATAACATACATCAAAATAATTTTTTATTATATTTAAATTGTATATGTACATAAATAAGGCAAAAATAAAAATAAAACTCTTTTTTTAATGCTGCTTCCTTTTTCAAGTGCTGAGAAGGGGAAGGAAATATAGATCAATGATCGTCAAGCTTCCCCCAATGTGTATGTCATGGGCAGTTCTTTAAAAAATGTGTTAAAATGAATTATTAGAAAAATGGAATTTGAAAGGAAACAAAATATAAATCCTGTTTTTAAATTATTAGACTCAACAGACACAAAATCACTCTGTCATATGGTTATTAAAGTTTCTAAATGCTTCTTCTCAGTTTCTGCAACTGACAAATAGCCATGAATTGTTAGACTGAGGTTGGTTCAGACCAGACTTTGAGTCATCCAGACTAATTCCCTATTTATCCTCTGGTTCAGTAAGCTTCATAAGAGCAGAGGAAGACATTACTAAGGGAAAGATCATTTCAACTAGATAAAATATTAAAATTGCCAGTCTATAAAATCATCTAAACACTGACAGCAGAGAATTATTTGGAAAAATACTTGCCTCAAATGTTGTGAAAATTTAATAACCACACAATTATTTAGAAGGTGTTCCTGCAAAAACAGAAGTAAGCCAGGAAGATTCTAGTAGTGAATAGAACAATGAACCATGTACAAACAAAAAATTTGAAATTGGTAATAAAAACGAAAAACATGTCATTTCCTTGGAAGAGAAGAAAATATCCATCTGAGCTACAATATTTTTGGTGTAAATTGAAAAAAAAATGATCGTCTTGATAATTTAGAGACAGGTCAAAGACTTGTGTTGAAGGAGAATGACCTAGTTGTTAATCATAGGAGCAAAACAATATTCACTGTTGAAACAAGACTCCAAATTTTTTTTTATTCAAAAATTTTTATTCTCCCTTTCAGTGTGAACTTTGGTCCTTTGCTTACATATTTTTTTAACATTTTTTATTGATTTATAATCATTTTACAATGTTGTGTCAAATTCCAGTGTTCAGCACAATTTTTCAGTCATTCATGGACATATACACACTCATTGTCACATTTTTTTCTCTGTGAGTTATCATAACATTTTGTGTATATTTGCCTGTGCTATACAGTGTAATCTTGTTTATCTATTCTACAGTTTTGAAATCCCAGTCTGTCCCTTCCCACCCTCCACCCCCCTGGTAACCACAAGTCTGTATTCTCTGTCTGTGAGTCTATTTCTGTCCTGTATATACACTTAGTTTCTGTTTGTTTGTTTTTGTTTTTGTTTTTGTTTTTTAGATTCCACATATGAGCGATCTCATATGGTATTTTCTTTCTCTTTCTGGCTTACTTCGCTTAGAATGACATTCTAAAGTATGCGGGTGCTCTGAACATTTTAGCTGAAGATGGGGGACATGCCGTAACGGCTAACGTTCTGCAATGAACTGTTGGGAACCGAGTGCCACTTTTAACCCGTCCCACCTGTGTGGACTTGAGCGAGTTAGTGACCCCCTGGGTGACCTTTTTCCATCTGGACGGCTGTCATGAAAGTTAAGGAGTGAATACATGTAACACTGTGCTTGATTCATACAAAAAACCCAGTAAGTAATGACTGGTTATTACGAAGCATCCTCTCCTTACAGATTTGACAAGGATGCAGGTTTTGCCAAAGTGAATGACCTGTGGGTTGGAATTGTTCTTTCCTGGTTTTGACTGGCATTTAAAAGTGCCATCGGGACCAGACAGAGGTAGAAAGGGTCAGATGGAAAAGGTGTCTTGGTTACGTTGTCCCGTCAACCCATCTTGTGCCTTCGCTCTGGGCTTCACATTAGTATGGAAGCTCCAAAGATTGCTCCTCTAAGAATGCATTTTTTAATCAATGTTATTGAATGGTGGGGGGGTCACAACTCTGACTCTTCCCAGTGTAGACCTGGAAAGAGTGCAATTTAGCCAGAGTCGGGGGCCCGGGTGGGAGCACTGTATACAGGGGTGATTGGAGACTCAAGCTGGGCGCCAAACCTTGGGTCACGACAGCCCATTCTTTCTCAGGAACGGGGACCTCAGTGAGGGGGTCACAACCAGACTGGGGATTTATTCGTGGCTATTACAGTCTTTTAATACTTTTAAAATACATTCCGCATTTTCAACTGTTAACCTGTTGTTCTTGTAGGAAAATGATAAAATAATAAAATCACAAACCAAGGGAAATTTCCAAGTGTGATGTTCTTCAAGCCATCCCAGCCCAGCTGGTCTGTAGGGACACTCTGCGGGTGCAGACTGGAGACCTTCCACAAATCCTTCCCTCTCCCCCCAACATGGGCGCCAGTGGGACCCAGGAGTTTCTGGCCACCTGGGAGGCACGTACGAGAGACCTGTGGTCACTATGTGCTTGTCCTGGTGGGAGCCCAACCCGCACACCTGCTAGGACCTTTCCCATCACTCAGAATTAGTGACAGCCAACGTCACAGGTTTTCTAGTCCATTTTGCCTCCTCCAAGGTTTGTGAAAGATGGGAGATCGGAGAACAGACTGGCTCTGAGACCAGGTTCCATTTTTCATTGACAAGCAGGCTTTGTTAGGGGGAAGCAGAAGACCTACACATCCACCTGGAGACAAACCATCTGGGATTTCCCCCCGGACTCCCTCACTTTTCTGGAGAGTCTGTGGTCACAGATGTGGTTTCCAAACCTGTTGACCTGGTTTCTCAATTTGGTGCCAGGCTTCTGAAGCTGCCCTGTGTAAATCCTCTATCTGACCCCCACCTTTCAGAGCACATTCTTCAGGGGTTTAGCTCACACCCGATACACAATGTTGCTCCTACAGTTACAGCCAGAATTACAGTTCATTCCACCCTGCCCCACTAGGTGCCAATTTGTGTTTCTTATTCCTGTACAAGTGTTACCCCAAAAAGAGGACGGGAAAAGACCCCAGTTCTTGTCTTACCTGAAAAATAAGAATTCAAATGGGGGATGGAAGCTTTGTGTAAGGAAAGATTTTAAGGGATTCATTAGCAAAGGGAAATTACACGTCCAAGCACGGGAGGTGGGCTGATCCAAGGATGGACAGCAGTGGTCTTTTTTTTTGCCCCCTTCTCTTGTTCCCTCGCTGAGAGGTGGTCTCTTGATTGACTGATGGCTCTTGTCCCTGAATGCTGGTCCCCTTCTGTGCCTGTCCTTACCCATGATGCATGCAGAAAAACCCATGGTGGGGGCTAAACCACAATGCTAATTATATTACAATGAGCGTTGGGTCCTGTCCGGTTAGGTCCTTGTTGCAACCCTTCGGCTGTGACTGTTAGGTTATAACCGGTTTCCTGCTGGCATCATTTAGAGGAAGTCAAGCCCCTTTATGCTGGAGGCGGGCACACCGCATCTTCCGGACCCTCCTCCGTCTCCTCCTTCTTATCTGCCCAGCGCCCCCATTTACCTAACTGCCCAACACAAGTCTTCACCATCACAGCAGAAACACTTCCAAATAATGCATAACGTCTCTCGTCAAGAGGCACTGCAAAGGCATTTGTCAAGAGTATTTAAAAGGAAAAGAAATTAAATCCCAGAAGAATCCTCTGATTGAAGAACAATTATTGGAAGATGCATGGCTGGGTAGGTTACACTGCAGACGTGGCCCTCTTCCCATCGGCTTGTTGTCACAGAGCGGCGAGCCAGTCTTGTTCAGTTGTTTTCCGCAAAGTGACTCTATTATATTGCTCATGTCACTTGGGAAAAAAAAAAAAAAAAAAGGATCTAAAATTAGCTTGTGTCCTAACGTCAGACAATTGGTTTTTGTCCAGATACGTTTTCTTATCTGTTGATAATTTTTTGCTATAAAGCTTAGAACCCCTTGTGACGAATTACAGTCCAATAGCCCTACTTTTTTTTCTTATAACGTAAGCATTTGATGTTCAAGAAATTTACCTAAAAAGATCTTACACCTAATAAGAAGTGACAGCAAACACCATGAGCCTCTCACATGAAAGCGATCATTTTGATGAACAAGGTTAAAAAGTGATTAAAACATGGGACGTTCAGGTAAATGAAGATCACCACAAAACGTGCTTCGTGTGTAAACCCATAAAGATGAAGTCGTTGAAAACACATGAGCAGTCAGCACTGCTTTGTGGGGAGCACCAAGAATGCTCTGAAAGTGTGTAACTCTCGACGATCATCAATAACTTTCCGCCTTTGCCTCATGATTGCGGTTGTGACAAGAGACGTTGACCCCCTCCGCTCACCCTGGGGGTGCCCAGAGTAACAAAGGGCAAAGAAGGAAAGACAAAACCCCACTAAATTGATTGGAAGGCTGGGTACAGGCGGCATGCATTTGGGTGGCCGCTGGGCATCGCTCTTCTTTGGTGCCGGTTGCCTGCCTCTCACCTTAGCATCACCAACACTTAATACAGTGCTCGCATGAATCGGGCAGATTCAATTTAAAACATTTCTTTTTTTTCTAAATATAAGCATGTCTGTAAGCAGCATAAAGCATTTTCAAAATCCAAAAAGGAAAAAAGAATAAAAGATCTTTGCCCATAATCCCACCACTCTGTGACCAAGCTGTGAGCACATTTGGATGCATGCGTATGTGATGTGTGCGTGTACGCGTGTGTTCATATACACATAAATACGTAATTGAGATTATGCTCCATATGTCTCTTGAATCTTTTCATTTAATTTTTCTCCTGGAGATACTTCCACATATTTTTAAAAGTCAAGCCTGAATTGCTAGGCTCATAACAGAGGAAATGTGTCTCCTAATTTATTCTTTCCCAGCTTTGACGCCTGCTCCTTCGTGACAAATACATCCAGCACTTGGAGCTGTGTCTTCCGGTCTTGAAGTCTGCATTCTGAAATAAAATCACTATAGAACTCTTGCATAATTATTCAGTTTATAGTATTATCAGCTTCCTTCCTGCTAAGAGAGATGGTGATTTAAGTTTTCTTATATTCCTCTTCCCCGCATGTACCATCTCTCCATCTCTAAAGGAAACCACGTGGCATTCATGGATGCTAATATTACTATTATATTAATTTTTTTCTTCTCCTTTTCCAGTTTTATTAGGTAGAATTATTACAGTTTGACTATATTGATTTTCTAATAA
This sequence comes from Camelus ferus, assembly GCF_009834535.1. Taxonomy (NCBI): domain Eukaryota; kingdom Metazoa; phylum Chordata; class Mammalia; order Artiodactyla; family Camelidae; genus Camelus; species Camelus ferus. The sequence continues at coordinate 73,201 of NW_022589662.1, read as the reverse complement.
TGAAACATCTGTATGGCTTTAGATCTTTGTCACATGACCTGTTGACACGTGTTTGGTTACATTTTTATCCACATGTTCTCTCCTATTTAATTCCTTTGACATAATACTTCCTAATTGGAACAGTGTTTCATCAATGAGCTATTATTCTATTTTGTTTAATAATAAAACAGTTGTCACTGTTTTCCCAAGTGTGTCATGGGAAATGAAATTATGTAACGGGGGAGAAATAGCATAAGTGGAACAGATTTGACCCAACTATATTAGAACCACAAACACGTCCCGTTCCTTCACTTTTCCCAAATAAACCCAGTTCTAAGTCAGTTCCCACACACTGGCATTCATGGGAAGTCAAAAATCAGGCAATTTTGATGATCTTTATTAACTTTTTTTTTCTCTTTGTTTTATTTTAATTCAGTGAAAAGGACTGAGAAGTCTGTTTTAGCATCAAGTCCTCTGGTATTTTTGTCTACCTCTGGAAATTTTGTAGTACAAGTTTGCTATAACTGGATTTGAATGTTGTTGGAATATTTTCAACACATAAAGCCTCTCACTTCTTAATGGTGAATGAACATTTGTCGATTAAAAACACTGTGTTTTGTTTGATATTTTCTCTTGAGAATTCAGATTTGTCTGAAATTATTACACAGTAATTAATTGGACACACATTATTTTTCTATGTTGACTCCCTCCCAACCAGATCAGATCAGATTTTTAAAGCATATATATTTTTAATTAGCATAGTGTAAAACAGTTTCTCATTCTTTCGGTATATATTTCGGGTTTTAAATTGTAAATCACTCTGAGTGCTGACCACTTAATAGTTAGGATTATGGTTGATAATTTGATTAAAATGCTAATCACTTAAGGCCATTACGACTTAGAATCAAGTAAAAAGAGAATATTTCATTCATTAACATACAGAACAGTAAACTCTGTAGTTACCAAAATTTGTGCTATTAAATGCACTTGTTACTAAAGAAGAAAAAAGAAAAATAATTAAGTAATAAAAATTATTAAAAGAACAACATAATTTACTAAAAGAAATCAGGATATGGGCATTATTATAGAAAGAGCAAATAAAGATGAAATGGCAAACGATATGGTTCATTTGTAGTGAATCATCAAAGACTTTTTCTTTGAAAAAACTGATCAAATAGATACACAACTTGCAAGATTATTGAGGAGAGCAAAAGGGGTTTAAAAGAGACACGTTGACTCCATGAGGGATGAGAAAGATAATGTAACACAAAGGAGGATTTTTAAGATCTTGAAACTTACATACATCATATATATACATAAACATATAAAAATAATATTATACATAAAGGGCAACAACTTTGAAAACCAAGATAAATCGCATGATTCCCTGGAAAAGTATAAATTACCAGGATGATCCAAGAAGAAGAGAAAATTTTAATGGACCAATTAGAGTGGAAGAAATTCAGGATATGATAAAATACATCCCAGAGAAAAGGGGGCCTGGACCAGGTCTCTTCACAGCTGAATTTTAAACAATCTTTTAAAGCCTGAAGATGCTACAGAAGCCATCCTTGGCCATGAAGAAGATGTAAGTCTTCCTGTTTTATTTTACAAAGCCAGTAAAATTTTAATAATACAATTTTATCGTGATAGTATCTAAAGTAAATTATAAAAAAATCTCAATAAGAAAAAAAAAACAGATCATTTTCAATAAAATGTTAGCAAAAGAACTCAGAAATGCATCAAAGAGGTAACACAATATGACAAGTCGGTTTTAGCACAGAAATAAAAGAGCAGTTAAATGTGAATGTATCAGATAATCCATTACATCAATAAATTACAGGAGAAAAAAATAGAACATATCCATCAATGCTAAAAAGGTATCTCATAAAATTTATCAACCATTCCTTTTTTTCCTAAAATTAAAACAACGGCACAAATAAAAAAAATTCGTACTTCAAAAAAAGGTTTATAGTGAAAAGCCTTCTGCTTGTCACTGCTCTGACATTGAAACTACAAAATATCAAAGGAAATTAAAATTACAATCTAAAAAGTAGCTGAAACAGCGATGGAGGTGACCTGCAAAAGAGTGACCCACTTCCAACAAACAGCTCAAAACTAGATATGAGAAATAACGTCTTTTATTATGTAAAAGAAAATAGCAGTGCCAAATGTACGCACGGAATAAAACTATGTTTTAAGAAGTGGGATAAAATAAAGACATTTTCAAAGCAAAAGCTGAGTTTGCTAGGAAATTACCATTAAAGGAAATTTTGGAGAATGTGCTTCAGAGAGACAGTCTGCCTTAAAGGTCCAAGAGGCAGAGCTGAAGAGTGAAGAAGGAGACTGACAAACACATTGGCAAAATTAATTAAACAGAAATAAAATAGCTACTTTATAGAGTGGTGGGGGTAAGGGATAACTGGTACCCTGGACAGCGGCAAAAGCAGACAGGTTGAAAGGCGGTGATTATAGTTAAACGTCACTTACACACCTGAATTTGAGAAAAGAAGATAAAACTGTTGATTAATTTAGGATAATTGCCAAACGATTAGAAGCAGATTAATAAACTAGGCAGTACGAAGGAAAAATATAATGAGAGCATGAAACAATGCTACAAAAAATTTCAAAGTGAAAGAAGGCAAAGAGGGGAGGGGAGAGAAAAGCAAGGGGTAAATTGGTTAAAGTGTTACAAGCACATCAATGATGACACTGCATGAAGGTGAACCGGAATCTACAGCGAAAACACAAATATTGTTAAAGCAGTTACAGAATCCTGATCTATAACACCTAAAACAGAAGGGAAGAGAAAGACTGAGAGTTATAGACTGCGGAATAGTGCACCATGTAAATATGAATGGAAGAAACCAGATGTCATTGTAATATTATGCAAAATAGATTTTTTTCTAATTAAAAATTTGTTTTCTTTTTAATACACTTTATTCTTTTAGAGCAGTTTCAGGTTCACAATAGAAAGGAACAGAAAATACAGAGTTCGCACAGAGCCCTCCCCACCCACACATACGTCCTCCCTGACCCTCAGCATCCCTCATCAGTGTGGCATCTTTGGCGCCATCGATGAACCAACATGGACACATTATTACCAACCAAAGTCCACAGTTTACATGAGGGTTCACTCTTGACGCACATTCTATGGGTTTTGACAAATGCATAGTGACATGTAGCCACCACTAAGGTATCATAGAGAATAATTTCATCGCCTTAAAAATCCCTTGTGCTCCATCTATGCATTCCTCCCTCCCTCCCTCTCCCCTGGAAACCACGATCTTTTCATTGTTTCTGTAGCTGTGCCTTTTCCAGAATGTCATTTCTTTGGAATTGTAGTTTGTAGCCTGTGAATAGCAGGTTGTATGTATCTTTCTGAGTTAATTCTTATTGTGTGCTTGGCTTTATTCCTTTGATAACTATGTAAGTGTTTTTTTTTTTTTTTTTAAAGCTAAAGCTCTAAACGTTCTTAGAAACAACGAGCAATACATATGTGTAAATTAAACAATATATGTGCAGTAAAAAATGATCATGCCATGAAAGGAACTGAAAAGACATATTACTAAATGAAAGAAGCCGGTCTGAAAAGGCTACAAAATAGATTTTTTCATCAACAATCATTAGAGAGTAAAACATTTACTACTTTAGACTAAAGGGAAATGTGTGGAACTAGTCACATGACTTTAAAAGATACAGAGTATAAACAGAAACAAGCTACAAGAAGGGACCAGTAGGTCTGACTTAAGAGTAGCAGATTTTTAACGTAGTTCTCTTCAAAAGTGACAAGTTATGAAGCAGCCGAAGTTCAATAAGGACACAGAGATGTGACCAGGGTGATTAACATGGTTTAGTAATGGACACATAAGGGGTATTACACCCAGCAACTGGAAAATGCACATCACTTCCAAGAAACCATAAAGCATTTCCGAAATGTGACCAAAGTAAAGGCCAAGGAGCTATGTTCAATGAATTTCTAAGGGTTGGAAACAAAGAATCATTCCCTGGCTATTAGTGAAATTAACCTGGAAAGCAATCGTCAAAAGATTAATTTCAAGTTTCCTGACAACTAGAGCTTCTCAATATCTCATGAGAAAGAAAGAAAGAAAGAGAGAAAGGAAGGAAGGAAGGAAGAAAGAAAGGAAGAAAAAAGAAAGAAAGAAAGAAAAGAAAGGAAGGAAGGAAGAATGAAGGAAGGAAGAAAGAGAGAGAGAAAGAAAAGAAAGAAAGAGAAAGAAAGAAAAAGAAAGAAAAAAGAAAGAAAAGAAAGGCAGGAAGAGTGAAAATTAGAGATTGCTTAAATCTGAATAATATTCAAAATACTTTTTATTGAATCTTGTGAGATGCAGCTAAGGATGTAGTTAGAAAGAAATCTGTAGCTGCAAATTCTTACTTTAGAAAAAAATCCTAGAATTCAAGAAGCTAAATCTTTCACCTTCAAACTCTCTGTCAGAACGGTAAAATAAACCAAGGACTGAAAACATAAAGATATTAGCAGGAATTAATGAAACATAAAACAAAAATCTAATCAGAATATTGAAAAAGCCGAAAGTTGGTTTTCTAAAGAGATGATTAAGAGACAAATCTCTGGAGAGATTAAGAGAAAGAAAAGAAAAAAGGAAGAAATAAACAATTTGCTAGAAATGAAAAGAAAGGCACGTTGCAGAAGGTTCAGGGCTTAAGCAGATGGCAAATTTAGAATATCATGAATAAATCTACCCTGTGATGAAATGGCATGAATTAGATACAGAAGTAAATTTATAGAAAATAAAGCTTATAAAATGCTACTCATTCAACAAATACTTTTTAAAGCATCTATGATTGCTACTGTTTTTGATTTTTGAGATGCTTCAGTGACCAAAACAGCAAAAGCTCTCTGACCCACATCCTAGACTACCAATGGGAGGAGATGGGCAATAAATCAGAAAATTACATGAAATGTACTTGGAAGGGGTCAGGAAGGCTGATGGGTGAGGTTCTTACTGAGAACCTGACGTTGGAGCAGAGACTGGAAGCAGGTGAGGGTGCCACCCGGGCAGACATCGGGGGGAAGAGTGTTCCCAGGGGAGGGGACAGTCACGAAGGGACCCTGACTGGGAGAATACGTCCGGCAAGTGTGTTCAAGGAACAGCACGAAGGCCAAGGTGGCTGCAGCAAGGGAGGGAATAACACAGGTAAAGATAAATAAAAGCTGTGATCTGAGGCCAAGCGATGAACTCAGGTCCTGCGGGGATGCTCTCGGCCCTGCAAGTCCTTGGACTTTTAACCCTATTATAACCCAGAGCCAGGACGGATAGAAGCAGACGAGTGACATCCTCCGACTGGAATTAAATCTGTGAAATATCCTTCTGGCTTCCCTTTTGGGAAAAGCCACAGAGGCTGTGCCCCGAATTCTATCGTCACCAGACACTCATGTTGACCATCCCGTAAGCGCTCAACAGCCACATGTTGCCATTTGACAAATAGAGACAGTCTGTTTCCATCACTGCAGAGAGCGCTTTTGGAAAGCACTGGAAACAGGTGGAAAAGGGATGTGGAGAGAGAGAGACAAGGGCAGTGAACCAGATGAGAAATGACGCTGACTCCAGACGGGCTGGAGGCATTGGACCCGTGAGAAGTGACTGCATTTTATATCTCTCTTCATTCAGAAAGGAATGGCGGGAAATGTGATATCACCACTAACAAAATTCAATCAATAGTTAATTGTAATTCAATCAGCAGTTTTCCATAAGAAGACAGAGGACCCAGGGAAGTTGATCCCCAAATTATATAAAATCCTTCACAGAACAGATAAAGTCACTGAACAGACAGAGAATACATTGCAACCCATTTATGAGCTTAGAATGAACTTGATCCCAAACCGTGTCAAGGAACACCAAAAAGAAAAAAAAAAAACTCCACAATCTCACCTAGGAATAGATATTCAAAAAATTTAAACATAATATTAGACAGCAGAACCCAGTAATGTGTCATAAAATTAATACGTGATGATCAAGATAGGATTATCTCATAAATGCATGTTTAGTACATTAGAAAATCTAGTAATTTCTGTAATTAATCATATTAACGGGAGAAACAAATGCAAAAACATAGGAAGATATTAACAATATTTATATGCGATATAAATTAACAATATAAACTATAAGACTTGACCACAGTAGGGAGACTAGATTCCAACAGGTAAGTTGCCATGGACCTGCCCCCAAGCCCACTGCCCGCAAGCATCCTCTTAACATGATATGAGATATATTCGTTATGAAAACTGACCAAACATTGAAAAAAAACTAGAAACATCAATGCTCCGTAAACTGTGGAACAAAATCGAAACTACAATTGTGTATGTACTAAAAAAAACTTTTAATCTATTTTTATAAACCCGGCAAAAATGATCACATCAAAATGTGACATAGCCCCTGAAGTCACAGTCTGATATTGTTACAAAATTTGAAATAAAATGTTAACATTCCAAATTAGCAGTGCAGCAAAATGAAGTTCACGGCGGTGATGCCACAAAGAAAATACATTGGTATAATCTGTCGTAATATATCAAAAGGCAATCGGATGATTGCCGCCATCCTCATGAATAATGAAAAAACATTTAAAAATAATTGAATATCCATTCCTGATTAAAACTGTCTAATTAATAGGAACAGAGAGAGATATAGATAAATCCAGAACTTAAAGATGATATAATATTTATTTGAAAATTCTAGGTGTATTCTTGTTGAATGGAGCCATGAGACCATTCTCACCACAAAGGATTAAAATTATTCTGAAGTTATTAGAATATTCAAACAGATAAGAAAAAGTAATAAATGAATAAAATGGTAAGAAGATACGTGAATTATCTTGATTAGCCTTTAGTAAAAGCAATTTAAAATTTTTCTATGCCTTATGGATTCCAAAATTAAGTCCATCAAATCAAAGACTTTTTACCCAAAAGGTGAAGGAAGAAAAAAAAAAATCACACGACAACAGCAGAAAAGATTTAAATGTAGAAATAAAATTAGTAAGGAATGAGGAACCCTTGTACGAAGAAAGCTTTCAAATGCCATTTAAAGTTATACGAAAGTCCTTATATTTCAAAGATGTCAACTTTAATTTATTATAAAGTTAATGGGGACCATAAGGATTTTTTTTTTAAAGAATGTGTGATGAAAATGCAAGCTTATTCAAAAGTTAATGTTTCCCATGAGTATGTAATAAAAATGTAGTAAAAGGATGAGAAACAGGTGGAAATAGGCATTCTGCATATTAAAACATATTAAAAATTAGAGCAAAAATGATTAAGCAACACACATAAACACACATACACACGATGTTATTATCTGGTAAAGATAGGTCGGCACCCCGGTGGGAACGAGGCAAATTAATCAAGAAATGGTTGATATTGACTTCTATTAAAAAATATAAATTTAATTCCTACTGACTCATAATAAAATAAATTGAAAACAGGTCAAAGAATTTAAACCACCAGATGAACCGCTCCCCCAACCCCCATATTTACCACAAGAAAACGTGGGTGCATTCAAAGTCATTTGAAGTAAACTTTCCTTGGGAAAGCTAAAAAGGGGAAAAAATAATAAATTTAACTTCATCAAAACATGAAATGCTTCTGGATAGGGAGAAAAAATAAACAAAGTCAAAGAAAACAACGGAAACGTATTTTTATGCATAACAGTAAAAGGATTATTTTCCGTAAGATATAAAAGGGGTCCACAGACCTATTAGGAAAATGAAATTAAAAAAAAAAAATGCGGACAAAGACATAAGCAGATAGTTGAGTCAGGAAATATAAATGGGTGTAAGTGTGACAAATGGTGCATTCTGAGGCCCCATGACTTACACGAGAAGGTCCCTTTAGCGGAGGGCTGGGTGGAAAACCATCTCTGTAAGGTTCTACCTGAATAAATTAAGATCCGTCAGTTTTCACACGGCGGTTCCACTCTTAGCAAAAAGAATGGCGTATGGTATTTTTTATATTATCATACATTAAAGGAGAAAAAAAGGAAAAAAAAATATTGGGCACTGGGAAAAATTACAGTGTATCCTTTGTCCTCGTTAGTCATCAGCTTTATCTGTTGTATACACATTCCGTTTGATTTTTTCCTCTTTTTAATTTATTTTTTTCAATTTTTTTTGGAGGAGAAGTGGTTAGGTTTATTTATTTTGGAGGAGGCACTGGGGATTGAACCCAGGACCTTGTTTCTCTTGGGGACCTTATGTGTCTGAGGATGCAAAGAACCATTGCCAGGCCCAGTCTTTCTCTTGCTTGCTGCGAAGTCCGGTTTCCGAGTGGGTGGCCCTCAGCAGGAGCTGAGTGGAGCGATCGGGACCCTGGCCTTCTAAGTTAGCACGTCACAGGCACTAGAGGGGCAGACACTTAAATTTGGGGATCTGGTGACATGGCAGGTGGCTGGAAGGATGCAGTGTCTTCCTATATGGTCCTTCCTTCCCGTGTACCATCAACTATGTTGAGGTCAACATTTTACCGAACACACTGAGCTTGAAAGCGTTCAAACAGAAGAGAACTTTATTCTTTGCCCACAGCCTTTCAACTTCCAAATTCAGGATCATTTTTATCCCGTTCTGCATCTCCGATGAAACGTTGGCAAGAACCCCAAACGTTGCGTTACTCTCAGATAACAAAATTCCTTTCTGCATCTTTCAACCCAAGGACAATATATTCTCAGTAATTAAGACATCTGCCCTGGAAATGACCAAAACTGCCAATGTCTTTGAAGCTCAGGTTTCTCCACGCCCTGACTCACGCTTGTTTCACACGGAGAAGCCCATGGTGGGGACGAGGAGGTGACCAAGCTTTCTCTGGCAGCTGTTCTGTGACCCTTTTCCATTGCTTGCTGATTTACTGGTATCTGGAGGAGGGGCGAGGAGGGTAAGAGGCCAAGAGATGTGGGCAGTTTTATTTGCTGGCACAGTTCTACTCCAGCATCAGAGGCAGAAGCACCTGGGATGCTCTGAGTGGTCCTCTTGGCACCTCGTCTCCATAGCCACTCAGTCGTCTTGCTCTCGGCTCTGCATTCTCTTTGTCCAGTTGCCTCAGCTCATGCTGGAAGCCCTGCCGGGCTGGTCCTTTTTAAGATGAGCTCCAGGTTGACTCTTCGGTGGGTGTCAGGCTCTGCTTGATCCAGGAGGAAAAAAAAATGCAGGCACCCTTGCCTCTCGTAACCACCTCGCTTCAGTCCATCAGTTGTAGCCGAACATCTTGCCTTTAGCCTTGTCAAGGATGGGTGATAGCTTGTTCTCCTGCTATCTCAAACCCTAGGGAAGTCTTTCCCCAAATTTTGCTTCACTGTGACATCACCTGGGATTTTAAAAAAACCCCTGACAATTGGCTCCTACTTCCAGGCATTCTGAGATAATTTGTATGAACTGCAACCCAGGCATGGACACTTAAAAAAAAATCTCCAGTGATTCAAATATGCAACAAAGTTTACACTCATTGCTTTACAGGATGAACGTTACTATGTTACCCTGGTCACCTCGTGACCCCCTTCCTGTCTTCACGTCTGTGCGGGGTGGCTGTCACCCTGATTACTCCCAACCCCCTGCACCCAGTGACTTCGCTGCACTTGAGTGTTTTATCTCACTTGGTGCCGTGGAAGTACTTAGCACCTAGCACCTTGTTCTAAAATTTGGGCTCTTCATTAAATCTGAATCTAAAAGAATCACTATTTTAACATCCGGGTGTTTGAAAAACAGTCTTGAAACTATGCCTCGGAAGAAATATAGTCAGTAATTTAGTTTAATTTTCACATGTGGATAATCGCAAGCTTGAAGTATCGAAGTATATTGCTACCTGAAAAATGTAACAGAAATTATTTCAGTCCCGTTCTTGCTAAACATCATATTATTTGGAACACTTATGTTAAATCCGGTCCCAAGATGCATTTATTTCTGCCTACATTGGGATTTTGAATATTTTGCGAGCAGAAATAAAATGTGCTAATTTCTCTGGCCAGCTTGTTAAAGAGCTTTTAGAAATTTTGACTCAGCTACTGCGGAATTAGCATCTTCAGCTGGGCAGCAAGCACGCTACCCCGGGCGATGGTCCTGATTGAAGGAACTGTGGTCCCTGAGCAAACGATGTCACATGAATGGCTTAAGTACTGTTTGAGGTTTGCAAATTAGATGCACACAGGCGGGAACAGTGTTTCAATGCTTCCCTTCCACAATTACGCGCAGTTTGTTACAATATTGCCCTTAAATAAGACGCTTGGTTCTCAAACCTGGTTTCTGGTTTTGGCAGAAGCAGATTTGCAAATAACCTTGCTTCTGGGGCTAACAATTCCAAATCAAAGCTATTTACAGTGTAATCTGGCAGACTGCAATCCAAAATCAGGGCTATTTAGAATTTTATCGTCCCCAAAATTTAAAAAAAAAAAATTCAAAATGAGTTTTCTTTTTCTCTTTGGAATCTTTCCTTTTAATTAAAAATTCCCTTTTTTAAAAAGGGGGAAAACATAGAAAGAAAAAGAGGCATTGTATCAGTTAAGGTCCTGGCAGAAACAGATGGCACCCTCAAATTGGGTCATTCGAAGTGAGTTTAATAAAGATACCTGTGACAGGTGCGTGGGGAGGGCAGAGACTGGTGACTTGCCTCCGAGAACTGGGCCCAGTGGGGCAAGTTCTGGAAGCAATGAACCAGAATCTGGGGAAGGGAAGGGCAGTGCGGAGGGGCCATCCCCGGGGCGGGGGGAGCCAGTCCAAGCAAGCCACAGGGATGGAGGAAACCAGGGGGATGAACACCCGCCTCCCTCTGATTTCCTGTTAATTCTTCTGTTGCCTGCACCCCAGTGGGAAGCCAGAGGTCCCAGGCCAGCCTCCCAGGGCACCCAGGAGGGGGCAGGTAGACAGGAGACCTGGGTGGGGGGCGAATAGAAGAGTTGGCCGCCACCCCTGAACTTCACCCAGGGAAGACATCCGTGTCCTCACCCCAGGAACCACGGAAAACCCCAACAGCTAACACGCCATCACTGAGAGGGATTTAGACAGACGCATCCTTACCTGAAGCCTGTGGCATTGGCTGCATGTCGGGGCCGGTACAAGGGGTAGCAGAGAATAACAGGGAAGGAATGAACAACTAATATGAAAATGAACTGCCGTGGTCCCCAGTGATCAGAGCTGTCACAAGGCCTTTGAATATTCTTAACCTCACTGCATAATTATACTGGGTAAAGCTGGTAGAGCCATTTCCAGCACCAGCTTCTATATCTGTTAACGTCCCAGTAGGAAGCAGACGTTCCGCTCCAGTGTGAGCAACGTGACAACAGTTTAATCAAGGCACCGTTGACACAGATGCGGGCAGGAGACCCCACAGAGAAAGCCAGAGGGACAGAGTCATGGGCAAGGTGGGGCGACCCACTCCCACCTCTCGGCCTGAAGAAACAAGGGCAAAATGGGAAAGAGAAGTTCCAGAATCTCAGAACCAGCCTGGGGAAGAGATGGGGAGAATGAGAGAGGGACAGAGTGAGCATAACGGATGGGGTGACTGGGGGCTCCTGCTGGTGGGTCTCCTGTCGTGAGGAAGGGGACGTGAGAAATGACCCCCCATCCTCTCTGCTGTTTCTGCCTTTCGCTCCCTGTCGGCGAAGTCTGCTTGTTACCCCCAAAAGGGGAAGCCGAAAGACCTCAGGTCTTATAAGAATTCAGACGGGAGACAGAAGAGTTGGGTAGTGAAAGATTTGAAAGGTTTTATCAGCAAAGGGGAAGTGCACGTCCAAACACGGGACGTGGGCTGAACAAAGGGCTGGACGGCAGTGGTCTCTGTTTGCCCCCTTCTCTTGTTGCCTCACTCAGAGGTGGTCTCTTGATTGATTGATGGCTCTTGGCCCTGGATGCTCGTCCCCTTCTGTGCATGTCCTTACCCATGATGCGTGCAGAAAAACCCATGGTGGGGCTATAAATTGCAATGCTAATTATATTTCAATGAACATTGCGTCCTGTCTGGTTAGGTCCTTACAATATATTATATTATCATATTATCATATATTATATATTATTGCATATTATTAAATTACATATTATTTATATAATTATTATATGTTATATTATATATTATATATATTTATATAATATAGTTATATATATATAAATATATATAATATATATATTTTGGGTGAGAAAAATAAATTTCAGAGCTGTGTTTGAAAAGACTGTCCGCAGCACCACAGAATGTATGAAAGAAGGAGGAGAATTCTTGTGGCCGGTGTGGCATGGTCCAGGCACCCAGCTCTCAGATTTTCTCTGACTTAGAGATGGAGGGCAGGTATCCTCAGAAGATGATGGAAATCCATCCCCTAAATTGTGGACTATCTCAACAAGGCTTCTGCTAAGTGGTGGAGAGCCACCAGCTCCGGGTGGCCTGCCTATGACACGTGTTGTGAGTGTGTTTGATTGTTTCCCGGTGAGGTACCAACCCTCATGACTTCACAGAAGGTCACCAAAGAGGCTGGCTATTGAGTGAGAGCGGAAAATCTCAGCTGTGTTAGGACACAGGGCATCAGTCCGCGAGTGTAAAACACCTGCTCGTGTCCACACGGAACAATCAACCCACAGACAAGTTAGATATTTTCCAGGAAAGGGCAAGATTCTAATATTTTGGTAATTGAAGATGTTTGGCGGGGGGTTCTAAATGGCTCCAAGTTAAAACTGGATGCCTTTTCTGTCCGCGAGTTTAAACGCGCTACAATGTTTCCATCACTTCAAGTTCCATTCCTACTGTCAGATGCACGTTAAAGAGTTGTTGCCGGTGCATATTTGTAACGCCAGGCAACTTCCAGATCGTGTTCAATTAAACAAATCACCAGCGCGTGACAAACAGCTTCCAATCATACGAAATCACTCCTGCCTTGTTAAAATCTCATTTGTTATCAGAACTCTTAAAAATATGAGGTGCCTCCGGGGAAAAATTATTACCGCTCATCTTGCAACAGGAAATAACACTCCCTGTAAATCCACACCAGCAAGGGTGTTCTTATTAAAAAGGGATCCACGGGTCAGTTGCTAATTTCTCATTGACAGCATCACTTAGGAAGGCACACTGTGTCGTTACGGTGGCTGGTGATCATTTTCAGAGAGACTAGGCATTATTTCAGCCAGGTTCTGATAGAAGCAATTTGCAATACAAATCGAACAGAATAAACGTTTCATATATCATCGTGTTTCAGATATTTTCACCTTTAAAACAGCTTTATTGACATATAATTGATATAGGAAGAAATGCACACATTTCCTGTGTAGAATTTGATGTTTGGACGGATGCAAACGGCCCGGTAGCATCACTTGCAGTCAAGCTCACAGACAGATCTAACCCTTTCCAAAGTTTCCTTGGGTCCCCTTGTGTTTTTTGTTTGTGTTCTTGTTTTTGTTACGCAGTGAGAGCACTTAACCTGACTTCTACTCTGCTAACAAATTTCGAAGTAAATGATACTTTGTTGTTGTTAACTGCAGGGTTTGTGCTGTACAGAGAACCCCCCCAAGAGCTGATCTTGTATAAAAATTGCACCTTTATACCCATCGAATGTATATTTCCCACATCCCCCAACCTCTGGCAACCACAGCTGTATTCTCTGCCTCCATGATTTTGACAATTTTAGGTTCCTCATAGAGGTCGAATCACAAAGTATTTGTTCTTTTGGGTCTGGCTTATCACACTTAGCAGAACGACCTTCAGATTTATCCATGCTGTTGTAAATGGCAGAGATTCCTTCAATCTCAAGATGGAATGATATTTCATTGTATATGTGTGTCTATGGATATGTGTATGTACATGTGTATACATGTATTCCGTTGTTTGTATATGTGCGTCTGTGTATATACATGTATATAACTCCTTTATCCATTCATCTGTTGATTGACACTTGAGTTATTTCTATAACTTCATGAATAATGTGGCAATGAATGTGGGAGCTCACATATCTCTTTAATCCCTAATTTCAATTTTTGGAGGTACATACCAAGAAGTAGAATTTTTGAATCGTGCGATGGTTCTATTCTTAATTTTTTGAGGAACCACCATACTTGTTTCTCATACCCACAACACTGTCTCATGTTTCTATGAACAGCAGTTGCCAATTTTCCCACAACCTTGTCAACACGCTATGATTGTCATTAATTTTGATAATAGCCAATCCTAAGACGTGTGAGGTGATACCTCACTGTGGGTTTGATTGGTGGCTCTCTGATGATTAACGATGCTGGACGTCTTATTTTGAGAAATGTCTATTCCAGTACTTTACCTACTTTTAATTGGGTCATTTACCTACTGTTGAATTATGGAGTTCTGTATATATTTTGGATATTAACCCTTTATCAGATACATAGTTTACAAATATTTCCTCCCCTTCTACAGGATTGTCTTTTCATTCTGTTCATCATTCCTTTTGCTGTGCAGTGGTTTTTAGTTAAATGTCTCACTTATTTATTTTTGCTTGTGTTGTCTGTGTTCTTGGTGTCACCAAGACCAAGGTCATGTAGAGTTTCCCTTATGTGTTTCTCTAGGAGTTTTACAGTTTTAGTTCTTACGTTTAAGTCTTTAGTCCATTTTAAGTTGATTTTGTGCGTGGCATAAGGTGGGAATACAGTTTCTTTTTTCTTTTCTTTTCTTTTCTTTTTTTTTCTTTTTTCTTTTCTTTTCTTTCTGGGGGGAGGGGGAGGGAGGGATCTTAGAGGACGGGAGGGAGGGGGGAGGGGGGAGGGAGGGAGGAGGGAGGTAGGGAGGGAGGAGGGAGGGAGGGAGGGAGTCATTTCTTCTTCCTTCCTTCCTTCCTTCTTCCTCCTCCTTCCTTCTTCCTTCCTTCTTCTTCCTTCCTTTCCTTCTTCCTTCTTCTTCTTTCTTTCTTGTTTTGCATGTGAATAGCCCATTTCCCAACACCATTTGTTGAAAGAGCTACATTTTCCCTATTGTGTGTTTTTGGCATCCTTGCCCAAGGTCAGTGGACCACATGTGTGTGGGTTTATTTCTGGGCTCTCTGCTCTGTCCCATTGGTCTCCGTGTCTGTCTGGCACGTATGTTCCTTACCATCAGAACTGAAATTGAACGATGGAAGGATTAGTCACAGGGGATTGTTTTGGCTAAATCAAGGGAAGTTTTCACCAAAAGGAGCCCAGGCTCCTGAAGTCACAGGGCGAGGGGAGACCCAAGGAGTAAGACAGGCATCCGATGGGAGTCTCTGACCTCAAGCCACTTCTCCTGTGCACAGAGTTACTGAAATCCCCCAAGGGATCTTGCTAACATGCTGATTCAGATGAAGGGAAGGGGGCAGCATGTTGAGTCTGCATTTCTAACAAGCTCCCCGGTGTTGAATTTGCACACGTTGAGCAGCAAATTCTAGACTTTTCATTTTCACCTAAGAACATCATTAGGAAGCGACAGTGCCACGTCTTTTAATTGTCTATGACTTGATTCCTAAAGAAGAAGAGTAGCTGACATCTTTTAACTCTTAACTGCAGAACAGGCCCTATTCTAATTATAAACTTAACATAAACGTATTTTATTCAGTCTTCACAAGATCCGATGAAGTCAGTGCTATTAGCATCCTTAATTTATGGACGAGAAAATTGAGACACGGGGGTCAAGAAACCTTACCAGGTCAAGTAGTCCATGGTGAGGTCTGAACGGACACCAAATTGCGGATGCTTGAATCTATGTTCTTTATTAAAACTACCTCAGAGATGAATTTTAAGGGATGACTATTAAACTAACATTAATTGCATCATCTTGAAGAAATTCTTCATCGTTTACTTCTACGTTTCACTGGTTCCACTTGTCTGAATATTATTACTGTTTTTTTTTTTTTTACCCTATCTGGTTGAAAAGCATTATTTACCACTGTCTCTCCGAAATTTAAAAAATATATAAATATACATTTGTTTTAGACCATTTAAAAATACAACTCAAGGAACAAAGAAACCCTAAATAAAAATAATGGGACACATTTTCCCTAAGTTGTGTCCACTTGGTGACCGCTCGGCCCTGAGCCAACATTCTCCTGGGACATAAAAACAGTCCATTTTAATTCGGGTAAACCGTCATGCAGACGGCATCTTTTATATCATATACGTTCATCCTATCACCCAGGTCGGTGTAAATGTACAGAAACAATTTTTTTTAATAAAATTATTTTTATATTTTAGAAGTAACGGTTTGTTGTTTTCTTATAATGAAAAATGACTGAGTTGAAAAGATCTACAAATATCCTTGAATATTTTGGTTTACATCACTCCGGGATTAATTAAGTGTGTGTTTGTGTGTGTGTACATTGCTGTTGTTAACGTAGCATCGTCATTGTAACTGAAGACTCTGAAACCAGATGGCTTGTTTTGAATCCCGACTCTGCCATACACTCTGGGGCACTGAATAATTTACAAATCACTTAACTTCTTTGAATTTAGGATTCCTCACCCAAGAAAAGAAAAAAAAAAAAGTGCCTGCTTCATATGTATATGAGAATGAAATATATTAATACATGTAAATATCTTAGAAACGTGCTTGACACGTTATGAACACTTAGAAATATTAGCTCTCATCTTTGTGATCACATTTTTCATAAAATTTTATGTTTTGATATTTTCCCATCAGTTTGCATGATGTTACAAATCCTTAAATGTCTTTTTACACGCCAGAATACTAGTTGGATTACATTACAATGGAACTAACGTATAGATTATTTTCCCCAGATTTGAGGTCATTTGTTTTACAGTAGAGAGTTAGAAGTGTTTACAAATAATTTGGGACTTCGCATATGACAACATTTATTTTTAAAATACCAGTAACATATGTATCTGACTGAGTTTTTGGATCAACATGAACCCTCTTGAATAAATTCCACTGTTTTCGGTCCATTTACTTCTTAATCTATGTGCATGATTTTTCTTCTTTTGCAAAATTTGAACTAATTGAGCTGTGCCAAAGCCTACTGTTTGCTCTTAAGGAACTTGGGTTTGGCTCAGCCCTTCTGACATCCACCCTGGACCTTCATGAATTCCCACCTCCCGTCTGCAGGTGCTGGGCAAGCAAAGACTTGACGTAAATGTCCAGGGATGGATCCAGTGTGGTTCTCGGTGGATTGAAATAAGATCATCCTTCACTGCTGCCTGGTTTGTTTATTGCCACTTCAGCGATGGTGGCAGAAGGGAAAACCCACAATCTCCAGGTTTCTAGTGTTGATCTCGAAAATAAGTTAGCCAGTGATTTATATACAGCAAAATGAGTTTGTTAGGGAATAGCTAAGGACTGCAATTTGGGACATGCAAGCTGTGGCAAGTCACAGGCAAATCCAAAGAGACAAAGGGAAAGGCATTTCTATTAGGTTTTAGGAGGAAGCTGGGGAGGGTGACTTGGAATAAAAGATCCTTGCAGGGGAAGGAGAGGTCAAGACTGTGGCGGCTTCTTGTTGGCTGCAGGTGGCGGCTCCTGCATTGTTGCTGGGAAGGGAGGGACCTTCCTTCTTTTCCTTAAAAGCTGGAGATGAAATTTCCACGCGAGAAATGTACCAGAAGAAAAGTAACATTGTTAACATCATGGACAAGAGGTTGCGCTAGAGGAAGTTTCACACAAACAGACCTGATCTTCACTCATTCTGCTGGTTACGCAGGTCGCATGGTGGTACCTGTGAAAGCAACCCTCCAGCACCTGCTGGCTCCATTTTAAATGAGGTTTTTCCTTTATTTATTTTTACCAGGACCTGCCCTCTCCCGACAGGGTCCTCTGGCTTGGGGAGCAGCGATCTCCGGCCACTTCACAGCAGCCACAGCTCAGCAGAGGGACCCACCGCCTCTCTGCTCGCAGTCCAGCTGTCGTATCTACAAGGGAGCACAGAAAGTCAGAGGATTGCTCTGCGGGTCTGGCAGACCTTGAGGGCAAGTCTAAATCCAGCTTTGCTGATGTTTCAGTTAATATAAAATCCTCACACGTTTTTGCACTACACCAATGGCCAATCATGGTCCTTAAAATTGGAATTTGTTTTCACCGCTCTTCCTAGGCACCATTCTGCAACTTTCTCTTAAGACTGAGTTTAATGTGGGTACAACTGGTTTTCTCACCCTAAATCCTAAGGCATTGTACTCTTAGAAAAATATTTCCAAGAATTCCTAAATGTTCCACCTTTCGCAAGATTGGTGCATCTTGTGATATCTGGAGGCTACTGGAAATTGGGAAAAAAAAATAAATCAGATGTCAGATGAACCCAAACGTTGATTCAGTCCCTGGTGGGGATCTGTGTGACCATGCCGCTCACCTTTTTTGATGTCGTAGTTGGGAACAGCACTGTGCCCAAACAGCTTTCATTATTTGCCGTGGGAAACACAGGGAGTGAGAGGTTAAATCTGGTATTTTTGGATCCCAGTTCTCTTCAGCTGTCTTCCATGTGAACATAATGAAATGACACTTTTAATTTTTTATTAGCAGTTCAGAAACTGCTTCACATACATTATCTTATTTGCCGCTGCCGCCACCACGTGAGATGGGCAACGTGGTCCTCGTAATTCCCACTGACAGATGAGGAATTGGGGGTCGGGGAGGATAAGTGGCTCATCGCAGGGGATGCTCCTCTGCTGGAAAGGAGCACCTATGGGGGAAAAGACACCTGCTCAGAAATCAGAGTCTCTGAGGGTCCTGTCTTCCCATTTGCACAGTCTTGGTCTCGTCATTCAAATTCCCTGAAGTCTGTGTCTTTAAAAGTCACCTAAAATGAAAACCACCGAATAACAATACCAACTTCCATCCAAACCCAGAGCGATAGTTTGAAGCTTCAGAGAATGAATGTGATGAGCAGAGAGTGAGGAAAGCAGCCGAAGGCTGGAGAGCCGGCCGACAAACAGGGATAAGTGACAAGATGGGGTAAATCGGCTGAAAATGGAGTGAAAGGGCAGCTTTATGATTGTTATTATCTGTGTCTGTTTCCTTTGTTGGAACACTTCTCTGGGTGAATAACTGATCACAGACCTGCAGCATTTTTAATTGTAAGGGACATGCAGATATTATATTCCTGGACATCATAACATTTTCCCATAGCACCTGCCACTTCTTGAAAAGAGTAGGATGGTCAGGTGTCACCTGGGGAGAGAGGCTTTGGAAATAGCCTGAGATGTGTAGCCCCGAGGCTTGAGTGATGTGTTTGTGGGTTGTAGTGTACTGGAGTGTGTTAAATATGATTTTGGCTGGACCAAAGGCAGGCTACAAAGAACCACTGTGGGATGAGTCTGCGGTGGCAGGGTGCATCCAGGTCTCAGAGACTTCCAATTGCCTATTAACATAATTTATGCTCCCCTATCAAATGAGAGACATTGCAAAAGTTTGAACAAAGTAACACTGTGCATTCGTTGGATGCATTCACTGGTTTCCAACTGGATTTAACAAATTAAGTGACTTTTTCAGTAATTGCTGGAGAGGCTGTGGAGAAAAGGGAACCCTTCTGCACTGTTGGTGGGAATGTAGTTTGGTGCAGCCACTGTGGAAAACAGTACGGAGATGCCTCAAAAGACTAAAAATAGACTTGCTATATGATCCAGCAATCCCACTCTGGGGTGTATATCTAAAGGGAACCATAATTTGAAAAGATACATGCACCCCAATATTCATAGCAGCACAATTTACAATAGCCAACACATGGAAGCAACCTAAATGTCCATTGACAGATGACTGGATAAAGTTGTGATATATTTATACAATGGAATACTACTCAGCCATAAAAAAGAGTAAAGTAAGACCATTTACAGCAATATGGATGGGCCTGGAGAATGTCATTCTAAGTGAAGTAGGCCAGAGAGAGAAAGAAAAATACCATATGGTATCACTTATATGCAGAATCTAAAAAAAAAAAAGACACAAATGAACTTATTAACAAAACAGAAACAGACTCACAGACATAGAGGACCAACATGGTAACCAGGAAGAAGAGGGGGTGGGAAGGAATAAATTGGGAGTTCGGGATTTGCAGATACTAACTACTATATATAAAATAAACATCAAGTTTCTTCTGCCTAGCACAGGGAACCATATTCAATATCTTGTAGTAACTTATAATGAAAAAGGATATGAAAAGGAATATGTGAATATTCATGTATGGCTGAAGCACTGTGCTGTGCACCAGAAACTGACATGACATTATAAACGGACTGTACTTCAATATAAAAAAAGAAAAAAAAAAGCTATCAGAGTCAAAAAAATTAAGTGACTTTTTAAAATTCCATAGTATTCACGATATATGATCTTTATGGCATTATAATCGTGTGCATGTTCTTTAATTTATTAGATGTTTGCAATAAATAGGTAGGCGTTATAAAATAGAGATGGGCTAGTCCAGTGCAGCAACAGCTCATGGGGCTAGCCAGGCATCACAATCTTTACTCTGTATTGTGCAGAGAGCATCACTCGACCTAGACTGAATTGCAGTATGTCAGGATCTGTTTCAGAGTCTAATTTTGCTAAGAGTTTAGTGCCGGCATTGATAATACTCTCTCTCCTCCTTCTCACAATACGAGCGTCATTAATAGTTTACCTTTAGAGATTTCCGATTGAATTTCTTCCCATAAACATTGGTCTCCCTGAGCTTATCTTAATTTTTTGTCCAATGGCAACAGCAGAGTCTTACCTTTGCAATTGTATTTCTGTAAATTTATGTCTGATTGCACAAATACACATTTTTTGCAAGGTAATGAGAGCTTCTCTTTTGCACCCTCTTACGTCCTGAAAGAGGAAGGAGAGGAAGGATGATCAAATGAATAAGAGAAAAAAGAGAGTCACATTCATACGCAAGGATATCTAATATCTCTAGTTCATGAAGAGATAACATTATTGATGCCGCCACTAGCATCTCTGCAGGTAGGTGTGATTTTAGAAGCTTGTGCAAATCATTTTCATTAACTACCCCCAAGCCACAGATAATAAAACGCAAGCATACATGACAACAAACATGTAAATTATATGCCAATGCCGACCCTCCGACCACGCCGGGAACAGGACGTGTCCGTGCTGAGGAAAATGAGAAAAGATAGTCGTGCTGCCAATTTAAAAATGAAATGATGCTCGCATGAAAAAAAAATTCTTGTCTTGGTATATATTAAAATATTTTAGACATGTCAATCTTATCTGTAACTGTCATTGAAGGGATGTATACGGAAGACAAATCCTTTAAGAATAACGTGCATGAGATAGAGGGGGAAGTGAGCTCAGTTTCAAGGCGACCAGTGGTGCCCCTAAGACATTCTGCACAGGCTCAAAAAGTCAAAATGTTAAGTCAAATACAGAAGACTTTGCTTTAAGATTCTCCAAAGTTCCCTGACCACCTCATCAAAGCATCTTCATTCTCTCATTATCTTTTTTCAATCTTTTCTCCTTCCCTCTTTCCTCTTGATTTACATGCAACCATTGCATTTCTACCTTTCTAGGCAAGAGCCTCCGCTGCTGTTGGGGATACAGATTTACAACTCCTGGGGGCTTCTGAAATGTACCACTGGTGAATGAAAAACTCTGCAAACCAGATCAGTAAACAAAGAACGCTGAAGCCATCAAGTCACCAGTGGCTGTCGCCGCCCCCCCTAGTGATGACAAGCCTGCAGCCCGGCCTCAGCCACTCACAAGGTTGCACCCTGAGGGGACTCAGAGTAAGAAAGGACAGGACACTGGCCCTGGGTAGCCAGGTGCTTGTCAAAGGAATGAATACAATGAGCCCAAATGTTTGCTTCCTCCATACATAGAAAAGCACTAAATTCTTTAACTTGAGATGCCTGGTTTTCTTTAGATAACAAGCAATCTTTTATTGTTCCGACCACCTGGTCTTTGTTGTAAAGCTCCTATACATCCTGGCTCCTCCCCTACCTCTTGGGAGCAGCCCCTCAGAGCATCTGAGAGGCTGTCATCCCGGATCCAGTCCTGCCACCAAATAAAACATAACTCTCAACTTTTAGGCCGTGCATTGATTGGTCGACACATTTCTGCCTGAAGACCTAAGATCACATTTTCAAGCCTTTGAATTTGAGATGCAGACAGAATAAAGTTTTACAGCCAAGGAATTCCTAACTGCACGATGTGGAAATATATGTATAATATTGTGGTTTTAGGGCTCATTGCTTGCATTACAATTTCCTTAGCATAATTATCATCACCATAAAAATTTTAGTAAGGTTTTAATGTATATTTTGCATTTTGGCGTGTGAAGATTTAATTGTTGGCTTGGCTTGATTTTTGGTTGAAGACACTGACCTCATGGTTTAATTAGCAACATTGGCATATGATTTTAAAGACAGCCAAATAATTATGGTGTGCCTCCCATAATCCTATCAAAAATCTGACCTCAATCTAGCTGAGTCAGTCTACAGTTAGAGTATCTTAATTTTTTTTGACACCCAGTGAAGTGTGTTGTCATATTTTAAAGCATCTGATTCAACTTTTGCTTTTAAATTACTAGATTTTGTTTTTTAGAAAAAATTTAGGTCTACAGAAAATGGAGCAGATGGTACAGAGAGATAAGACACCCTTTCTCTTTCTCCCGCTCAGTGTCCTTTGTTACTAACATCTTCTGTTAGTGTTGCGTTATATTTGTAACAACTGATGAACTTACATTGATAGATTAATATTAACTGAAGTTCGTAGTTTAATAGCAGAGACCACTTTTTGTGTTGGACAGTGTCGACTGAAATAAAATCACGCAACCTAAAAGCTGAGAGTTATGTTTAATTTGGTGGACACTTCTGAGGATTCGAACCCCTTCGAGCCCAGGATGACAGCCTCTCAGATGCTCTGAGGGACCACTCCTAAGAGGTAGGGGAGGAGCTAGGATATAAAGGAATTTTACAGCGAAGACCAGTGGTCGGAACAATAAAAGATGACTTGTTAACTGAAGAAAAGCAGGCATCTCAAGTTAAAGAATTCAGCGCTTTTCTATGTATGGGAGGGAGCAGACATTTGGGCTCATTGAATTCATTCCTTTGACAAGCACCCAGCTATCCAGGGCCAGTGTCCTGTCCTTTCTTATTCTGAGTCCCCTCTGGGTGCACCCTTGTGAGTGGCTGCAGAGGCCGGGCTGCAGGCTGGTCCTCACTGGGGGGGGTGGGGGGTGGCTGCCACTGATGGCTTGATGGCTTCAGCATGCTTTGCTTACTGATCTGGTTTGCAGTCTTCTTCATTCACAACAGTCAGTTCTATGGGTTTTGGCCAACGCACAACGTCATTTAAGCAGCGCTGTGGTAAAATACAGAACAGTTTCCCTGCACCAAAATTCCTCCCACCCATTCATCCGTCCTCCCTCCCCCTAACTCCCTGGCCACCACTGATCTTTTACTTTCTACATAATTTTGCCTTTCGAATTTCATATAATTGGAATCATACAGTATGTAGCCTCTCCTTTCCCTTAGAAATATGCATTTAAATGTCCTTTACTTCTTTTCATGGCTCAATTACTCATTTCTTTTTTCTCACTGAGTTACAGTCCATTGCATGGATGCACCAGATTTATTTCGACGTTCACTTTTTAAGGGACACCTTGGTCACGCCTATTTTTTGACAATTACGAATAAAGCTGCTGTAAACATTGATGTGCAAGTTTTTTTTTGTGGGGACATAAATTTCCAACTCACTTGAGTAAATGCTTGGGAATGTGGCTCTGAATCCTGTGACAAGACCCCAGTTAGCTATACAAGAAGCCATCAAACTGTCTTCCAAATTGGTTGAGAAGCATTTTGCATTCCCACCAGCAGAGAATGAGAGTTTCTGTCGCTCCACACCCTCACTGGCATTTGGTACAGTCAGTATTTCGAATTTCAGCTACTCAACAGGTGTATGATGATGTCTCATTGCTTTAATTTGGAATTCCTCAATGACTTACGACGTTGACCATCTTTTCATATACTTGGTTTCCATCAGTGTATTTTTTTCTTTGGCGAGGTGTCTGCTCAGTTCTTTGGCCCATTTTATTTTATCCTTTAAATTTATTTTTAGTGGAGGGACTGGGGATTGAACCCAGGACCCCGTGCATGCCAAGCACACACTCTGCCACTGAGCTATACCCTCCCGCCCCTGGCCTATTTTAAAGCTGAGTTATTTGTTTTCTTATAATTGTTTTAAGAGTTTTTTTCTTTTTCTTTTTTTTTGGTATATTTTGGATACAAGCCCTTTGTCAGAAACGTGTTTTACAAGTATTTGCTTCTACTAGATGGATAATCTTTATATCATTTTATAAGTGTCTTTCACAGTTTAAAAAAATTTTTTTTTGAGTTATAATCAATTTACAATGTTGTGCCAATTTTCAGCGTAGAGCACAGTTTTTCAGTTATACATGAACATATATATATTCACTGTCGCATTCTTTTTCACCTTGACCTACCACACGATCTTGTATATATTTAATTTTAGTAAAATTCGATACCAATTCTTCTTTCCTGGAATTGTATCTAAAAATTCATCCCCAAATCTATGGCCATCCAGATTTTTTTTTCTAGGAGTTTTATAGTTTCACATTTAGCTTTTATATTTCAATGCATTTTGAGTTAATTCTTGTAAAAGGCATAAAGCCAGCATTTACTGGTTTTCAGGTGGTCCCCAGTTGCCCCAGCCCCATTTACTGAAAAGACTGTCCTTTCTCCATTGAATTGAATCTGTTGCTTTTTTGTCAAAGATCATTGCCTATATCTGGTGTGGGTCTATTTCTAGACTCTCTACTCTGCTCCTTGGATCTATTTGCCTGCTTTTTGGCCAACACCACAGTGTCTTGATCATCACAGCCTTGTAGTAGGTCCTGAAGTCAGGCAGCCCGTGTCCTCCGGCTTTGTCGTTCTGTAGCACTGTGTTGACTTGAGTCACCCACTTAGTCATCCATCCTGTGCCTACCTAGGTGTAGATAAACCTTCTTTTCAGAAAATAAACACGCAGAAATGGAAATCTGGACCATTCTGAGACAGGAAGCGGGCAGGGCACAGCCATTCAGGGACCAACACAGCAATTAACACCAGAATGGTGAACGATTCAACCCCAGGTTGGCCTTGAGTTGCAAGATGGTGGGAGATTTGACGTCTAGTAGACCTTGAGCGTCATTATACGCCCATTGTAATATGTTAACATGGTGAATAACACGCCCCCAGGCACCATGACAGCTCCGAGAGTGGGCAGTGGCCAATTTCCTGGGACTCCCAGCCCCTTCCCCAGGGTAGTTAGAATGATCCTCCCACTTATTAGCATATGAAGCTACAAAGCACATAAAACCTGGCATCTCTGCCCCTTACAGCCACGGCCTTCTGTTTCTCTTCCTCTTCGGAGACGGCCCGCTCTCTGTCTATGGAGTTGATTCAGCTTTACTTGTTCTTGAATTTGGTCTGAACAGAATCCGACTGTATTCACCCCCTTATGTCTTTATCAGTCAAGTATCAATTACGGCTTTAATCTTAAGATTCATAATGTTGTAAATAGCCCCTGCTGATTTATTTTCTTTGCTGGCAGTATATCCTTTCATGAACATAGCATTTATTTATGTATTCTACTATTAATGGTCATTTGCGATCTTCCCCATCATGGATCATTAAAATGCTTCTAAGAACATTCTGATCCGGTGTGGGATAGTCAGCTTCTATGTCTCATTCTTCATTTCTGACTACAAAGGGAAAGATTCAGTGTCATCCTTGAGTATGGTGTTTGCTATAAAGGTTTTGAAAATACCCATCTCTGGGGTAAGCAGGGACCTTCTGTTCCTAACATCCTAAGAGTTTTAAATCAAGAATGGATGTTCAATTTCATCAGCTGCTTCCTTTCATCTACCGAGATAAATGCATCTTTTCTCATTTGTTCTGTTAACGTAGCTGGAGATGCTGTGTGAGCCTCCAATGAACCTCACTGCCAACATCTATGGTTCTTTTCCTGAAGACTCTCCAGGAAGGTGCAGAGGGATGTTTGGCTTGTGCAGCAGGCAGGCTTCAAGTGCCTGGAAATAAACCCAGGGACGGCCACTCTCAACTGATGGCTGGCAGGGCTGGTATTTAACTACTGCATAAGGACAGCTCTCAGGTGCCCATCTGAACAACCATTTGCTTGGTTTCCCCATGGGATTGCCCGCCGAGGTAGCTGGCTTGACATCACTTGTCTTCTTGTCTTTGTCTCAACCTCCTCCATCTTTACTCGTGGTCCTTGAACCTCCCGCACTAATCAGTTAGACTTGAACCCTGGTCTCAGGGTCTGCCTCTGGGGACTACAGTCGAAGACCATGGTTGACCCTTCAACTTTGCATTCCTGAAATAAACCATGTTCATTCTGTGTGATGTGTTATATATTGACACATTCCTTTTTAAGCTTTGGGTGACTTTTGCACACACACTCTCTCACTGCCATTATCATCTTTCTAGCAGGGTAATTAACAGCTTGTCTCATTAAATGAGTTGGAGAGCATGCCATATTTTTTTTTTCCATTTTCACTGGAATACTTTGTGAAAGATTGAACTTACTACATCGCTGAGTGTTTAAAAGTCTACTTGAAGCCACCATGGCCTTATATTTTTATAGACTTTATTTTCCATCCTGTAGAGTGTCTGTATATTATTCAGGCCTCCAGGGCGCTGTGTTTTTCCTGATCTCCAGATTTCATCACCATGACGCCATCGACGTAACAGACCAATAGGATGTCTGAGGGGCGAGTGAGAATGACTGAGCGGGGCCCAGACCTGGGAGGTCAACATAACTTTGAGGCAAGATGGCAAAGGGGTATTTTTATCCCTGACAGTTTAAAAAAAAAACCAACTTATTTATTCTAATTGCAATAAAGCAGAAATTTCCCAAATTATTAACCGGAGCGCTGCTAATTTGCTCCAATAATTACCTGGATTTGGACCAACAACTCCAATTGCATTTAGCATCGAATTATGCCAATGACAGCCCAGACTCAAGGCCCAGTTGTCCTTTGCACACCAAAGAAAAAGGAAATGCTTTATTCATGACTTTAATAGCGTTATTCATTTCTGTCCCTTTTTTTTTTTTTTTTCTAAATTGACTATTCTGTCATGTTTTTCACTGACTATTTTCATAAAAGGAGAAACTCCAGGGTCCTTTGAAAGCTTATAGTCAGCACATCGTGGAACAAATATCCATGTAGAGTTTTTGTTTCACTGCTAAATGTATATATTTCAACTGAGATTTTAGAAGCTGGGGAAATAATTGTAGGTGGCTTTATGGGCCAACAATGGATTGTGATAAATATTGTTGATCGCCTGCCCCTAAGTCGTGGACCAGTGCACCTCAGGGACCCTGGGATACAGTCTTAGGTCCGAGCCACTGTCTGGTAACATAGCAAGGTCTGGATGTTCCTCTTTCTTCGAGGCACAGTTGCTCTCCAAGCATCTTGGCTCCCTTTGGGGGAGGCTTAGAGAAATGTTACCTGTGTACCTATGAAGCATTACTGTTGGGGCCAGGGATCCCTTCAGGGAATCTGACTCTGGTGTCGGGTTTAGATGAGGATTGTCTAGTATGGTGGCCGTTCTTGAAGGATTTTTCTTATAAGGTTTCACACAAGTCAAGTGTGACTTCAAGAAGGTGGCCCTTCTGTTTCCTTCCTGGAGATGCCACAATCAATCAGCAATTCCAAACTGGGTCAGAGGGTTCTCATTACCTTTTGGGGGTTACTTCTTGTTACAGTCACCACACATGTCTTTCATCTAGGGAGTCAATGCCACTGCCCCAGTGTCCTCCACCACGTCTCAGGTGTGAGGGGACAACCATGGGAGAGGACTTCCATATGCTGGCATGCCTTGCTCCAGTGTACTTCTCAGCTGTGAAAAAGGAAATGTCTTCTGGAAGATCTCATCAGTTGTAACTAGGGGTTTGGGCTCAGATGACAGACAATAAGCCAGAAAAGAAAAAAAGATAAGAACCAAAACAAAACAGGAAGACCAAAGCCATATACAATAGCCCTGTCACTCTCCTGCCCCCCAACACGAGTGACACCACTTAATGAGAGCCAAAGAATGCATTTCTTTATCCAGTCATCTGTTGGTGGACTTTTGGGTTGTTTCCATGTCTTGGCTATTGTAAATAGTGCTGCTATGAACAGGTACATATATACAATGGAATACTACTCAGCCATGAAAAAGAATAAAAGAATGCCATTTGCAGCCACATGGATGGACCTGAAGACTGTCATTCAAAGTGAAGTGGGCCAGAAAGAGAAAGGAAAATGCCACATGATATCATTTATATGAAAAATCTAAAAAACAATGACAATAATAAGGACACAAATGAACTAATTATTATTTTGATTTCTCGTATATGTGTAAGAACATCTGACGGTCCTTTATGACTGGATTATCGCGTTCTGTTGATTCTTATTTTGTAGTTGGCTTTATTCCTTTGATAACTATGCAAGTTTAAAAAGCTAAAAGTGTAATCTGTTCTTAGAAACAATAATTAGTACATATATGAAAACTAAAAAAAATGTACAGTATATTGTTTATATGTATTTACATGCAATATAATGTGTATGTGCAGTTGACCTGCAATAATTCTACATAATAAAACTGGAAAAAAGCAAACTACTTATATGAATTAAAATATAATAAAAAAATGCATTTCTTTCTTTCTTGGATCATCTTGACTTTTTTTTTTTTAAGACCATAATAAGAGTTCAGAACTCAGTTAAATTATTGTTTCACATTGTATACAGCCATTTAGTAATGCTTGCCATTTGTATCAAATTTTGGAAGACCACACACCTGTGATGTTGCTATTTCAAATTCCGTGATGTAAAATCGATTTAATGTTTTGCGACAAGTGTTGCCAAAAAAAGAAAACAGAACAAAATAGACTAGCGTGTGTTTCACTGCGTGCACAAAATAAGGGTAAAGATCATTTCAGGAAACTTTTGTTACGTTCATATACAGTGAAATGCAATAAAATATTCAATGATCCTTTGGATTTAACACATTTTCAAAGCTCACATGGTAGACAGTTTCTATTATGCCTGTTTAGTTTTAGCATCATATTTGCTTCCTATCTTGGTTAGAACATTCAAGAAGAGTAGATATGTGCTGTTTTTTCTATTCCCACTCCTGAGTAATTTTATTTATAACAACAAAATTTATAACAACGAAAGTACAACTTAAGTAAGTATCAAATTATTTTGCTATAATATTTCCCCCACTATACTCTTTAATCCATTGTCTTCTGGGATTTGTATTGTGGAGAATTCTAAGATCTTCTTTTCTGATTCTTTGATCATTTTTTTTTCTTGTGTACATGTAGGTTCTCCATCCCCTTTTTCCATTACAACGTTTAAGAGTCTCTTTTCTTTCAATCCGTCTACACTTTCAATTTCTAGTCTCACGTTTTTATTTCAAATGACATAAACTCGTTGCTGAAACTCGTTCAGTGCTACATTAAAGCAGTCTCAATGATCTTTCCATCTTTTTTTTTTTTTTTTTGCTCCTCAAAATTATCCATTTTAAATTAGCTTGAACGTGTTGAGGCAATTTCCCTCAAGCTGAATGTACCTGTGCAGGATCTATGTAAAAGTGTAAATTGACGATTTGAAAGACTCAGTTTTGTTCCCGAAGTCTTGCTTATGACCTAAACTCTATACACAGTAAGAAGTGGGCTCCAGAGTTGACGTGCGTCCTGATCTCAGAGCAACAGTTCACAGTGGAGTTTTCAAAGTCTGTTCTGCTCCTCTGTCCTTGGCTTGGTCTCATCTGGCTGCCCCTGGCCTGAGCTGATCCGGCCCCTCTTCCCTCCTTCCATGAAGTTAGATGGACTCACATTAGTTTACAAAAGCTGTTCTCTCCCTCAGCACCCTCTTCTCCCGGGTCCTCTCCTGACTGGCTTCCTATTATTCAACATTTGCTTAAATGTCACCTCCTCAGGGCAGCCTCCCCTGATTACCCCCAGTCATCCTCCTGAATTTTCTCCTTAGAATTGATCACTATCCTGTATTTTCTTATTTTTGAATGTTTACTGTCTGTCTCTCCCTAAATATAGGAAAGGATCTTACCTGTCCATCCCCAAAACTACGAGTCTATAGGACTTCCTGAATGATAGACTGCTTCCTCATTAATGAGTAGTTCTATAGTTAAAATGATTTGGGCTTAATATTTGACATTATGTACATCCATAATTTGTAGCTTCATAGTCGTAATTCCAAGACATAATCCTCAGAGTTTATGTATTATCTGACACAGATTACATTTACCCTTTCCAATTATCCAATTATTTTTTTCTCATAGAAATTACCACTAGGTTAAGTTTAATATTTTGTCTTTTTTTTTTATAAGATCAAAATCCATACCAGGATCACTGTATGTGAATGGTTATCTGTGTATATTTTGTAAAACTGTATTTGACGCTCTTAACATTTGTTCTAAAAAATTCAGCAAACATCACCCCATATCTGTTATTCTGTGCTGTATATGAGAAATTAAAAAAAAAATTCTGGACTTAAAAGTATATGTTTTCTTTGTAAAGTATGTATATATATATACACTATTTCCTTAAATATGTCTTGCTTCCAAGAACTTTCAGATGAACTTGTTCAAAATGATAATAAGTAGGTCCTTTAGTGTTGGTGGGTTCATGGTCTCCACCAAGTTCATCTACTAACTCATATTAAGAGCTCCTGCCTTCAGTGGGTTTGCTACCGTATCTTCAAATGTTTTCATTTGCACTGTTTCATTTGTAAGCAGTTTGTATGTCTTTAAGAAAGAACTAAAGAATTTACTTAAATTCAGGTAAGCAATTTGAACTTTTTATGACCCCCGCGCCTTAGAAAAATGTTTATTATCTAACCTTGGAAATCAAGGTTGAGAAAGTCATATAACGTACTTTTCAAGCTTTATTTGTTTCTATTGTCATGGTTACATACAGGGTAATAAAATCCCAGAGGCACACAATTTAAGGTGAAAACCACTAGACGTGTCTTTAATTGGTTATGTCTTCTGTTCCAATATTGAAGTTTCCACATTAAATTTTCCAGTTTGGAGGAATAGACTGTATGCCATGTTCTTTCTCAAAGAAGCCAGTGAGTCTGACTCTTGGTGGTGCTCTGACAAAGAAATCTTCATTATTTAGGACCCTGACAGTGTGAGTCTAATAAAATTCTTCACAAGCCTGTGCAATGGCCTTTATTATGAGCGAGAATGGTGAGCATCAGTGATAAAGATACGTGGCTGTCTTGTTTTAGAACTGACCAATTTCATGACCTCAACTTTGGGTTTTTACACAGTAAATTACACAGTGAATTTTCCCAGTGTGGCTGGATTTGAATTTGTAACACTAATTTATGCTTGAATGTATGCAGTGTCTAGAGTCCAGATAGGCATTAATAAATAATATTTATCTTTGTATTTTATGTATTTTAAGCATTCAACTTTGAAAGAAAATAAATTTCTAGGTTAATAAAATAGTGCAATCCATCTTTTATTTATTTTTCTCATTAGACTGAAATAATAAACCAAATGAACAAGAAAGATGCTAATAAAAGATTCAGCATGGAACATTATTTCTCAGAAGATGATGTCAAGAATATTACGAAAATATGCAGATTGCTTGTAATTGACTTGCAGAAAATCAACGCATTTACCTTTGAAAAGCAGAGGTATTCATTGCTTTCAAGCTTCAGTCCAGCACCTCAGGCTCCCACTGACAGTCCTACAGTGATGATGTTCTGGTTTGTTATGAAAGAAAATGGAAGAATCTCTCTGGAAGGAAAACTTAGGTCATTTCTGTGTCTGTGTGTCTATTCCATAGTGCGTATGGAACACACTGAGAATTCTGCTTATCATTCTTTGCCAGAGTAGTGAACAGGTTCTAAATCAAATAGTCTGAATGACCATAACACCAAAAATAGGATTGGAATGTTTAATGTTATAATTCGCTCAACTAATGAAAATGGAGCACACCGTCTTCTTTAGTCAGATATCTGCAGTCATCTTTTGCATACCAGATTTAGCCACAACCAAAGTTTAATCTTTAATTAGGAGACATGAAAATGTAATTAGCAGCAAATAACAGAATGACAAAGCTCGCCAAAATCATAAAGGTTCAAAGGAAGCAGCGCTTTTAGCCACAGTGAGAAGTGTTCTTCCAGGAATTTAAGGAATCGTGATGACCCCTTCGCCTTCCCCATCCCCATTTCCACGGCAAATTTTCCAGGAACAACGTTGCTCTTTGACAATAAAAATGATGACCATCCAGGAATGGCTGTCAAAACCAGACAGCATAAATTCTTCAGAGTCAAAAGATCCTCAGACCTGAATAAACACCATAGAGAAAGGAACGTAGCAAATTCTAACACAGCATACACACAACACAATCAATTCCTTTATCAGAGACCGATACAGTTTTGAAGATGCATTTTCCAGAAGGAAGCAGAGGGCAGTCAGGACCATCTGCAACTGTCAAACCTGTGGAAGTGAACCAGTGCATTACAAAAGTCCCACAATGTATGAATTGTAAGTGAAAAAACAAATGCTTTATCAAAAAAGGGTTGGTCGATGGCCCAACATACAGATATTCATATGTCTATATTTATATATAGAATGATAAAAATCAGCTTGCATGAGGGTCATTCTCTATCTACTTTAATGCTATTTCACACATACTATAAGCAATTTACAGAATTTGTCATTGGCATATACAGGAATTGCAAAATGAATTAAAATGCACTGAAATCTAGAACACTCAGAATGTTTTTATATAAACCTCCCAGGATTGGCAGGGATTGGCCAAAATCACCACTTGCCACCATACAAGAAGTATAATCAAGAAAAAGGAAAAAAAAAAAAAAAACCCCAAAAACCCAAGAGGAAAGGAAAAATTAAAAAAAAAATTCTTTTATTATTCCTTATTTAAGACAATGCTTTCTTTCTTGACTCGCAGTGTTGATAATTTTGTTCTTGCCCCCAAACGGGGGTTTTGTTCGGTGATAGTTTGTGTTCTGTAGCCTTTTGATTTCTGCTCATTTCCTGCAGAGAATGGATCTTTAGTAGGAAACCAGTGGGATCTGTAGTAAATATTCACTATCGATGACGGTCAGGCCAACCCCTGAGCAGTCAGTGAAATGATGCTCTGAGTATCCGAAAGAAAAGGGGGAAAAAAATAGATCTTGCTATTAGAAAAAAATGTCTCATCACGTCACACTAATTCTCTTGAAATGAAAGATCAGTGATTTGGCCAAGATTATAAACAAAGTGTGAGGCAGCCTCTCCGTTTATGCTTCCGAAGGCGGGCGCTCCTTGGGTGGGTAACTAGAGAGCAGTGGGTGCAGAGTGGTGGTGCTTGGAGTTTAGGGTCAACTTTGCTGTCCGCTCCGTAGATTTTACAGGCGATTTGCTCTTTGCTTTAAGAAGAGAAAGTGATATTGGAACAAAGTCAACACCTTAGACTAAAGCAAAGCACCCTTCACAAAGCCACAAACAAGAAGCAGGACAGAAAGTCCATGGCTTGTAGCTATCCACGCACCTGCGGAAGAAGTTATAAGATATTCGCTCATCTCGAAGATTTCCAATGCTCCTTATTAGGCTGTTTTAAACACATACAGATATATATTTAATTAGCTCGCCAGCTTGGCTCTGGTGCTCATGAATGTCTTGGCATGCACTGCAAACGACAACACATACAGAGGATTTCAGTCCCAGGAAGTGGTCTTTGTCTGCTTTTGTCTGTCCTCAAACAACGCCGTCCCACGACTGGGAACACCGAGAGGAACAAACCCAAATACTCTTTCCTCGCGTGACTCTAGAGTCATTCGATTGCTCCTAGACTGGTACCTAAAAACACATTCTCTGTTTGACTATCCGGTGTGAACATAACGCCACAGGGGATGAAACCCAGACTGAGAGAGCAGCAGGCTTCTTAAGGGCGAGCAGAACGCGCCCTGGCATGGGTGCATTTGAGCACCGGCTTTCAGAGGAAAACCTTTCCCAACTTTTTATCCTTCAAATCTGAAGAAAACGTTAGTGCTACCAAGAACTGGACGTTTTTGAAAGAGCTCTGAGCCTCCATAAGGGAGCAGGTTAAATTGTATTTTTGCATTTTTCTCCCCATATTTTAATCCAGTCAGCTACACATGAGGTATTTAATACCTTTAGTAGTAAGAAAACAAAAATGCAACGAACCTCAAAGCATTTCTTCTTTCTTTGTTTTTGTTTTTTTTTAAATTCAACAAATGTTAGAAAGTTTGAAGAGGGGTGACGGTAGGAATAATCAATCTCTTACACATTTCAGCTAAATTATATTCAGGTCCACATTGGCAATGATAGAAATTGAGGTGGAAACACATGTTCTCAAAAGGTCACACTGTAGAGTACATATTTGGGAGTTCTAACGGGGCTGTTTATTTCTAACCCACAATACTGTTTCTCAGATATGTTACTTTCATTCTGCCATTGATTTGCCCTCATTCGTGGGGTGAACCATGCATTTAACACAGAAATCTACTAACAGAAGACCCAGAGGTTCGTAGTGGGTCTCTGGGGAGCGTTGCTTCATTCAAGGAGGGGTGATGAGGTTCAAAAGTGCAAAATAGTAAAAAAAATGTAACCATATGACCCCTATGCAGTTCTAAGTACAAATATTTTGCAAGGAAAATATACACAATCCACTTAGCAAGAGGGCTTTCCAAAATTAGATATATGCTCTTAGTATCTTTCGAAGAGAGATTTTTGATGGGGATTTATTTAATTGAAAAAAAAAAAGAAAGGGAAAAAAATTGATTCTGTGGCTCTTCAAATTGCCAACACCTGACTTGACTCCAAGTACATCTGACATTGAATAAAGACTTAAAAAAATGCTAAAAACAACAAAACCAAGGAAAAAAAATTTCACTCTTCAAGAAAGGTACTTCGTGAAATAATGGTTCCCTTTTCAGCATGACCATGGTAGATTGGCTCAAATTGCTTGAAATTGTGTACTACAAGCCTTCTTTCTCAAAATTCAAAGGGAACAGCTACTTTATTTTGAACCAACATTTCCTATCATATTATGTCCAGGATGTGCAAGTTAAAACAAAATTTACCTGCGTGGTATCACTGGAAGCAAACCCCATGATATACTGTGAAAGGTATTTTAAGACTAAACTTTTAAACTGCCATCAGATACGCAATAAACCATTGCAACACAGCACTTTTTTTTTTTTTCAGATTGTAATCATTCATCCACTCTAGGTAATGCGATTCCTAGCATATTTTTAATTAAATGAAATTTATCCTTGTCAAGCCAATTACAAGTTTTTTTTTTTTCCTGTAGAGTCAATTCTAAAACAAATCTGTTTTGTCATCAAATCACTGATTGTTTTTCTCTTCTTTCTAGGGTTTGTGTATGTCTTGAATGAAGAAGATATGTGCTCCTTTATCTTTGTTAATTGCAAAGGTTTAGACAGTGAAACCCGAGCCTCTAAAATGTTTTCGTTTGCCCTGTGTAATTTTAACAAATCTTCATAATCACTTTCATTCAGATGAACACTTTCCTGGATATAACTATTATTTAGCAAACATAACATTCTATTCTAGAGAAAAATCAATTTTTTTTTATCAAATGCAAACTTTGGCAGCTTGTCATGTTCTACTCTTATTTTTATGGATAGAAACATTTTACTTTTTTTTTTTTAAATAATGAGATTCAGGATTGCAGTCAGAAGCCCTGAGTTCTAATTTCCTTTGCAGCCACTCCTGAAATTTCAAATAAGGTATTTGTTTCTTTCATTTATTTTCTAACACGAGCAGAATGATTGTGTACTACTGTTTTATGTACTTTCTTTTTTCTTATCAGTATGTGAAACGTGGCATTGGACCGTTCATT
The DNA here is from genome assembly GCF_009834535.1 of Camelus ferus. Lineage (NCBI taxonomy): Eukaryota > Metazoa > Chordata > Mammalia > Artiodactyla > Camelidae > Camelus > Camelus ferus. The sequence continues at coordinate 37,440 of NW_022589662.1, read as the reverse complement.
TCTGCTTTATTTGGTTTCTTTTGCTCCATGCCATAATGTGTTATCCATAATGTATTATGGCCCTAAGATGGTCATGCATGCCCTCAAATATCCTATTTTCCACTGAGTCTGTTCCCACCAACTAGTTGTGAGCTCTCTCTCCTCCGACCTTCAGCAGCCATTTTGGTCTTGCTTCTCCTATAGCCTGCGCATGGCTTATACTGACTTATAATCATTATTTTTACATTTGTCCTCACTGATCACTCTAAAAGATCATTAAAGGCAAGGGTGACATTTTAGCTTTTTTTTTTTATTACTCGCAAAGTTTAAAACAATGCCCTGAGTTTCGAAACTTTTGCCTCCAACACACAATACCCTGTGAAGAAGAAAGGGAGATACTATTGTGCTATTATGTGAAGAAAATGCGCAGATAGCATGCCGAAATGAAGAGCTGGCTGAGAGAGCCAAGAGATGCCTCTCTGACTCAGAATGTGATTTCATGGTGTCCTTTGACTCCTATTGAATAATGGCGCCTTTCATTTGTTTTTATGCTTGAAGATTTCCATAGTGTTCTGTCAGGTGTAATTTTCATGCCTTTGTAAGGGGAGGGGAGGGGAGGCAGCGCATTTTCTTCATTTTGCAAACGGAGACTCCTAAGAAGCCTAATGACTACAGAAACTTGGCTTCCATTTTCCGGCCCTTTTTATACGTCCTGCAATAGCGAGGAACGCATAGCCTTCACTGAGCAGCATCTCTCAAGACGGTGTCTGGGACAAATGAGAGTTTAGCCAAGGAGAAATCTTAAAAAAGCCTGGAATATTTTATCTTCACTATCTATAATTATTATTTCAGAGACTATCAGAAAATTCCATCTATTTCTTTAAAACAAAGCAAAGCAAAGCAAAACAAAACAAAAACAATCAGAGCACAGTGGTTGAGGCATTCTCAGAGGTCAGGTGGAGAAGGGGCATTTCCTCCACCATCTCATCACGGTCACTGCCATCTTCCTGCCTCATGGGACCAGATTGGAAAGGCTGCCTGGCCCTCACCTCTGGCTCCCTTGTAGCTCCTTCCTCTTCTGGGCTCCCATTTCATTCCTGTGTCTACAATCATGAGAATATTTAACAGAGCTATTACTTGTTCACATCTATCTTCAAAATGGCTACAGTGAACCGGGTACCTACTATGTGTCAGGGAACACGCAGTAGGTGCTTTGCACACATTGTCTTGGTTCATCCTCTCAACATCCCTGAACAGCAAACATACAGATGGGGAACATGTAACTCGGCGGCATGGAACAGCTCACCCTGGGTTACGTGGTTAATAGGTTGTAAAGCAAAGGAACAGAAATGAAGAAACAGCAACACAGTCAGATCAACTCGACATGTGCTTTTTCTGAAACTCCCTGAGGCAAAGTAAGCTTCCGTCCCCGTCTCCACGTCTGTCAAATCAAGATGTGAAGTTATTATTTAAATTTACGTTCATCTTTTGAGAGAAAATGCCCTGGCTATGATGTGCTGTGGAGAAAAAAAATAGAAAACTTCTTTTTCCCAAATCTGAACTAATAAATATTGGATATGAAAACATCATTAACGTCTTTGTTTTCCTAAACATTAATAAGTAAAGCTTCTTTTGCTCCATATACTGTCCCAAATGCCTTATCATATAATAATATTTTGAACTTTTCATAGTATAAGCTTTTTGAGCTTAAAGCTTCCTCTAAATTCATTTAAATATTTGAATGAGAGGTGGGTCCACCATTATCCTTACACGTCCGCCTCTTTCCATGAATTTCTCTTTCCCAAACTTTTGTTTTCAAATTTGATCATCTGGGACCAGAAGAGGTTAAGTTGATTGTTCAAAGTGCCACCATTAGTTAGTGGTGGGGAGAGAGAACCAGAGCTCTAGGGTTCCCAAAAAGATCTTTAGAAGAGGATGGGGGTCTTTAATTCAAAGAAGAAAGGAGAGCACTGGGACAACTGTCTAGACAATTTATTCCATCTACTCTTTCCAGCTCTTCAAATATCCTCTCTCGGCTGTGATTATTTTGTGATGGATTAATTTCCTATGTGAGCCTAACTCTTGATTTTGATATGGGAGTCCCAATTTCAGGGCACCTGCCTATAGATTTAGTTTTTTCTCTTCTTTTCTTGTTTGAGTATGTAGTGGGGTCAAAAGAAGCAAAAAAGAGAGAAAGAACACAATTTCTCTCCTGCTGTGATCCCATAGTCTGACTCCAGAATCTTTATTTTGTAGAAGTGAATATTAGTGATGCTGATCACATGAACAAACCTAAAAATGGAAATTTTCCAATAATAAAAGAAGCAACACCCCAATTGTTTTGCCCTGTGAAGAGGCCAAGCTTAAACACAGTGGGGTGTCCCTTACAGCTCTGGGGACAGACAGGCCTTTGACTTGTCTCTCTATTACAAATGCCAGCTTTAGGATATGAAAGTAGCTATGGGGGAAAACTTGGGCTAGCTTTTAATGCAGTTTTTATTCAGGTTTGCACATACTGAATCACAATTTTAGGGGAAAGGTCAAATAGTAGGATAATTTTATCCTATAATTTTTTTTTGAAAAGAATATCTTTTTTTAATAGATTCTTATGGGTCCAGAGCCAGTTTCTTCCAGAAATCCATTTTTAAAAGAAATATGCCTCATCTTGACCTAATACATAAATTACCTATTTTATTTTGCCCAGGCATGTTGGCAGCAAGCAGCTGTTCAAATTTTCTTTCCTGCTTTCCTTCAGTCAGCAAATTTTCACCTCTATTCTAGTTATAAGGCCTCTTATTGTAGCTGAGGGAGAAAAGTGCCCACGTACACAAGGTCTAGGTGACAAAGTGCGTGGCTGATGCCCCATTCACCACAGAATGTTCCAGATTGTCTTGCTTACAAAAAATCCCTGCAGGCTCCCAGAGTTCCTACTGTCTGCAGCGACTCAAGAATGGACACAGAAAAGCGACGCTGCCTCCCACCTGCTGAGTCCAAGCGCATCTTAAAGCAGCACATTTTCATCATCATTCACGCATCTGCGTAAGAACCCATCTTAGTGCGGACGGTGACGATTAAGGCGCCACAGCTAAGACTGTGTTGCCTCTGTCCGTGGTCCTGAAAGGCTGCTACGATCATTTTGCCGATTAAGGAACTGAGAAGTTAAACAACACGCTCAACTTTACTCAGCGAGTAGGGGGGGGGGGGGGGGGGGGCTGAGACTCAGAACCACTTCTGCCTGATGCTACAAACTGACTTGCATCATAATCTCACCCGAGAGTCTTCATGCCTGAAAACTCCATACTTCTCAATTCTGCCTACATGGAAATATGAGTGGCTTTGACAAAATGAGAGAACAATATACATTAGTGGAACAACAAATGCTTTCAAAGAATTCAGTTTAATGCTACATATATTTAATAACTGCTTTAATGCATAAATAAGAGTGATTTATTATTAACTCTACATTTACTGGTATTTAAATTAATGCTGTTAAAGTGCTTGAAACTATTTACTCATTGAGTTTAAATATGCCTTCTGCATGGAAGTTTTCATTATTAATTAGCAAACTCTTTATTCATAAGGAGAAGGTGGATATTAATCCACACCTTGCTGGGATACGATGTTGTCAAACAGTGTTTGTATGAAGGCTTAAATAAGCACATGCAACTCAGGGAACAGAACAGAGGAAACTCTGAGGACAGTTGGTGTCAGTGCAGGATGGCTTGGCTGAGTGGCTGTGACCAAGAGCACCTGTCCCCTTGTAGGCAAGGACAGATGCCCTGAGAAAGGAAGCTGATAAAAGGTGCTCCAACTATTACAATTTGCTTTAATTCAAGGACTGAGAGTTTAACCTATACTGAGTGGTTTTTTTTAATGCCTATAGGATTCAGAATTCATGCAAAAATTCTCTCTCAGGCTTTTTTTTTTTTTTAAGCAGTTATATTAAATAAAACATAATTATCATTTCCAAGTCTCCTTGGAGCTCCCAGTGACTGCACCAGGGGTCACTACTTTGTTCTCCCCCAAGACCAGGGGGTCAGTGATTCATACTATGGAGAGGAAAAATGACTGCATGTCATTTTATTGATGGATTTTATTTATATGTGCTTAACTTATTTCAACAATATAAATTCATCTAGATCACACTCACTACGTTTAGAAAAACAGGAATAATTTGACGGTCAGATTCTCCACCTAGCACCAGGAAATAAGATATAACGTTCTTAATTTCAATGCTGCTGGCCACCCCTGACTACAGTTTCACAGTAAAACTTTTAATATTCATATGCATGTGTGTACGTGCATGTATGTGTATTTTTAATTTGTTAGGAGCTTCACAATCATACCAGACCTTTATTTACTTTGATTTTCTTTGTTTCTTTGTTGAATACAAGTTTGTTTTCTCTCTGATGGGCTGTCTGACACTGGGCTATTTTTAAATTTGGGAAATGTACAATAATGTTCTTTTTTTCCCTGATAACAAAAGTAATAAATTATCATTGTATAAATGTTATCATCACAAGCAGAGGAATCAAATAATAAAAAATTGTAAGGTATCTTGACTTTTGATGTACATTCGGTTTCTTCTTGTCATTTCTCTATGCATATGTCTTAGATTGATTTAAAATTTAGTATTTTTTAGTTTTCACTTTAAAGTATTGTATCCTGTATTTTTTCACATTATGTTACATGTTGGTTCTCTTCTAAACATTCTTTGAAAACATGATTCTAGAAGGTGCTTAGTATTTATCCTATGGTTTTGCCATGCTCATTGGGACACTCTCCTGCTCTTGGTCTGGTGAGTATTTCCAGTCATGGGCAGATCCCTGTTCATGGGTCTGGGTCTGCCTCACTCCCGAGCTCCTTGGAATTTCCTCCTAGGAGCATCATTTCAGGGACAACGGGTCGCACAATTTAAAGCCCTATCTTTCCTGCCAATTTTCCTCCAGAAGGGAAGTACCAACTCACCCTGCAAATATTGATACAGCAGAATGTCTGAGTCACTGCAACCTGGATGACACGTGATGATTTTCAAAAACTTTGCCAGGATTATATGTGTCAATTTTTAAAAAATGACTAGGGTTTTGATTGAGACTGCATCAGATCTGCAAATACTTTTGAAACACCTGGCATTTACGATACTGACTGTCCATCCCAAAACAGCATGTTTACTCATTTACTCAAACCTAAACTCTTTTAACAAACTGTTCTGATGATTTTTATATTTATACAACTTATTTGTTATTCTTTTTTAAAAAATTAGATATTTTATACCTTTTTCTTGTAGTTAGTATTAAGGATTATATATTAAGTTGCAAAGACTTTTTATTTGGTTATTGCTGCCATATGGAGAATTGATTTACATTTATGTCTTTATCTTGTTTTTATCAATATTGTAACATGATCATTCTCAACATCTCTAGGTCATTTGGAGTGGATTACATAATCATTGCATCAATAAAACTGAAAATTTCCCTTCTTTTCCTGATTATTAGACACAAATATATTCGTCTATTAAATCACTTATTGGTTACACTTGATTTAATTAAGCAAATGTTTCAAGTGATTTAGAGTAAAATGTTATTTTCATTTGCCTATTTTGCACTTTAAGCCTTCAAAGTCTCAGGTGTCTGATTTTATGTTAATTGTCCTTGGTCAAATTTTTCCTCTCTGCTTAGCTCTTTAATTAATCAAAATTCATTCGAATCTGCGTCACAAATTGTAATCATGTGTTTTTTTTGTCACTTATTAATTAAATAAATCCTTATTATACTTTTGATTTCATCAGCTATTATTTTTTTACAGTTTTAATTTTCCACACTAATTTTCTTTCATCTCTATATAAATATATATTAATATATCAATATATTTATTAATATATCAATAATATAAAACTTATATAAATCTATTCATTATATTAATATAAATATATTTATTATATAATAGATTATATTATATTATATTATATAATATATTAAACTATTTATAAAGACTCTGAGGTTCAGAGTGACTGTTGTGTGCAGCTCACTCAACTAACAAGGTGGTAGAGAGTGAATCTAGGAACCAATTCTGTGTTTATCTCCTACCACAAGCTACGCCTTTCTTATTACGTGGTTCTAAATCCATTTTGATTTTCTCTCTTTTTAAAGCTTTTAACAAAATTCTCACTTGTTTATGTTTTCAGATATATAAAGTATATGTTTAAGATATATAAAGAAGATATAAATACTATATATAACTAAATACCTAGATAATATACACAGATATAAACCTTTATATAATATATAAAGTAGATATGAATATTATATAAAATAAATATATTATATATCAGATATAAACTATAAATATACATAAATGTGCATATATTGTGTATGAATACAATAAATATATGTAATATATAATCTAATATATGTAATATATGTATACATAAATATATGTATATGAAAATATAAATATACATGTGCAATTATTTTGTGATTTAAAAAATGCCGAGGGTCTTTTTTTGAAAGCTTGGATTTAGTTAAGATATCAGCCAGTGTGTAGAACTTTGGCTTCCAAAGACATGTTCTTTATTCAGGTCACAGAGTTCGTGGTCCTAAAACTCCTTTGGAATTTTATTCTTTCGCACAATAAGGATGTGGCTACAACGTTGGGCAAGACAGCTGGTGGCCAGCACGGCGTGGTTATGTAGGGGACATTTATCACCCATTAATGGCATCGTGACAGAAGGGAATAAGGAAGCTGTGAAATGGTGAGCAATGAAACTTAATAAAACTTCATTAAGAATAATAAATTAGTCTTGCCCCTTCAACTCCTCACCTACAGACAGCCACCCAGGAAAATACTGGCCACACTGGGGCCAGGCGATGGAAACCATTTACCTTCGTCATTTCACGGCTGCTAATAATAATAAAAATACAAGAATAGCGCATGCCATTCTGGCCATATTAATGCAGCAACTGGTTGCCACCTTTTTGAGAGCTGATCAGTGCCATGCTCTCTGTGTGTACAATTCCACTTAATCCTCAAAGCTCTGTCAGGACGGTGCTACAGCTCCTGTTTAATTGATGAGGAAGTGGAGCACCACACAACTGTAACTGATGGAAATGAAATATGTGCAACCTTTCTCTCTGTTGGTGAGAGGCTTCAGGAGTCTAGGGAGCATCTCTGTGCAGATTTCTGCCCCTCTGCAGCTGAAATGAAGGCACCTGTCCCAGTGTCCTTGGAAGAAAGAACCCTTGCCTCTCCTCTTTGAGAACCTGTCATCTTTTTGACCAACAGAATGAGGTCCTTCCAGCGACTTCTCAACCCCTTGGTTACCCACCCAGAAAACTGCCTTTCCAGCAGCTTCCTCAAATCTCAAGGATCACGACATCCTTAAAGAGCTTAAAACATTGGCAAATTCCGCTTCCCGTCTCCATCACAGCGCTCCTAGTGATCACAAATGAACCTTAAGGAATCTTAAGGTGGCCGTGCACTGAAAAATCCTTCCAGCTCACAACAGAGCCTTGGTTTTACAGACCCAGCTGGTTACTGAATTTCAGTGAGTTAAGTTAAATATAGTTAAATATACCGCAGAAGTCAGTATAGACTTTTCATCTATGTAATTCTGGTTCAAACACAGCTCCAGCAAATTCCCTGGCCTCTGTTACCCAAAGCATGGCCTCAGATCCATTTTTCATCTTCCTCATAGACACTCGATTCACACAGCAATCGTTTAACTGATAGAATTACAATGATCAAGTTAATTGAACCCGTGTAAGTAGCCAAGTTGGATCATTTAAACCAAAATCCACAGCGAGGTCTGGATTATACAATTGGCCCTCTTATCTAGATGCAGTCAACCGTTTGCTCATATTTTAAAATCAGAAAAGTGATCTCCTCCCAGGCCCTTCAAACCCTCACCTCCCTCCCCTCACCAGCTCTGAAATCTGTTGTGAAGATCGTTCGCGCTAACGTTGGCCACTTTGGGAAGGCTGCCACTTGCGTGAGCCAAGCAGGGCCCCCCAGAGCTCCCGGCTTCCACCTGCTGTAGCAACGCTCAGGTTCACATCATGTCGAAAGCACAATGATCATCTTTCCAAGCTCAGAGAATCACTCCTACCCACACGTGGAAACATAACCACACCGAAACCATGGCCAGTTTTCTGACACGTGCCCACTGCTGAGCTCAGAAATGAAGCCAACAGCGCCACAAAAGTCCATCACAACCCAATTAACAGCAAAAGACCAGTTTCTGAAAAAGCCGTTTGCAGCATCACACACATGCAGATACCATATTATTATAAATTTTTTTCTCTCACCTATAAGAACTTTTTAGAGGCATGGTTCTCATAATTTACCGCACATAAAAATGAATAGATAAAGAAGTTCATACTGTAGAACACAGGGAAATATGTTCCAGATCTTGCAGTAGCTCACGGTGAAAAAGAATATGCAAAGGAATATATATGTATGTCCATGTAGGACTGAAGCATTGAGCTGTGCGCCACAAATTGACAGATTGCAAACTGACTATAACTCAATAAAAAGAAAAAGAGAAAAAAGCTTATTTCTGGCTCAGAGATTTCAGTTCAACAGGTGCAGGGTGGGGTCCTGGAGTAATAGGAATTTGTAACAAGCCCCCTGGCAAATCCGGGGCGGGTGACCAGCACTACACACTTGCAGAAACACTCTTTCGGCATCTGGATCAATTTTGAAATGGTGGCAATGGTATCTATCTATGCAAATATAATTATAAGAAAAAAAAGATAAAATCAGAGATCTACCAGAACCTCCCTTGTCTCCTTTTGTCCCCAAATATGAGTTCCACTTCTTGCAGGCACTTAGAGGAATGAACAGGGACGTGGTGACCTTTGGAGCCAAGAAGTTATCTTCAGGGTGACCACCTACTCTTGTCTGAGTCTGAGGTTTCCCAGCATGTGGGAATGGCAGCATCGAAAAGAGGGGAAAATGATACAATACAGCTTCACAGTAAGTATAAAAAATGCTACGGAGATCGGAGTGAGGAGACAGCCAGTTCTAAGACAGTAAGAGAAGCCTTTCTAAAGGGATTTGCCTTTGAGTAGGAACTCAGCGAAGAGGGAAGGACCCATGCGAGGACGTGCAAAGTCACAGGGTAAGAGATACAGGCAACATACCCAGGAAAGAGCGATTTGGAAGATTCTGTGTGAGGATCGGGGAATCGGGAGAAAAAAGGGCTGGAAATTACACCACGCAGGGTGGCGGCGGTTCTTTGGAAATGGTAACTGTGTAATACTTAATTCTGTTGTGATCTGGTCGGTGTCTCACAATAAAAACAGGCAAGGAGGAGCTGCTGGAATAGATGAGGAAAGACGTGGGTCTGTGCTGAGAACGAAGGCTATGCTGGCAGATCACAAAGGAGGCAGTTGTCCAAGGATGCTCTGAAGAGACGTTTAGCGGCACCGATGGCTAACTCATCATGGCAACTGACACAAGAGGAGGGAACGTATTCAAGGTTTCCCCAGGACCTGTGAAGGTGGTGATGTTATTAAAAGATTTTGGACCTGGAGATCGTCATTCTAAGTGAAGTGAGCCAGAAAGAGAAAAAAAAAAAAATACCATATGAGATCACTCATATATGGAATCTAACAAAAAAAAAAAAAAAAAAAAAAAAAAGAAAAAAGAACAAAGAAGACACTAACGAACTCATCTACAAAACACAAACCGACTCGCAGACGTAGTAAACAATCTTATGGTTACCGGCGGGAAGGGATAAATTGGGAGTTCAAGATTTGCAAATATTAACTACTATATATAAAATAGATTAAAAAAATGTCTTCTGTACAGCACAGGGTTACGACAAGATATTCAACATCTTGTAGTAACCGATAATGAAAAAGAATATGAAAACAAATATATGTATGTGTGTGTATGACTGAAACTATGATGCTGCGTGCCAGAAATGGACACACTGTAACTGACTATACTTCAATTAAAAAAAAAAAAAAAAGAAAACAAATGATTTTGGGAACACCAGAGGAAGAACATTTCTTTTTAGGGAGAAAGGTAAGATAAATTCGATTTTGAATGTTTCAGTTTAAGGACCTGACCTGAATAGTTACTGCTGCAAAGCAAGCCACACTAACACCTAGTGCCTTAAAACAACAATTTATTATTATCTCTCATGAAATTGGCATAGCGTGAATTCTTCCCACCGCGCTGGGCACAGTGGGAAGGGCCAGCGCAGGCTCGGGGTGGGGACAAGGGGCTCCCCGTGTCAACGGCTGGTGTCAGCCATCTGCACATCTCTCCTGGGGCAAACATAGGGGAGATGTTCTGGGGGGACTAGGGTGAGCCCTAGTCTGGCCTCTCCAAGAAGAAAATCAGAATGAGAATGTGAACCGAGACGTTTTCTAGGGAAAAGTGAGCAGCTGAAACCGTGGGAATGGATGAGAAGATCAGGGCGTGGAGAATGGGAAAAGAGCCACATTTAAAGGAAGAATTCAGGAAAGAGAGGGGATCTGAGGACAAATGATGTGGAGATGGAATCGGGAGTTTTAGGAGACCCACAACAGAGGAGCATCCCGCACAGGACTGACGTGGGAAGGAGATGGAGAGGTCCAGGACCCAGGAGGGAGAGCCTCAGGGGAGGGGGTGCTGGCTGTGCACCTTTGGGGGGTGTGGCTGCCAGGCTGGGGCAGGGCAGGGGCGGTTCTGGCGGCCTGATTGCAGGAGTGTGGGGAAGGGACCGGCAGAAGGGAGCAAAGACAGAGGGGAACCGAGGATGGGAACTGGGGGAGGGTGGAGGCTGGAGGGGAAGTCTGGCTTCTGAAAGAAGTAGTTTATTGAGGTATCTGGAGATGTGCTGACGGGGCGGGATCTCAGCTAAGTCTCTGCTCTCTGTGAAGATGGAACTACACCACTTCCTGCTAGAATCAGGGGCCATCAACCTCGGAGCATCCGCAGGGCAGTTCTTCAGTGTTAGTTACAACTGGAGAGAGGTCAGAAGAGTCCGAGAAGAGAAACGAAGATGCTCAAAAGCCAAGTTTCATCTGTTGGCTTTATCATTTGTCTTCATTATTTTGGTTCTAATTGTGGATTCTCAAATGGAGGGAGAATTAAAAGAACTTAAAAAGAGATATCATAACGATAACGCTGGATGGAAATAGTCACATGCTCGCTAACTTTGGGGAAAACATGGGGTTATCCGTATGAAATGACAGTGAAGTCTTTTCTTTATCTTGTGATATTGAGATGGTAATCGCGTACACATCTTTTTCCATCTTTTTCATGTAAGTATCTGCCCTGGGAAAACTGGTAAAATTCTATGACAATTGGAACATTACATACTGAGTTACTTCCAGCTAGTAATTTTCCTTCACAGAGACACGGAAATTATTTGACAGAAAAGGGTATGAAATTGAGAGTTGGGTATTTCTGTCTAAATGATTCAGTCAACTAAGTCAAAACTATGATGAAAATAAAAAGCCGATGGACCAGCCCTTGGGTAATAGGTTGGTACCACGGTGTCATATATATTATGGTGATGCATGACTCCTGTATCAAGAAAACGTAACAGAAAGGCTAGTGCAACTCTTGGCCCTTAAAGGCAAGGTTTTAATTTTTGTGTCTTCATCATGGCTTGTCTTCAATAGAATATGGAAGATGTATGATCAATGGAATTTACAAATATTTTATTGCCTCACAAATGAAAATATAAACTCTTTGAAGAGAGGAAGTTCTGTCTTCCATTTTTGCATTACTGAGCCTGGCATATAAGCTCTTGAGGATGGAGAGTGAATGAATAAATGAAGCATGGGTATTGAAATCAGCTTTATTTGAATATAACCCGAAAAATTATAAAGCAAAAATATAAATCAGGATGTGGGTATTACAGTCAATATCATGGTTTATAAATATCCATCCCAAATACCGTATTTTACTCAATACGTGTGCAAGCACAGAAACTTACACATGAATAAAACGGGGGGCTGGACTGCCCTCGCTTCTGAACGAGAAGTTAGAAAATGATGCTAAATGCCTACAAAATATTTTCCAGTATTCACTGGTAGAAAAGAAAATAGAAGTGAAAAATTTTCTGAAATGCATTTCCGATGAATCTTTGCTCTAGCGGATACTTTTTTTTAATGGAAATGGCTTTTAATGAGTGAAAGCTCCCATGCATCAGCATATCCCCTGATTTCTTTCATCCTTCCTCCAGAACAAGCAATGAATGAGGCTGGTGACGGGATGGAAAATGAACAGTGAGTGTGGTTGGAAACTTAGAAGAAAGGTAACCTTTTACCAGGTGGCACCAACTGCAACACTGAGAGAGACGTTAAAATAAAATCGTTGAGTACGTTTTTTAATCCAAAAAGTAACGCGTTCAGAACTGGATAGAACATTTCATTCTATGCTTGGGATCCTTCACTGGGAATACGGAAATCTGTCTGTCTGAGTTCCCAGCGTGGATTTATGGCATCCAGCTTGGAACATTCTACACAGGCTAATAATTTCACTTCCATGATTTGCCGTTCTCACTAATTAGGCTGTGAACTGTCTGCTGAGGGTACTCTGTAATTCTGCCTTAAATGTCTAGTTGCTTTTTTTGATAGCATGAAAGGGGAGGGCAATGTCCCCAAAGACACTAAATCTTTACCAAATAATGGCTACAGAAATGATAACCATTAGGTATACATATATATGCAGCATATATATAGCTTATAGCATGTATGTATACTTATATTATGTGCAGATAATGTGTATATTCTAGCCATGGTTTTTTTTTCTTTACTTTGGGAAAGAAAACAGATAATAAAGGGGGAGATGAGACAAAGTCAGACAAAACTGGACGTCAGAGGGGCTAAGCTGTGTATTCACCACACTGACATGAGCTGCCATGACAAAAGCATTCTGGGAGAGCGCCTCGCCTACATTTAAAGCAGGTGTGAACTCACAGGGAGCCTTAGGCAAACTCACCACGGATCATCTCCATCAGCACATTAGGTTTAACGTGGAAACCCAGGGGGGCACCCATTACTTTAAAAGCGTTGTTTACAAGCAAAGATTTAAAGATACACATCTATATATTTAAATACATAAAGATTTATATATATATAAATCATCCTGATAAAATGACTGCTTTTTAAAAAATTTAATGTTAGCAATATGATTTTTTTAATTACCAATAGTGGTGGCAAGTAGTAACTCTTCAATGATAAAAGGGATATAAGGGGAAAAACTTTAAAAAAATGATCGGGTAAATATATTATGGTCCCTTCGTCCTATAATATTGCATCAAACGTTTGAGCGAAATACAGGAGCATTTCGGGGTGGTGTCAGGCCCTGCTCATCCCAGGCCATGGTTAAAACTTCAGTGACTTTCCATTGGCTGAGTGACTGCATAAATGAACGCTATTCAAAACAGCTTTAGCTTCCACAGCTGACTGAGGAAGTGTGTGACTGAGCTTCTCATTTGGCACCAGGGCAACATTGACAGGAGCTGCCTTATCTCCGCACCACCCACCTCGCTTCCTCCCATTATGACTTTCATCACAGGCAGCCCCAATTCCTCCTTCCCAATCAAAAGCCCTTGGCGCCAGGTCCTGCTTAAGGCAATGGGGGTCCCTGAAAATGGGATGCCTCTGTCATTTGCGTGTTGATTAAGTGAAGGTCTCTTGATCTGGGTCACTACTGACACATCAATCTGTAGAGAGAATGAACTTGCATTTGTAATGCACTGAAACATTACGTGATTTATTGTGCTTATAATGTGTAAATACAGAAGGGGAAAAAAATAAAGTCCAGCTCTCAGATGCCCTGCACTGAAGCACGGCCAGCAATTAACAGCACAATTCACACCCTCTGGGAAGACAGCCTGGAGCTTGCTTCCCGTCTGTCTCACAGCGCATCCTCATTCCAACTGAGCTAGCTCTCTGCCTTTACAACCATCATATGGAAACCTGGCTGCTCTTATCCACCTTCCTGTGGAGGTTTGCGGGTGGTAAAGGGGGATCCATACCTGATTGTGGACTTTGTTTGGGGATTTTGGCTACCGCTTGAGGGCTGGAAGTGGAGGGCATTCGCTGGTTGGCAGAGCTGTGGATGCTGCTGGGCGCGGCCGCCGCCGAGACGTTCCTGCGAGGCTTGGCGTCTTGCAGCCACATGGGCGAGGCTTCGAAGGCCTGCATCCTCCGGGCGTGGCTGTTGGCGTTGACCTTCAGGTAAGCCTGGGCTCTGTGCTCCTGGAGCTCTCCGTAATTGGCATCCGTCACCCTGCACTCGTACAAGCCTTCATCCTTTTTCCTCACTTTGGAAATCTGAAGCTTGTGCGAGATGTCATTCCCTTGGACTTTCACTGTCTGAAAAATTGCAGGTAAAAAAGGTCAAATTAAAAAAAAAAAAGTGCTACGTCCAGTGGTTTCCTTCCCACACTTGGTCCCGAGCTCACTAATCACGCTGGAAAATTAAAGTGTCCCAGTGGCCTCCCAGCCACAGGCAGAAAGCTGTTTATTTCCTCAGTGGTCAAATCAGAAGATCTTACTTAATCTGTCCTACAAACAAAAAGCAAGATTGCGTTGTAATGAGCTTGATTCAGCCAAGGCCAGGTTCCACGGGCCACGTGGTTGTCAGCCCCCAGCTTGTGGTACCCGCTTGGCCATTTCCCAATCACGGGATTGGCCCGCGCCTGGTTAGGTCAGCTGAGTCTCTGAGACATCACAGGAATACATTGCTGGTCACGACTGAGTTTAACTGAGAATTTACCCCCGCTTTGGGATGACTGCTAAAGGAACTGACGAAATCAACTTGGCTACTACAATTCTGGGTGCCCCCCAAATATAGGACCTATATTCACGGGTGGCGTGACTCAGGGTGCAGACTGACATCACGTGAAACCCTATGGCTCAGGTATAGGGTCTTTATGCTCCTGAACTTGGGACACCATCAAATTAAACACGGGTTTGATTTTCAAAATGGGAACGAACTCTCCTATCGCTTCTCATAACTTGTATGCCAGATTAACAGCAAGATTATACATAAGATCGTGTTTAATATACAAGATTCTAAATAATGTGTAATAGATCTAAATATCCAATTAGCACCCTTATCAGAACAGCCAGATTTGCCATACACCATATATTATCCATGACTGACAGGATGATGGATTTCTTAAGACCGTCCAGATCTGAGGATTTGGATGGTTTCAAAAGATCTACAGAGAAAAAATTCCACTATAAGCCTTTATACTTTCAAATGGCCACAAATAATTATGAAAACTTGCGAAATGTTCCTTTTTTTTTCATATAGAGTTGCACATACAAATGAGTATGTATTTATGTGCAAAAAATTACATATATAGTATAGTAATTCTGTACAAAGGATGGCAATTAATAATTTCAAATATGTTTTCATCTGAAGCACCTGATGAAGTCTGGGGCAGTCAGAGCAGTTTTATTATTAGCCCATTTTATAGTAAAGGAAACTGTTCAGGGGTCTCGGTCAGTGATTTCCCACAAGGACTGCAAAGCAAAGTCACCCAAGGACCTTTAGAAAACGCTCTCACCTGGATGAATGCAGAAGTACTGTCTGCATCTCTAGGGGACGAAGCTCCTATCTGTAATTTATGAAAGCTGTCTGGGAATTCCAAATTAACTGCTGGCTTAGGAATATGTTTCAAGGTCACACAGCAGGTTAACTGGGCACCCAAGGCTTTCTATGTCAGTTGGTGTCTAGCACTGTTCCCAGTTTGCTGGATTCTATGAACGCTGGGCAGAGATGATGCTGTTAGCAGTTGCGTGCATGACTATGTATCTGACTGCGTGCCTCCCTGGGTCAAGATGGGCAGAGTGGTCTTTGGAGGATCGAGGCGTGGGTGAAGGGTGGAAGATGAATAGTGGATAAACAATCTAATTATATGTATGTATGAAAAACGAAATATTGAAGAAAAACATCATTAATAATTGATCTCACCAACAAAGCTTTTCTAGCACTGTCTGAAAGCAACTATTTTTGTGATCTAAGAAGAATTGAAACATTCTAAAAAGTCAGTAAGTCTATGACTATAAATTGGAGTTTCTGGTTTATATCTTATTTTTTTCATATTTTCTCCCACGTTGAGATTATACATTTAGATTAGAATTTGATTGTATTCGCACAATATATTTTTTTACGCTTTTAGTTATGGCATAACCCCAATGTTATACCACTTTATGCCCTAGAATAGCCTCAGAATAAGTTTTTTTAAAATGTGGGTTATTGGATTTTTAGGTTCTTTATAAATATGTTATTTCTAGTAACAGAAACTTATTTATCGACAAGCAGAGCAATTTTATTAGTATAAAGTGATTCTATATGGCTTCACTGGAAGTGTAGCATAGAAAAGATTTTTTTTTTTTCTAATTTTAGGCACAGTTATGGAAAGTAATAACCAGCAGAGTAGAAAAACGGCTCTATTTTCAACAGGTTAACCTTCCCGATAATGTTTTCATATTTTTATTAGCTTTTGGCTTTAGAGTTTTATGATTTTGATCACTGGCATTAGAAATACGTTGCACACGTTGGGAATAATATTGAAAGCTGAGTTGTTACCACAATTTCATCTCCTTGTTAAATGCTTTATTATATTACTTTTTTTCTGCCTAGGAAGATTTTCACACATCAGCGTTTTACTTGCTTTTGGAGGATAATATGGGTGTGGTTTTGGAGTGGATATTAGCATTGCAGCCCCTTCACTCCTGCAGTTACGTAACTGCTAACAAAAAGAGCAAGGAAAAAGTGTCACGCACCTCTGCGGGCGGCAAAATGATTCTCTAATTCAAACATTTACACCATTAGGATAAACAGCTCCATTGTATGGGCTCTAAATCCGCTTCAGCGCGTGTAAGCCCAGTGAGGTAAGGCAGGGGCCAGCGGCCTTTGCCAGGTGCCTTTTTTGCGGACAGTGAGGTAAAAGGCTTTTGACAACCGGAAATTCACTAACTGGTGCCCTGGGGCCGGCGGGCAGCCGCGGTGACACTCACGCTGATCTTGGTCCCTTCGCCGTCCGGGTCCCGGTCGGGCAGCAGCTCCGCCTGCGGGGAGGAGGGAGGGGGGACACACGCTCAGCCCCGGCCTGGCCTGCGGCTCGAGAGGACCCGGGGGGGCGGGGGGCGCTGCCGGCTTTGGGGGCCCCGCTGGGGGGAGGGGGGAGGGGAAGGGGGAGGGGAAGGAAGGGACTGGGGGCGGGGACTTGGGCTCTGGGGAGGGGACTCCGGAGGGAGGGGGGACTTGGGGGAACAGGACTCGGGGGCGCGGACTCCGGAGGGGAGGGGGGACTCGGGGGGACCAGGATTCTGGGTCGGGGACTCCGGAGGGAGGGGGGACTCGGGGGGACCCGGACTCGGGGGCGGGGACTCCGGAGGAGAGGGGGTACTTGGGGGAACAGGACTCGGGGGCGGGGACTCCGGAGGGGAGGGGGGGACTCGGGGGGACCGGGACTCTGGGTCGGGGACTCCTGAGGGAGGGGGGACTCGGGGGGACCGGGACTCTGGGTCGGGGACTCCGGACGGGAGGGAAGACCCCGGGGGACCAGGACTGTGGGTCGGGGACTCCGGAGGGGAGGGGGGACTCGGGGGGACCCGGACTCGGGGGCGGGGACTCCAGAGCGGAGGGGGGCCTAGGGACGGGCGCGCACCGACTCCGGGGCCGGGGACCCGGGGCCTCACGGGGCCGCGCTCGGGTCAGCCCCCCCGCCCCGGGGCGCGCGGGAGTCTGCGGGACTCGCCCCTGCGCCTTCCCGGGCCCGCGTCCCCTCCCTGCGGTCTCTTCTACACACTTTCTCCCGGCCCCACCCGTCCGCCGCCTCTTCTGCTGAATTGCCTGCAGTCTCCGCGCGGACCCTCGTTCCCCGCCGCTCCGCGCCCCCCGCCCCCGCCGCCCCCTCTCCCTCCGTGGCCTCGGGTCCCCCCGTGACCCCCATCCCCCTCCCTGCCTCTCTCCCTTCACCTCTCTCCCCCGCCCCCCTGCTTTCTCTCTCCCCCCCTCCCCCTCCGCCCTCCTCTCTCCCGCCCCCACCTCCCTGCCTCCTTCCAATCTCTCTCCTCTCCCCCCTCTTCAGCCCCCTCCCCCCACCTCCCTCTCAGTCTCCCCCCTCTTCTCTAGAGCTCCCCATCTGCCCCTCCCCCTCCTTCCAATCTCTCTCCTCTCCCCCCTCTTCAGCCCCCCTCTCTCCGCGCCCCCTCCTCTCCGTCTCCCCCTTCCCTCTCTCTCTCTCTTCCCCCCTCTACCAACAACAGACGCGAGAGGAAACTGACGCGGGTGGGGGCTAGGGGTGATGGAGACCCCGACGGAATTCCTGCCCCCCATCTTACCCTCCCTGAAGGGGGCAGCGAGGGTCCAGAGCGGGTGTGTGTGTGACAACACAGCAGTGTCATCACGGGCAGCTGACAGTAATAGTATTAGAAAGGGGAGGCTATTCCTGGACCAAGACCGGACAACATGCCTCCCTTGGTTTCAACGTGGCGTGTGCCCAGGGCACATGCTCACCCCCTGGGCGCCATCCACACGGAGAGAGCCAGGTGGGTCCCCAGGCTCCATCCGGGCCCCGCCCCCCGCTGGACACTCGACGGGCTAAGCCCGCGCGCGTGGGACGGACGCGAAGGGACGGGTGCGGGCACCGCGACTCGGCTACCTGTGCCCCGGCCACGTCGGCCCCGGGCTCCAGGTCCTCGGGCCCCCGCAGGAACCACCACTGGATCTCCAGGTACACCGAGGCGGAGCCGCTCTGGAAAGCGCAGGACATCTCCACATTCTGCCCCTCGGTTGCCGTCACGTTCCGCGGAAACTCAGTAAATTTTGCTGCAAAACAGAAATGCACCCTTTTGGAATATCCTCACCACTCTTGCCAGCGTCTCTTAAGAGCTCACTACATGTCCCTTGGAGTTGGTGGGGGGATGGAGGGGGCGGGAAACCGGAACAAAAACCCTTCTGTGACATCGCAGACTTTGCCTGGCTCCCCAAGCCCTTTTCCTTTGCCTCTTTCTTGTCTTATTTTTGGCATCATGCCGAAATCATTTTGTTGCCGATCAAGTCCAGATAATGGAAAGGTTAACGAGCTTGCCAATGACTCCCCTCTGTGAGCCAAGATGTGCAGTTAGGTACAAATGCCTTTTGTCAGATTGCAGTAGCTCCCGAAACGTACTCAGGGATTCACTGAAGTACATTTTTAGACAAATCTGTCAAACTGGTAGACGAGGACAGCCTCTTGCCTCCAAGTTCCTAAACAATCTATGACTCACTGCGTGTTTCATGTAACAGAGAACGGGTCACGATTATCTGCCAAAATGCACTTTCCTGATACATCAAAACGGTTGCTGGCAATTGCGATTCCGAGGCAGTGAAACAAGTCGCGCCCTTTGCCAGCTGTGCGTATTTCCTCCTTTCCAAATTCCAAATTAACCTTCCTGTTTGTTCCCATCAAGCATTGTACTGTAAACTGTCATGCATCATGGGACGCAAGAACCACACATCTGGGCTCGACTGTTCAGATTAAAGAAGTCACGAGAGAGGACCCCCCCCCCCTCCCCGCAAGCCTTCTCTTTACCAATCTTGGCACGGCTAGTTTGCAAGATTCATGGAGTCATGGTGAAACTCGAAAAAGAAAAAGATGTTCCCTGTCTCCCAAAGGTACTTCTCAAACACGGAATGCCTTGGATGGCTGTTCTTATCTTGACTAAGGGGCAGTCTACGAGGAGCTGAGGATGCCCTAAAAGTCTTGGGGGGGGGGGTCTGTGGCTGACGGAAGCGCACACTACAATGCGCACTCATGGGGAAGGGGACCGAGGGGGCCGCAGGGCTGAATCAGGCTGGCTGCACTTTGCTCCCACTTTTTAAAGCGAGTCACCGTCAGCGTCTCTTTTTCAAAAATGTCATGAAATCCCCGCGTGATCTCGCCTGCAGTGGAACTGTGTTCACACTCAGAGGAGATGGGAGACGTTCGGGAGACATTCTGGATCTGAAAAGGACTTTTCTGGGCAAGCCGGAAGGAACGAGAACACGGCATTTTCGGTTTGCAGGAGTGATGCAGTCCTCTGGCAGCCGAGATGGGATCTGGTCATAGCGCTGAAATGGTCACTACAACCGCAGCCTGAGAAGTCCCGAGCAACCGGATTCTGCAGGCTGTCGCTGCTTGCAACGCAAATCGTGCCTTTTTAAAAAATGGGTCCTCGGAGGAGACTGTCCTTTGGTAAACACACATGCAAACGAAGTCACACGGCCCCCAGAGAAAGGAAACTCTAAGCGCATACTGCCCACGTCGAAGAGGAGGGCCAGCCATGGAGAGTCCCCTCTCCCCAGCTGTTTGTTCAGGATGATTTTGTATGCATGAGTGGTTACCCTTTGCGCACACACACACACACACACACACACACACACATACACACTCACATCACACAGCCCTGTGTTTGTGCTCACCGAGAAACCCACCTCGCCGTCAGGCGCCGACCAGATTCGCTCACAAATCGAGCATGGCTACTATTTAATAAACTTTAAAGAAAAATGCCAAACAGAACACGGTTTCTCTGTTGACTTGCTAAGAACCTCACCACATCTGCCTGGCTATTCTTTGAATGTGGAGAAGACACACGCGCGCGCGCGCACACGCACACACACAGCACAAGCAAATGCATATCTGCCGATGAGCGCAGACTTACCTTGAGAAGAAAGCCCTTGCTGTACATATAAAACGGAAAAGAAAACAAATCCAACATACACCAAAAAGATCCCCATCATTCCCCTAAAAAAAAAAAAAAAAAAAGATGGGGGGTGGTCACATCAGCGTGGCCAGCGTAGCCGACAGGCAAAAAGCCCTCCAAGAAAGGGATGGCACGGTCTGGCCGGCGGGGTCTCAGCGCCCGGGGCGCGGCGCCGCCAGCATCCCCGCTGCTCGCCGGCGCGGACTGGCTCCGGGGCGCGGGGCGCGGGGCTGCGCGCGCACCGCCCGATGGCAGCGCGGGGCAGAGCCTGGCCGCCCGGCCGCCCGCCCGCCCGCCCGCCCGGCCGGCCGCCCGCCCGCCTTCCGCTTCCTGCGGCGGGTCCGGCGGCAGCCCCGCGGCGCTGGGGCGCTGGGGTGCGGGGACGGGCGCGGGGACGGGCGCGGGGCGGGGGCGGGGGCCTCGCGGGCTCGCGCCGGCGCCCCGCTCCGTTAACTCCGTGCGCGCCGGGCCCGCGGCTCCGTCTGCGCGCGCCTGCCGGGGAGGAGGCGCCGCCGCCGCCGCATCCTTGCCCGGCCGGCTCCTTCCCGGTCGCGCGGCCGGGTCCCTCCGGCCTGGGCGGACTGCGGCGCGCGACTGACGCGGGCCGGAGCCGGGGGTGGGGTGGGGTGGGGTGGATGGATGGCGGGGAGGGAGGCGGGCTTGGCTGCGAGGGGAGGGGAGGGGAGGGGAGGGGCGGGAAGGGGTGGAAGACGCTGCTCGGGGCGGCGAAAGCAGCCATTCGAGGGAAACGGGGCTTAACCAGTTAGGAACTGCTCCAGCTGGAGTGATCACATGGTGTCACTTCGCCCGATTTACCGCGCGCAGCCCCGGCTGGAAGGGGAGCCGCTCAGGCAGGGGGCACGCCGCTCCAGCTGGCGAATGGAAGAGACGAAGAAAGTACAGAAATTCACGTACTGAGAGATCTTTCCAGAAAGAAAAGCCACAGCACGTTCACTTTGATTTTTTTTTTTGTTTTCCTAATTCGTACACCCCTTTGCCTCTCGTGCCTCCATTTCAAATGAATTTGGGGGAGGGGTTTCCAACACCAAAAAGGTGTATATTGCCAGATTTATTTTTATTTTTTTGCTTTGTTTATTTGCTTTTCTTTTGCCTAACACAGCAATGGTGTAATGTCCCATAAGGTTGTATTAATAAGTGATATTGTTTGAAGAACCGAAAGCACAAGTTTTAGAATTCGGAACATACCTGGCTATCTTCCCTGGAGGAGATTTGAGATGTACGTTCTATTTCTTATGAAGAGCAGCGTCTACCGCCTTAAAGACTATTTGTCCCTATGAAGTCTCACCATGAGTCAGAGAATTTAAATCTTTTTAACAAAATGAAAATCGTTTTGCCATGTGCAGACACTCCCAGGTATTTAATCTCCAACTTCTGTGAGCTCTACCACAAACCTTTGGTCTCATTTAGAAATGTGACTCAGTGTTAACAATGCTGTTGGGAAACCAATGAAGGATATATAGCATTTTCATTTGATTGCTAAAAATTTTGTAGTTGGCTAACCCCTTTGCTGATCAGAAAAAGAAAAAAAAAATTACTGTTGGATTTTTAAACGACTTACCCTTCGAATGCTGAATATGCAGTAACTTAAATGATCAGAAAACAGACACAGCAAATTCATAACAATATTATTATTTTCTGTGTGTATATTTATTTTTCACTGTGCTGAGTGGCAGAACATACCATTTGGAGGAAGTCCTGAGTGATGTTTTACAACTGCTTATGTTTAGGCCAACTTGTATTGAGCAAAGGATTCTAAAGGATGTCATTTTAAGAAAATACATCTTTTTATACCCAAACACTCTTTCATGGAGAACGTGCCCACAACAGAGAAAGAAATCCAAGTTAATCCATCTGCTCCATACTAAACAGTATTTGAAAAATAAACAAAACTTTATAGAGAGCAGACCCTCAGGGGCTAACCCCCTCCAGCTTTAAATTTTATGCCTAACAAGATACATTCAATGTTTATCCCAAGGTTTGAGCTTTATTTGAGCATTTGACATAAACATGAGATTAATATGTCATGAAAATGACCTGACTTCAAGGTTATCTGCTGTTAGAACAGTTTCTGATATATATATATATATATATAAAAGGGGGGGTCCATGTTAAGCAAGAGAAGTTCTGAATTAATTTAGCCAAGTTCTTTGACTCCTGAGGGGAACTTGATCACTATAACTGCAGAAGTACAACAAAAATAGGCTGAAAAATGTGAAAAGTAAAGTGTGAGCAAACCTTTCATAGGACAGATAAACCACCAAACTACTTTAAATAAAAACTTGTAAGCATTGAAGCAGCAAAAGAAAGAAAAAGAATGCCTGAAAGGAAGGAAGAGAGGAAAAAGTAAGAAAAGAAGAAATGAAGAAAGAAGGAAGATAAAATTGAAAAAGAATACATGTTCTCTTCCTTATCAAAGGTGCCTGATATATATTTTTTCAGTTTTGCAAAAGTAGACCAAAAATGTTCCCTCATGTATCTGATACACCATCTCAAGTTAAGTAAATAGCGCTGCTGAACACACTTGTATTATCTCCTTTAGAACATTCGCCTGATTAAAGACAGAATAACTCTGTAGGAACCGTTTAAAATAAGAAAATGGAATTAAAAAGCAAATATACCCAGTGTATCAAATGACACAGGGATGAGATGAAGTCCCATTCTTTTTAATCAATCCTTGTGAAACACTGTATTCACCTTCAGGATTGGAAGTAACTTATCAGGAAAGAAATGTATCAGGTGGTAACTTACCAGGAAAGTAACTTACCTGGAAGTAACATACCAGCTCGTCTGCATCCAGATATGGGAGAAGTGTTTTCTTGCCCCTTCCTCCTTCCCCAAAATGATTGCTGACGCTTTATCCTGTAAAAATAATTCCTCACCTTTTCTTTAAAAACACCTATATAGGAAAGAGATGCTGCAAAAATAAAATCCCCACCATCTCATTTTTATTATTGTTTTCTCGCCCTTTGAATTAGCTTCTGGTCTTTTATTTTTCTTATATATAAATATATGTATCTTCTTTTTAACATATGAATATGTGTATCTTCATAACTATTTTTCCCCTAAAATTTTAATAGAAATGCTTCTATGAATATGCTCCTTCTGCAGGCATAATCAGTCTGAGTTCACTTCATTGCCTTCTTTTGGTATCTTATTTAGATTGCAGTTTATTCTTTGTGTGTGTGTGTGTGTGTGTGTGTGTGTGTGTGTGTGTATATAAAACCTTGCTTAACTTTGTCTTTCAAACTGTGCTCCTTTTTTAAAACATTTTTTAACTGAGTTATAGTCATTTTACAATGTTGTGTCAAATTCCAGTGCAGAGCACAATTTTTCAGTTATACGTGAACATACATATATTGATTGTCACATTTTTTTTTCACTGTGAGCTACCACAAGATCTTGTATATATTTCCCTGTGCTCTACAGTATAATCTTGTATATCTATTCTGCATATGCCTGTTAGTATCTACAAATTTTGAACTCCCAGTCTGTCCCTTCCCACTCCCCCACCCCCTTGGCAACCACAAGTTTGTATTCTGTGTCTATGAGTCTGTTTCTGTTTTGTATTTATGTTCTTTTTTTTTTTTTTTTAGATTCCACATATGAGTGATCTCATATGGTATTTTTGTTTTTTTTCTCTTTCTGGCTGACTTCACTTAGAATGACATTCTCTAGGGACATCCATGTTGCTGCAAATGGCATTATGTTGTCATTTTTATGGCTGAGTAGTATTCCATTGTATAAATATACCACCTCTTCTTTATCCAGTCATCTGTTGATGGATATTTAGACTGTTTCCATGTCTGGGCTATTGTAAATAGTGCTTCTGTGAACATTGGGGTGCAGGTGTCTTTTTGAAGTAGGGTTCCTTCTGGGTGTATGCCCAGGAGTGGTAACACTGCTCCCTTTTAATGTCTGTAAGCTTTTTATTTTACAAAGGCTTTCAGAGCCACTGGTCTGGCCAAGAGCTAACAGGAGAGGGGGTTGCCTCAGGTTCTGTGATCATAAGCTATATAATGTCTTTCTCCTAAGAAGACTTTGAGGCATTTTTGCATCTTGGATGTAACAGAGAGCCACAGCATCTCACTCCCGTAGACTCATGGTAGAATTACTTTCCATACTACATTTTTTCCTTAAATGCCCAATGCAAACATTTTTCAGTTTCTGAATGTTTGGAAGACACAAAATTAGGTATTTTATTTAGAAGCAGCCTTTAAAATAAAGCCGTCTATGGAACAGGGAACTTGGTTTCTTCACCTCTCTGGCAGGCATCCCACTGGGTTACGGAGCTGAGCCCGCTCTTCCGTTCCTGCACCTAGAAGTGTGTCCCGCTGTGGTCTTGAACACGCTCTTTGGAGAAGCTCAAAACTGAACAGGAGCGAATATTTCAGTGTACTGAGGAGAATTTTCATTTGTAACCTCATGCCTGTGTTATTTTTTTCTCACTTGGGAAAAATAAAGGGAGTAAGTGTCTAGGAGAAGGCCACGAACTCATATCAAAACAGAGATGAGCTTTTAAAATTTGTTTTCTGCTGAATTATCTATGTGTTGGTGATGCTGGATTTACCAGTATCCTCTCGGTTGTCTCTTTTCCAAAGATTGACAGACTCGAGGACACACAATAATGACCGAAGCAGCAGCATGAAAAAGGTGCTTTCCATGCATGTCTCCAGCGTGTCTTCATAAAATGAGTGAATTTCAGAACCAGAATGGAGCTTAGGAAGCAATTAACCCCAACTACTTATGCGACTTACGAGGTCTTGTGGCTGGCGTGACAGACACTTGTGTCACAAAAACAAATCAAGACCTTATTCCTTCAGGTTCCAAGATCCAAAATGCTTAAAGCAAAGGGTAGAGGATTAAATATTTTAAGGCAAACAAACAAATCCTCGTTGTTGATGCTCTTGGTTCTACTATTTAGATGGAAAAAGGGACCGTTAAAAACAAAATTAATTGCACCCAAACTCTTTCTTAGACCCTGGCAAACAAGCGTTGAATTTTTCAGACTCTGAGAATTTCTTTGAATCTCCTTCTTCTTGTCTTGTATCTTGTGTTTTACAAACAATTCAGAGAGAGAGAGAGGATACTGGTGGTTACGGGAAGAAATCAACCATTCTAAATAGTCAGGTGTCCCAAATGGACTCTCAACTGCCCATGAGATGACTGCTGTTCATGTTAAAATTCCACCCAGCACTTCTCCCTTCGGCTTTTCTTTTGATATGTGGCTAAAATGTAAATTGCTTAGATCGAACTTACATTCTGTGCGGCTCTGTGTAACTTGGTAATGGAAGTTCACGAAGTTAGAACTCAAGTGATTCATGAGGTCATGTTATGTCATTTTAAAACTAATATCCGGACAAAAGGTGACCTCTGGAAACAGCGAAGGGAAACATCACAGTTTCTGTAAAAGTTAACACCACGATCTGCTTGGCTCTACAAAGTTCATGGACCATTTTTTTTTTTTTAATTGAGACATAGTTGGTGCACAATATTATATAAGTTACAGGTGTGCAACAGTTCACAATCTTTAAAGATTATGCTGCATTTATAGTTGTTATAAAATGTGAGCTGTATTCGCCGTGTTGTACGATATATTCTTGTAGCTTATTTATTTTATTGATATCAGTTCATCTAATCCTTTACCTCTATCTTGCTGCTCCCCCAATTCACAGACCCTTATATCCATTTTTTTATGGGAGTTTAAAATGGGCCCATAATCAAATGTAAGTTGTGTCTGTTAATTTCTTCATTAGCAAAAACGTTAACATGAATATTTTGTTTATCCTTGAGTAGAAGCCAGGAAGTAAGGAAAACTGAGCATCTCGTAGCTGAATCTCTGTATCTCCAGAATATTTCTTCCTACTTCAAAATTATGCTGCAGTTAAAACGCAGCATTTATGATATTTATTAATTTTAACATATGCTTCTTTTCACTAAAAACTCTGTGGGTTTGATTAGACATGAATAAGTACCTTCTACATTTATTTTTGTTCAACAGATAATTATTTGTGGAAAGAAAACCAAAACACAAGAAAAAACAGCAGCTTTTGGTAAAGTCTATAATTTCCAAGCCTGTCCGTGATTCTTTGCCTATATTTACCGTCTGAGGGAAAGGAAATAATAACTTATAATAATACTGTTGAAAATCATTCAAGAGACAAATGCAATTTCTAAACATTTAACTAGCCTTCCATTTTTAAGTGCACATGTTTTCCAATTATTGAGTTTCACAGCCTGAGTTCAAGTTTCCCTTCAGTATTTATCCCATGTTTTTGAGCAAGTGACTTATGCTCCCCAGATGTCACCCAGGTTCCCTATAATTAACAGTTCCTATTTCATACCTTGTGAGGACCATGTCGTGTATACAGTAAGTGCTCAATAAAAGTTAACTCTGATTTTATTGTCAGTTGTCCCGATTTCTGACTCATGAGCCTTTTTCTAGAATTCAGACTGAGTGAAAAGGGAAGCCTTGTTCAATCTTAGAGTGGTTTTTTTTAGGGGAAAAACTGGAGTTGGTTGAAAACATCAAGACTGAGGAAAAAAATTCACTAGGGCCTTGAGGTTATGTTCATGAGAAGGAGCCAAGGCAACAGCCCCGAGTTCTAAACTTGGTGTAGCCTAGTCAAAGCAAAGAGTCACATTAGGGAACGGCCTTTGGTTTGAGTCCAGTATGTGTGGGGGGGGGGGTGTCCCATCCAACCAAACCAGGAATGTTCATAAATGACTGTTAATGATTCTTTATGGCAATGAACTTAGTTGGAATCAGTCTGGTTGTAAAAGGAAGGGTCCAGCGACTTAGATAAGGGACCTCTGTCATCATAAGACCTTGGTGCCTTCCCACCTCAATCCCCCATCTTTTAATGAAGCATCTCGGAGGTCGGATGTTGGTCAAAAATACAGTGACCACACTGGGATGGTCCTGGTTCCCATCAGCTGTCTCACCATAATTGTGAACAGCGCACACTTGTGCTCTCAAAAGCAGCTCCCTCTGGATGAGAAATGATACGCCCATCCTAGTTAAAAAGGGGTACGAAGCCCTTAGATCTGTGCCGAGTTCAGGACCATGACTGGGCAACCTGTAAGGTACGCGACAGAAGGCTAAGTAAGGCTGCTGTAAATGGCCGGATTTAGCAGCGAGGTTATTTGAGGCTGGAGGAAAAGAATATTTTGATCTCAAGTCAGAGTGTTCTAAATTTAGAGAGCGAGCATCATCTCGCCGTCTCTTTGGAGAGACCCATGGGCCCTGTGGGAGGAGCCCCCGATGGCCGGGCTGAGTCATCCATTAGCCTTGGTAATTGTGACAAAGGCTTTAGGTGGAAGGAAATATGAATACAGGAAACTGTTTTGGAAAAATGCTTTGCAGTTTCAGAAGGAGAGAGGGAAAAGATGAAGGTCTTTAGAATTTTTTCTGAGATGTGTTCTGTATTTGCAGGGCTGGGTTACTAGTCATGAAAGGTGTGTGCGCTACTCTGTGTTGAGAGTAGAGATTCATGCATGTGTGTGTGTGTGTGTGTGTCTCTGCAGCAGTGAAATTCAGGGGTTGGAAGGATCGGGAGAAAGATTAATAAACATAAGGTTAAAGAAAAAAATGCCAACTATCACTCATCCTCCAGGACTCTTTTGGCCAGATGACCTCACTGTATCCAGCGTGCTGTATCCACCTGTTCCCCACGGAAGATGAGTCCAGCTTCCTCCATGGGGCCCTCATTCCATCCCCTTGCTGACATTCTCCATTGCTTTTCTCCCCTGTGCCTTAAAAGTCTCTCTTTTAAGGTTCACAAACTTCCCTACATCTTCGGTCTCTCCACCAATTTTCTCTCGCCCGCGTTTGGTCCCTTTAAGCCTGTTTCCCTCCAAATGACACCACATCCCCAGAAGCCTTGCTCACCCGTGGAGGTCATTTTGGCTGCCACACTTCAAATAACTAAAGATCAGAACTTTCCAATCTGATTTGTCCACCTTGAACATGACTGTGCCCCTTGGAAGCGCGTGTCAATCGATCTAGAACGTCTCTTTCTTATTTACAGGTGGTCCGCTTCATTTATTGAGAATTCAGCACTTCATCTCTTAGCCTCTAACCTATAAGCTGACCTCTTCCTTTAGTTACGTCAACCATCAGTCGGACGATGCTTTCCAAATACTGGTCCCAGAGCCAGTATTCCATTTGTGATGTGATTTCAGTAAGCCTCCAGGCTGGTGAACTACGGTGGCATTTTAGGACCCAAGGCTTCCGAGTGTCACAGAGCTTCTTTCAAGGGGCCCCCAGGACTTCTACAATCAAAGGGTTTTGTGGTGAGCTGTAATCTGGAGGAATAAAGGACTGATCTTTGAGAGAAAAATCATATAATAAAATAAATTAAATATCCTTGAGAATAGTGGGGAGGTTGAGTTTCATATAAAAATACAGGCAGCATTTCTGTTTCTGCACATGAGCAACCTTCCTCCACATTATACTAAGGAAATTTGTCATTTTTGACTTTGTTAAACGTAAGCCATCTTTAAATCCCAGTTTTATTCTCTGAGCCAACCCCAATTCTTAAAGTCACCTGGAACTTCTAATGCTGGCCTCTTAAATCTTGCATTTCCTTTAGTGAACCATTTTGATAAACTAATAAAAATATCGTAAGATAAAGTATCCATTTACAATTACTGTAAAAAAAATCCCTTTGCTCACAAGGAACATAATGGAACATCTTCAGTCTTACAAAGGTGGTCTATTATGTATCAATAGTAAATATTACATTTAATAGAAAAATCTTAATGTGTACCTTAAGTGGGTCTGTGATTCAGACAAAAGTGTCCACAATCTTTACTGCCATTTAACATTGTGGTGGAGGAACTAGCTAATGAGTTAAACTAAGAAAAATTAATAAAATATGTGAGAATAAAAAAGGTGGAAACAAATTGTCAACATTTGTAGTTGAGATGATTATATAAAATTATAATCATGTAAAAGTATATAAATATATGTAAAATGTACAAATCTAAAGATAAATTGTCAAAATTTATGAGAACGTTCTGAAAAAAATTGCTGGACAAGAGATCAATGTATCAAATCAATTGTGTTGCCATATTCTAGCAACAAAGCTCAGACTATTTAAATTATAAAAAAATACACGGAGAGAATTTACGACGGAATAAAGTTGTCAAATGCCCAGGAATAAGTCTAATGAAAAATGTCAAGAGTCTTTATGCAGAAAACTGTAAACGTTTTGGGAGACATAAGGGATCTAAGTAGAATGAGGGTATTTGCACCTTTACTGATCAGAAGACAAATTAATGTATGTATCTATGCAGTTCCAACCAAGACCTCAAGAATTATTTATGGTCAGGGACAAGTGAATTTGAAATTTCTTTTGGAAATTTTTTGAGCATAAAAATAGGAAAGATTAAGAAAAAAAAGAGAGGAATGAAGACTTGGTCTACTAGATATGCCAAGACAATGTAAAGAATTTTTAAGATATTGTCACATTAGTGTGATTACAAATGGACAAAGGAGATTGAAATAGAGGACCTAGTCTACCGTAGAGAGACACCTGGTTTATTTCTAGTTTTGAGTGATTAAAAGACGTGCTACTGTAAATACACGTCCACAAGTTTCTTAGTATATATCAAACTGTGTTCAAAAATGGTGGTTCCAACTTGATTGCTACTTCTATGTAACAGCACGAACTTTCCAAAATTGCTTTATATGCAGGTCAACGTGTGGGAATATTAATTTTTAATTTTATTTATTTATTATTATAGTATTTTTATTTTGGCAGGGGGGAGGCAATTACAATTATTTATCTTTAGAGGAAGCACTGGGGATTGAACCCAGGACCTTGTGCATGCTAAGCATTCATTCTACCACTTAAACTCTACCCTCCCCCCTTAATTTTTAATTTTAGCTCTTCTAATGAGGGTGTACATTAGAACAGGAATGTATGTGTGTATGTATATATATATATTCTAAAAAAAACCCCACTTGTACGGTATATTTAAATTAACCCTACTTTGAGTAACGCAAAATTGGAGGTAAACCAGATGACTGTCTACAGTCGATAAATAAATTGTGCTGTGTTCACACATGAAACACCAAAGAAAATGAACAATTACAGCTGTAGATAAGAAAATTGGTACAACACAAGCATATTGAGCACAAGAAGCCAGACAGAAGAATATATACTGTATTTTAGCTACTCAATAAAATTATCCAGAAACCCCCCAGATGTCGGTCTACTATCGTGACAGAAGTCATTACTGAACTTGGAGGAAAACTCTCAAAGTGTACTGGCCGTATCTATTTTTTTCTGACCTGGGAGCTGGTTATATGAATATTCTCAGCGTGCTATTATCGACTTGAACATTTATGTTTTCTGAAGTTTTCCTTAATGAAAATTTAACAAGAAATTCAAAACCACTGCCGTTAATCTTACATCATTAAACATTCATTTTCACCAGCCTCAAACCAGCCCTCAGCGAAACCTGTAACTCTGTTATTTTCATTGGAGTAATGAACAAGTCTATTATTTTCCTAGTTGGTTTATTTGAAACTTTTTCCAGGTTCCTCAGCCTTCAACCTCAGAGCCCCCCTTTTCCGACGTGCAAATACTCTATTCTCACGCCGAGAATTACATAGAAGCTATCAGAAGAAAAGCTCACCCAACTTTTGGTCACCAGACACACAAACTTACCTGCAGGATTGAAGCATTTAAGGCTATTTAACTATAAAGAGGACAGGTTTGTCAGTAAGAGTTAAGTTCTGCTCACAGTGATGGACACCCCCAAATAACAATAACTATCAGTGAGATTGAACCTCATCTCTCTGTCATGTAACAAGGTCAGAGGACATCACTGGTTCAGAGCTCATCTGACGTTCTACTCTTGAAAGCCTCAGAGAAGCAGAGTGTGCCTTTGCCCTCTTGGTTCAGGATGGCCACATGTGCTTTCCAGGCAGCAGAAAAGAGGAAAGGGTTCTGTTCTGGGGAGAGGGCGATTTTAGGCACGAGAGCTTTTATCAGTGCAGCCAGCTCCAATGCAACCAACTTACTCATTTGCACATGCAAAACATCACTGAAAATATACTTAAAATATTCACTACTTAACCCAGTGTAATTGTTAACTGAACTCACGGTCAGCTGCTTATCACTCAAGAATCTAATATTGAGAGACAAGTGTTGGACAAAAAGAAAGATAGCTTTACTGAGGAAGCCGGCAGTCCAGGGGAGAAGGTGGACTCATGTTGCAAAGAACCAACTCCCAGCTCCCCAGGTTTGGCTCAGAGACTCTATCGGGAAAAGAGGAAAGGGTTCTGTTCTGGAGAGACGGCGATCTTCTGTTTTCAGAGATGACTGTGTTGGTCACATGATTCCAAGCAGCCATCAAGTCTTGCTTGTGGCTGGAACATTATTTAAGTCATCAGTCTCTGGCTAGTTAGTCCTGAAAAGAAAGAAACAAGGAGAAAACCAGAAAGTTGACAGTCCCTAGTTACAATCTCTCTGCCTCACTGACAGTCCCCACTGTCAGATTTTCCTTCCATTTCTATGGAAAAGGGGCAAAGATCTGATTTCTGTAACTTCTTCAAGCTGAGCAGGGACAACGAAGAATTCTTAGAGTGGAAGGATCTGACATGGAGTAAAAAAGGTTCTTTGTTTCCACTATGCCCAGGTTGAGATTCCAAAAGAAGCATCTCATTGCTAAAGTGTTTAATAATTCTTTTGCAAAAGGTCATCATGCCAATTATGACCCCTTTGACTAGAAGATAAAATCCTACAATAATTAGTAATATAAAATATCATGTATTTTTGAAAACTCAGAGAACTTTACAGCTCACAGACTGAACCTCAGCAATATGCGCATTTAAAAAATGAATTTGAAATTTGGGGATTCCAGGAGGGAATGCAAAATATCACAAAGGGACCTAACTCTATCACTACTGTGTGAGACAAACTTGCTGAACTTAGTGGGGGAAGCGTGCGGATCTCAGTAAGTTTGCAATGGAATGGATCCTGCAGGGAAGTCTAAAGGGAGGAGGAAACGTGCGTAAGCCCTTTGCCCTAGTTGATCGAGTTGTTTTCCATGAGGGTGTGAGTTAACCATTCTCACGCCACTGCACAGGTACACTGGAGTTAATGTGAATGGGTGGCCGGTGGTTGGGAGCCCAGTTTGTCACCGTTGGAGTGGGAGGTTACAGGCAAGAAAGGAGAGGAGGCTGGAATGACTGTGCAGACATGGGTTAGATTTGAAGACATCAGTGGGAACTCATTTTAACATAATATAGATGCAACTGGTCACCCACAGAAAAAAATATATATGTGCACATGCGTGGTTGGTACATATTTATATTTTTGGGATTGTCAGCTGAGAATGCCTAGATGCAGTAGCAATGAGCCCACCGACCTGTCAGAACTTGGCTTCCAACACCATTCTCCAAAAAAGTCATCAGAGATCCTTGGAGAAATGGCTGATTCTGGAAGTGTGGCCGGAAATACACAGGATGCCCTTAAGTCATCTTGTAGGGCCAGAGAGTAAGGATGTGCTCAAACCAGCAACGAGCAACGATGGGGGCATGTCAAAGGGACCCAGGGGCCAAGGGAAAGAATTGTCAGTGTCAAAGTTGGAATGATTTGAGCAACAGTTGAGTGAAGTAGTATTGTATTATAACCCAAAATACAAAATAAATGTACCTGAATTTATGTTTATTTATACCCTTGGTTTGGTGCAATGAAAATGGCATTTTGCGTCTGGTGTCTACCTCCCCCCAAAAGCCATAACCTAAGTCTAATCATGACAAAAGTCATCAGATAAATATCAGTCGAGGATTATTTTACAAAACACCTGACCATCATGCTTCAAAACTGTCAAGGCTGTCAAAAATAAGGAAATTCTGAGAAACTGTTACAGGCAAGAGAAATCTAAGGGCAAATGATGACTAAATGTATTGTTGCAACCTGAACGGAATCCTGGAAGAGGAGCAGAATGTTAGGTTAAAAACTAAGGGAATCGGAATAAACGATTGACTTTAGGTAATCATAGTTTATCAGCATTTGTTTTTGTTTGGATGAAATATACCATAAAAATTTAAGATGCTAATAACTGCGGGATGAACGATAAAGTTCTCTGTACTATCTTTCAATATTTCTGTAAATCTGAATCTGTTCTAAAATAAAAAAAATAATTTAAATAACTTTAAAAAATTATATATCCATTGTAAAAATTCAGGGAATCACTGACAGACACAAAAATGAATATAACCACTAGCAATTTTTTGGACTATTTTCTTGTCTTGAATTTGATGGGTCCTTCTACTTAAAAGTCTTTTTCTTTCATTTATAACTTTGATTATGAATTCAGATCCATTCGATCTGTCCCCTTGGTACAATTTATCACTCTTTCTTTTGTATATATTATCTCTTCTTTCATTATAGTCCATTCTGATTTTTTTCTGCTGCATTTCTGAATAGCTTCTTAAGACCCACTTAACAATGACTAATTCAGTTCCCCCAAAAGTGTGATCTTCATCTCTTCTTTGATGTGACCACCTTGTGCTTTTCACAGCCTGCTCCCTTTTTCATCTTACACTATTATCTTATAATGTAGTTTTTATATATGTTACACACGTATCTTTAATTTGTAATTTAATTTGCATGCACAGAGTATAAGTACCTAAAAATTGCATATTGTCTGTGGTGTATCTCTCAAGCTATATATCCTTTTATGAGTTTGACTTTTGAGGTTATCTTTGTAGTTTTTTAACCAAATTTCCCTATAGATGCCCCCATTGTTTGGTGGGGGGGGGTAGTTTTCCTGTTGATTCAATTTGTTTGCAGGGAAATCTATACAAACGTAGCTGCCCCACAGTTGTGTTACTGCTTCCTTTACAGACACTTGGGACTGAGTGACTCAGCGATCTGAGAATTCAGTTCCCAC
This sequence comes from Camelus ferus, assembly GCF_009834535.1. Classification (NCBI taxonomy): domain Eukaryota; kingdom Metazoa; phylum Chordata; class Mammalia; order Artiodactyla; family Camelidae; genus Camelus; species Camelus ferus. Next base: position 2,836 of record NW_022589662.1, on the reverse strand, counting down.
CTCTTGCTATAAGCAATCTGGGTCCTATGCATTTTCACAGGATATCATGAAGCCAGATAAGTAATTGTTTATTCAGTTGATAAAGTGCTTTTCTTTCCCACTGGACTGTGAGGCCCAAGAAGGATGGACCAATCTCTTTCATATACCACTGTATTCACAGCACCTAACTCAATGGCTACAGTAGACACTCAACACGATGGGTTGAATGAATGGAAGTGAGGGATGGACAGACAAGACTATAGGAGAACCCAGAATAGACTTAAAATGCACACATAGAGAGGCAACTATTTCACGTATCTCTTCATTGGCAATATTTAAAATGTGTATTCTTTTGATTCCAACTATTACATATTATTGATAATATCCTATCATTGATGAATTTCTATTAAAAATTGGTATTAATATCATGATTCACTTTGACTCTTTTTTTCAACTTTTAGATTAATTTTCCTTTCATTGGGTTGGAAGTAACTCATTTAAATTTGGTTGTTTTTGTGTGAAATGAAGTCGATGAAGTTTTTCCAATTGTTTCTTTGGGATGGAGACGGAGTACTATAAAAGTCATTGTGGGGACTTTGCTAACAGTTGTAGGATGACTTAAATATGAAAAAATTTAAATACCTAGAAAGGAATACTTCAGTGGTCTTCATAGAGAGCTAACAACTGGAAGACCCTGTGCAATTTATTATGTTTTCTTTGTTTTCCTTGGAAAACTGTGATCTTGCCAATAATGGTCAAGAAACACTTCTAAATGTGTTGAAGAATGCATGAATGTGATAAGAATATGACAGTGAAATTGGAATTTTTTTAAAAGCAAAAATTCCCATTAGAATTTTATTATTTTTTGAATGAGTGAGGTTTTAGTGTGTTTATGGACCTTCACTTACTTGATTTTTTTTTAATATAGAAAATATTGTAAGAAATGCTGAGGGTTACAAAAATTGTACAACTTGAACATATACCATTGGAGTTCTCCATGAATTTGTCACATTTGGGCAAGATTTTAGATTCTGTTATTTTTGGAATTTTTAAAAAAAATTTTAGGATTTTGGAGAGTGTTAAGTAACATGAAATGTATGAATGTATCAAGAATCTGATACATTGAGTAAGATTAGCAAATAATCAGTAGTTACTAAATGATCCAAAAGATGTAAGGTACTTGTTTAAATATTTCTTTAAATACACACACGCGTAATAGCAAGAATATTTTATGCCGCAACACATGGAATTTTCTAAAGCTGTACTTAGAAACATTTTCTCAACTTAGATGTTTTTCTTACTAATCAAGACAATCAAAAATAAATAAATAGAACATTCAAATAAAGAAGTTATCAAAAGTAAAACTTTATGAAAGCGAGTGGAGGGGTAGAATTTTAAGGGGAGAAATTGTTAACTTAGTGAGATAGACTGGGATTTCAAAATTGTAGAACAGATAAACAAGATTATACTGTAGAGCACAGGGAAATATACACAAGATCTTGTGGCAGCTCACGGAGAAAAAAATGTGACAATGAATATATGTATGTTCATATACAACTGAAAAATTGTGCTCTACACTGGAATTTGACACAACATTATAAAATGATTATAAATCAATAAAAAATGTTAAAAAAAAAAAACAGGGTGACATTCTACCTTCTTGTTTCATCTCTCACACTGTCAACAGGTGTCCTTTCTTGCAGTCTATTCAGCATCACATTTTTTTTTTTGCATTTTGGTGGCTTTTTTGGGGGGTGAACTTTCGTGTTTAAATGGCACCCCCCAAATAGTACTGAAGTGATGTCCCAGTGTTCCTAATAGCAAGAAGGCTATTAAGAGAAACTGAATGTGTTAGATTACTTCCTTCGGACGCGTGTTATAGTGTCATTGGCCACGAGGTCAAGGTTAATCCATCAACAATATATATTAAAAAAAGGGGGGGGCTTTAAACAGAAACACGTGTTAAACAAGGTCATACAGTTATCAATTGGTAAATACGTTGTAACCAGAGGCTCACAGGTACTTAAATATATTGGCTATAATACTACCAGAAAATTGGGACATTATAGTAAGAAGTACTTCCGGAAATGAGAAGGGAGATTTATAATGGTAAAATTTAACAAGAAGAAATGAAATCATAAATTCGTATGCATTTAATAATATCAAAATGCATGAAACGAAACTATGAGAGAAAAAAGGAGAAATAGATAAATTGATCATTGTAGCTGGAGATTTTTAACTCAGTCTCTCAATGCCAGAACAAGCAATCTCAAAATCAATGAAAATACAGAAGATTGGAATAACAGAGTTAACACGTTGGTCAGCAATCTACGCAGAATACCGCTTCCTACAAATGCAGCATTCATGTCCTTTTCAAACACACATAAATATACGGATTCTTTACCAAAAACAAACAAAAAAAATTGTTTGGAGAGCCGTAAACTGAGCCCTAATACATTTTGAAGGAATGAAATAATAAAGACTATATTCTCAGATTACGGTGGAATTAAACCAGAAATCAACAGCAGAAGAATAATTAGAAAATCCCTGGAGGGTTGAAAATTAACAGCAAACTCTCGAATAACCTGTACTGTACTGAAGCCATCACGATAAAAATTTGAAATATTTTCAAATAAAAGATGAAACAAAAACAAGGCGTATTGAATTTGTGGGGTACAGCTGAAGCGATGATTGAAAGGAAGCTTATGGCTTTAAATGCATATAAGAGAAAAGAAAAAAAAATGTTGAAAACCCATGATGTAAGCTTTCATCCCAAGAAGCTAGTAAAAGCCAGCAGACTAAGTCATCAAACTGGAATAAAATATAGAGAGATGAGAAAAAAATCAATAAAGTAGAA